>NC_081829.1:23870538-24177344 GCF_030867095.1 Alligator mississippiensis | reverse complement strand
GCCCAGATGGTGTGCTCCTTTCTCTGAGCACTGAGGCCTCCAAACTTCCCCTTATAGCCTCATCCCAGTCCTCCAGTATAAAACATAACACAGATGCAAGCCCCTGGGCCACAACATAACAATGCTGGGTTCTGTCTCTTTAAGAGGGTAAAACATCTCCCCTTAGTCTCTTAGCCTTAGGTACCTTAGGGTACTGGAGACTCACTGCTCTTGTAGGCAGCAAAGTAGGCAGCACCTAGTCTCAGGTAGTTCATTTGTGAAGGAACTGAATCTTCAGATTCGGATTTGGCTGAATCAAATTGGGGACAGTGATCCAAACCAACAAATGGAATCACTGTCCCCGATTGGGGCTAAATCCTAATCCTAATTACATATGGCCCATTTTGCACACCCCTGCAACCCCCTCCCCCCTCACTTTCAGCTAAACCCTGCCTTCAGAAAATGTTTTTCATTTTGGCATCCAATTAGTGGGTCACCTTGGTTCTGTTATTTTCCTCAAGTAGTGGTGGAGCCCTTAATTGCTCCAGCTGATGGCTGGGCACCAGGTACATTTTTTATACATACTCCATTACTGCTTAGTTAAAAGTCTTGTGATCAGAAGAACAGCAAAACTTAACTGGGGTCTGAAAAATCCCCTAGACTGTTTTACCAGCTGTTTCTTTCTTTTAAGAGTCAATCTTTTATTACTTAGGCTTTGTATCATTCCATGTCTCTTTGTCAGCACACAGATTAGGTGGGGTGTCAAAAGGATGTTTCCCTTTGAGGTGTTCAGAGAAATGTCTGAAATGGCTGTTACTAAATCATCAGAGGCTGACTAGAATATAGCTTTCCTCTGCTGTGGGGAGGATTGAATAAGCAGTTTTAAGAGAGCCAAATTTCTCTTTACACAGTTAGACATGTTTCCCTTTTGCAGGCTTGGGAGCTAAAAAGAGCCTACTGCCACATCGTATCTTTTTATTCTTGCCTGCTGTTTTTTTCCAAAGTGTAAATAGCTGGTTGGTTGGGAGGGAGAAGTCCAATTCTTAATCTAAAAGCATATGGGATAGATGTGTTTAAATCTACCACCAGATACCCATAAGGATTTTGAGTAAAATTCTCAAAAGCTTCTAGAAAGTACGGGGCCTTGCCTGGTTACATCTACTTCACCAGGAACAACACTTGGAGCTTATCCCTGGGAGTTTTACCATGTATTTTGTGTTGAGGGTAATGGTGCGATTCTTTTTCCCATGACAGAAAACATTTTGAATTATACACATGATGCTAAGATTCCGAATGTATGGCCTTGGTAAAGGCTTTCTCTATTTTACCACTCGCACAAGCAGTCCATCAAATCATCCACCACAAGCATATTTACTTTATTCAGAGGACATGAGCAGTCATCATTAAGACTGTCTAGCAGTCCCTTCACAAATTTGATAAAAGGATATTTATAAAGACGTTCTTTATACCAAGGTTGCCAGAAGCTATAACACCACGTGATAATCTCAGGCATAACAGACAATATTCTACCAGTGTTTTGCAAAAGGCTTTTTATAAAGCACCTTTCCACATTTTCTTAAGGACCTTGATCTCTATTGCCCATCTGTCTTTGTTCTGTATTATAGACAGCCAGTATACCACAATTGTTTTAGGGGTGTCCCTTTTGGAGTTAGCCCAGCAATCTTGAATGAGGTCTCTCAAGGTCTCAAAGTTATTTTTTTCACAGTTGGCCACAATCAGAGTAATTCCTTTGACCTTCAAGCAGGCCTTTCCTCCTGACAGTTTATACCTATAGGTATTTGGAACTGCTGACACAAACTCTGACGAATTCATCTGGCAGGATCTTTCATGAGCTCCCCTAAATAATTGCCCAGAGGAGGGTTCTAGCATCCCTTATAGCTCACAGATATCATGGAGTTGGTGTTATGATACAGACACTGGTCGTGCAACCTATATAGCAGCTTGCACAACCCTAAGCATTCATAAGCAGTGGTAAAACAGGATATAAAAACGTTTGCGTTACCTGAGAGCGTACAGTGCTCTTTGGCATGCTTCTAAATTATGCAGGCTGTCTCAGTATCTGTAAGGTCATAAGATGACATCTCATAAGTGGGAGAAAAGAGATAGCCAAATAGTTCATCTGGGGTCTTTCACAATGCTGACGTTGGAGAGGTTTGTTCTCTGATTGAATTTATGCCACAAAGAATTTACAAATGATTCTGAAATTTGTTGCTTTGCAGGGTTCAATTTAATTTGCTTTTGACTTCAATGCATGCCTTGTTTCTTATAGAAATCATTCGCATATCTATTTTGTTTTTCTTTGTCAGCACACCAGGTGCAATACCCCATGGCTTCCTGCTGCTCTTGGAGGTGCAATTTTATGTATTCTGAAAAAAAATGCTTTAGCTGTCTCAGAAAAATGCCAGACTTCATAGATTTTAGCCACTGTGTAGCTCTTCATGGTCGCTTTGTTAAACTGTGCTGTGTACCAAGTGCCCAGCAGGGCGCTCTCCTCATCAGTGTAAGTGCACTTTTACCATTTTGTTTCCACACAGGTGCAGCACAGTGGGAACATACGTTTCTCATTCACTCTGACAGGCAGAACAAGGGAAAAGAGGCCTTGCAGAAGGTTCAGTTTCACTTTGGCCATTCCAAAACAACTTGGAGACCAAAATCTTGGAGCAGGAGACCAAAACTGTTATGAATGATTTTGAGATGCCTGATAGGGCATTCCTTAGTTTTGTTTACGAAAGGGTTGAGGCTGGTAAAATCATAATAACGTATTTGTTCACTGGGCTTAGTTTTGTAATAGTGGCTATATTTCTCCCCCCCGCCACAAAAGAGAACATCTGTAGGCACCAGAGACGGCAGTTGGGTTTTGTTTAAGCTACAAGCTCCCATCTGATTCTAAAAACGTCCTCCCCTTACGCTTCCAAATGGTCCTGATGGTAAACCCCACTGTCTTGAGATAATCAGCTTTGTACTGTGTCTGGCAATGCAGTAACCATAGTTTGTCTCTGTCAGTAAGTTCCACACTTTTTCATTTTAACGGATGACACAGCCTTGGAAGAAGCAGTCATTAATTTCCCCTAAAAAAAAAAGCTATGGGTTTCCTGTCAATTTTGGCATAGCCCTCTAAACCATAGGGGCCTACCTGAAATTCCCCACCCCATAAAACATGCTGGATTTGAATGCTTTATTTCTCTGAGTTGTAAGTTAGCCACTGAATAGATGGGATTGAAAATCTCTTTTTCTGTCCTTTCTGGTTCCAAAATCATAAATCTGTACATGGCCATAAACAGAGATGTCAGCATGATATATTGGCAAGGGTCTATACAGAGATTTACTAATTTGAGTTTACCTGCCTCCACCTGTCTATGTGGCGTATCATTTTCATAACCTCATTTCTATACAGGCGGCAAGCCTCCTTCAAAAATGTTATGGCAATAATAGGCTAGCTCCTTCTACATATCAAAGGTCTTATCATAGTTATCCTGATACCATTCTAAAAACTCTTCTCTCTCACCAGGCATCATACTTTCAACTCTACTCCCAGGACAGGCCCCACATAATTCTGTTTTTCTGGTGTGTTAAAAAAATGTAGGAAATATTCTTTTCACCCTTTAAACCCCATCATCTGGGGAAGCTTGCTAAGTTTAATTGGCAAAAAGTTTAAAAAATCTATGAAATGGATACCCCAGGCCGTCCACCTCTATACACATGACTCTACTGTCCTGGGTAATTAGATCCCCATTTTTTCCATCAATAACTGGCTACAAATGAAACAGGTGTCATAGCCTTTGGCATTGTGAGCTATGAAAGTGTAGCCCTTAAACTTTTTTTTCAATAAAGACCTTAATAAAATCTGTACACCCCATGCTTAGACAGAGGTGACAACATAAACTGCATGCATGGCTATGACTGTACACTGTCTAACAAAGATTGCAATCATTTCTTTCATGAAACACCCTTTTCATATCCTGAACTAGATAATAATGTTCATCATGCAGCAGAAGAAAACCAGTGTTGGGGTACTTGGGGGTGTCATGTATTTTAAACAAACCCCAACCCATTTTCTCCTTATGCACCACTACTTGAATTTTAACCAGTACATGGCCCTCAAAAATCATTACCTCCTTCAGCATAAACTTTTTCTTTGTGAGGTGGTCATCCCAGATTCTCAAGTAGCTGGTTTGTACCATCTGGCAGTTCAGCATCTGTGGTTACTCTACAAGTTATGAGAGCCAAAAGACCCCCTTCAAAACACAGGTTATCATCAGAGGTATTCAGATCAATTAAATACTATCTCTGTTTAGCAATGAGTTGGGAGTAGGGGATAGAATTTATGACTGTATGCGGACCACTGCTCTGACCTTTTACACACAACTAGCCAGAATATTGAATCAAATAGTATCTCTCTCTCTGATTTTGTAACAGGGTGGAGATCTGCTAAAATTCATTCTACCTCTCTGCTTAGGGCTTCATACACCATCTCTAACAACACAAACTCATTTGAATACCTCATGGTTCCATGCCTAGATATAAGCTACTCCCACCTCCTGTTTATACCATAGATATATCTAGCAATATATCTGCTCTGACTCCACAGGTTTGGGAGGAGGGGAAATGGATAAGGGCTCCTCCAGGATGTCTTCTAAAGCACACTCAAAATCATTCAGGGTGTTTTCTAAATCACATATTTCTGTCATATGTCTCCGCAAGCCTGGGAAAGAGTGGAGGTCTGCATCTATACAAGCCACTGTGTCCTTCTGCACTATCCGTTTGGATGCTGAAAGCATTCTAATCTGCAGGATGAGCATTTCTGTGGCTGTGTTAATGATTTTAGAGGCCTTCAATCCAGTTCCGATGCCTCTGGTATTTCTAGCGCCTGGTTCTCTGAAGCATCACTTCTTGCTTTGGAGGTGTGGCAGGTGCCTGCCACTTTAGGGGCTGAGCCAAGAAACCAGCAGGTGCTTGATTGTGGTGGCCATTTTAGATCTCTGGCTGTCCATAGAAACAGAGCAGTTCCCTGCTGGCAGGCCAGGCAGAAATGTTGCCTGGCTGCAAGGCTGAATGCAACATCCTGGAGGTTGTTGCTGCTGTGCACTGCAGCGAGGGGTCCGGAGCCTTAGAGGCCGTCAGGCGGGTATTTGTGATGCTTGGAGTGGAATTAATTAGGTGGACGCTTATCGGTTGCAAAGCAAGATTGTTTACTTACGCCGCCAAGGTGGTGAATGACGGAGGTCAGATACTTGGTTAGTTACAGCTTAGAGTTCGTTAGGTCGGTCTGCATAAGTGTTCGGGCAGAAATGGTCGGGCCGGCAGTCGTTGATTTACATCTGAGATTGGTTGAAGACGGGGAACTTAGACAAGTGATCAAATTGTCTAATTACTCTGACACGTATGTTCAGAGGTCTCCAAGGTGTGTACGGAGGTCTCCGACTTCACGGAAGCAAAAACGGGTTTTATTTGTGTAATAGCCAATTGCTTTTTGCCACGTCATAAATTTAATTAGAATCGCCAGTTATATAGTGGTTTTTGCTAGGGTGTTATTTCAGGGCTACTCCCTGTATTACTCTGACCAATTATAATGATTTATGTAAAGCACAGAAGGTTAAAGTTTCATTTCTGTTAGTGGCGCAGCTATAAATCTCTTGTTGGCATGTACAGCGGAGAAGGCTGTTACTATCATTTTGTTAACCCTTAGTTAACCTAGTGCAAAATAAAACTGCTTTAAATAGTATCTCTTGCTTGTGGCATGGGCACTGCTTAACTGGGTTGTGACAGAGGTAAGGGCAAGAGCAAGAGCTGTAGGGGATGGTTTGGAGGCTCCTCGTCCTGGGCATGACCTAAAACTGCACCCTGCCAGGAGTGGGTGGTTTGGTGGGGCTCCCAGTGGTGTGGGAGCCCCCAAGAAATGCCAGGCCAGTTACTACCGTGGTGAAAGGTGGCTAAGGGTGCCTTAACCTTTGGTGTTGGACTTCAGAAGGGCCAAATTTAGCAAGCTTAGAAGGCTAGTTAGTGAGGGGATGCAACTCAAGAACATAGAGTAAATGGGCGTCCAGGAGGGTTGGAGGTATCTCAAGGGAGTGATCCTTGGGGCTCAAAAGGAGTCTATCCCATTATGTAGGAAGGGAGATAAGGGGGCAAAAAAGCCCCCTTGGCTGAACAGGGAACTCCAGGAGATTCTGGGGGCAAAGAAAGAGATGTATAGGCAATGGAAGCAGGGAGCAACCACCAAGGAGGAATATCTCTCCCTGGTGCACCATTGCAGGGAATCAGTTAGACAGGCCAAGGCAGGGCTTGAGCTCAGGCTGGCTTCAACAATCAAGGACAATAAAAAGTCCTTCTTCAGGTATATAGTGGGCAAAAGGAAAGCTCAGAGCAACATAGGGATCCTGCAGGACAAATCAGGACAGTTGGTGGTTGACGCGGGGAAAAAAGCAGAGCTCTTCAATGAGTTCTTCGCTTCAGTATTTCTGTGTACCGACCAAGCCAATTCCCCCACCTCGATCACTGACGGATGTTCACGTGGCACCAGTCTGCCTATGATTAGTTCAGAAATAGTTAAGGAGCTCCTGGAGGAGCTGGATGGGTACAAGTCAGCAGGCTCAGATGACCTCCATCCACGGCTGCGGAAAGAATTGGCCAGTGTCATAGCTGAGCCGCTGGCCTCCCTCCTCTCTTTTTTGAAAATGGGGACCACACTGGCCCTCTTCCAGTCATCTGGCACCTGGCCAGAGCACCACGAGCGCTCATAAAGCTGTGCCAGGGGTCCCTCGATAACCCCTGCCAATTCCCTCAGCACCCTGGGGTGGAGAGCATCTGGACCTGCTGATTTGAACATGTCCATCCCCTCCAGAAGTTCCCTAACTTAGTCCTTTCTGACCCTAGGCCTGTCAGAGTCTCTCCTGAGTCCATCCTGAATCTCAGTGGGGGAGTCCTGGTCCCTGCACAAAAACATGGAGGCAAAGAAATTGTTAAAAAGTTCTGCCTGATCAGAGCCCTGTTCTTATAATAAACAGGGACTGTAGGCAGGTATTGTATACCTGGCTGGGCCTTGTTTCCAATCAGGCAATTATGTTTTACTGCTTGCCCATGCCCCTTTGAATAACAGAGCACAATTTGTGCTCTGTTACACCAATTTGACCATGTTAGCTTCATAAAAAGTAGTTTGAGATAGTTTTGTTAAGATAATTCAGTTTTTGCCAATACAGTCTGTGTATCTAAAACATTTTAAGTAGTGGTTGCTGCTGTGCAGCATGGTCATCTCCATGCTGTTGTCATGTATTAGATATTGCTATTAGGCTCTGCGGATGCATTAGATACCTCAGGACAGTGATCTACCTGGATGACAGAGTGGAAGGAAGGTGCCTAGGAATTCATGCATGGAAGCCTATGTTCAGATACCCCCAGAACTTTGCAGCCCAGAATACAATCACCTTATGGGTTGTATGTAGAGTGACCACCCATCCCTATTGGATGGGACAGTCCCAAAATATAAACATCAAGTCTCAGTCCTGGGCTGAATGACTCCAGGGCAGCATTTGTATTGGATTCCCATGGACATACTCAGTTCTGTTTTAGGAGCCGTAGGTGCCTCTCCGGTTCTCTCCTCCTGAGTCCCACCTGAACCTAGGCACTAAATGCATTGCCTCGCGTCAGGCACCTAAGCATCTGCCATGTATAATTAAAATATAGAGCTTCCTGGATTGCCTGGAGCACAGCTCCATTTGGGATGCAACCCTAACAGTGCTGTAGGGAACAACAGGCATTTGCACACTGCTGTCAGCCAGTACCTTCAGTGCCCAACCCCAAGAGCAGGTTGAAGAAGAGCAGAACTACTGTAACAGTGACTGTCAGCATCACATAGGATTAAAGCTGCCTTTTCATGGAGCTGAAGAAATAACAGGCTTTTTTGAAATAGCTAAGTTGGTTCAAAGAAGCGTTTTATCCTTTCTGATTTCATGGCATTATTGGAAAGAAACCCAAGACTCAGTCTCCACTCATTTCTAGCTAACTATTATCCACCCTGAGAATCAATTAATACAATCATACACAGTTCTTCTAACATACATGGTCTACATGATCTGAACTTTCATATTCATTCACTCCCTCTAAATTATTCATCTTTCTACATATTTTGCTCGTTTTCCATTCTACCTATGCTTGTATGTCAGGCCCACCACTTTTGCCCGGCAAGCCCAGCTTGGAGAAGGACACTTTGGATTGATGGGACATTTCTACCAATCAGGTAACAGCTGGGAAGGGCTTGCCCTGCACCTGCTCAGGAGTGGGGAATGGGTGAGAAGTCCCTGGACCTGATTGAAGACTGCGCTTTGCAGGTCTGGCAGACTTCAGGGGCAGGGCCTCTGATGTAGATAAAAGCCCAGTGTGCTCAGCATGCTGGGCAGAGATGGCAAGGGAAGAGCCTTCACAAGATCCCTTCTTTGCCCCAGTGGTGCACAGGCCAGCACATGGGGCTCAGGCTCTAAGAGCCACGTCAAGGCAGATCGAGTCGGCATTCTCAGCAGAGGACTGGATGTGCTCAAGGCTGCTCAGGCCCCACATGGAGTGCAGAACGGCACACGGAGAGCAGGCCCTGGGAGCAGCTTGAGCCCACACGGTGTGCAGTCCAGCACACAGAGAACCTGCCCTGAGAGCAACTTGAGGCTGCTCAGGTTAGCCCCTGCATAAGCTGGATAACCGGAGCCCCGCAGTGTGGCCCAGCCAAAGAACTAAAAGAGCCCTGGAGCCTAGAGCAGGACCTGGGAAAGGGGAGGCCTAAGCATAAGGCTAAGTAAACCCAGCCAGCAGTGGCTAGGTTACCCCCCATGAGAGATGGAAGAACCCTTGGTGCCCAAAGCAGGGCACAGGGCCAGGAGGGGAGGTCTTGGAGTGATGCAGACAATGGTGGTAGGGCCTCTGATTGAGCAAAGGGCTCTGAGGCCTGGTTGATGGCTCCTCGAAGAAAACTGTAAGTTGCTGGCAGAGTCAGGTCCCATAGGGGAGACATTCCAGAAATAAGGTAACCGCCCCCTGCAACAGAGAAAAGCCGCAGGTGGGAGTTTCCCTCCCAGCTACACCCATAGAAGAGGAAGCGCCTGTTGCTAGCTGGGATCCAGGGGTAAACGCGCCTTATCATGTAAAACTGTGCCTCATATTTTGTATAATTGTTATCGTAATTATGAATATGTTGTACAAAATGTTATAGAATTGGGTTAGTTTGGTAAAATGGGTTTTTGGCTTATCATATGTAAATATTTCTCTGTATAACTTTGGTGTTGTTAAAAGATATTGCTAAGAATATTTTTGGAAAGTTTTCTGTTGCTACCTATTAGAATATTTACCTAATCTTGTATAATAGGAAATAATATGTATATTATAATTGAATGAACTGTAAATAGTTAAGAGCATGGGCGTGGAGTTGACTCTATAGAGGAAAGAGAGACCCACGCTCAAATCACTGGTGTCCCTCTCACAGCACTGTCACCTGGCTCATCTATCCCTTCCAACTGAGGATGGGCACACCCTTGGGTGTTCCCGGGTTACACTTAGGAGTCTCTGGTCCTCAGCAAGACCTCTGTATTCTACTGTTTGTAAGAAGGCTGCTCACAGAATTTCTATGAATTTATTCTCTCATAACTTTTGTAAAATTATTTTGTCCTTCTGGACTGATAACACCACTTACAAGTCCATCACTGAGGTACACTACTTGTGTTTGTCAGATAAGTCACTCTATAACTGCTGTTCTCCAACTGGAGCATGAGAACACTTCTACTCCAAATATACTCGCACACAATTTCCATATTTGCCTTATATTCATGCAACTCAAGCAATTACAGAAATGAATGCAAGATATAGTCAAAGGGATCTATCTCATTTACAAATCCAGTGCCTCAGGCACAAGCTGTTTCCATTTTATAGTGTGATGTGTAACTTATGAGTAGACTGAAAAAGTTGCATGTCTCTCAACTGTAATGATCAATATAAAGGAAGAGAGTGCCCTTTAAAAAGCTGTACCATTGTGAAAGATACTTCCCTTCCCTGCAGAATTTATTGTGATCTTGCTCAAGATTGTCACAGAAAACAACAGCACCTACTGTATTATAACCCAGCTTTTCTGCACCACTACACTGTAGCTCTTCAGATGAAGAAGTCTTATGGGCACACTCCTGTCCCAGGCAGATAAATAGCCAGGAATATTTCACTTTCAGAGTTCCATCAGGTTAAAAACCCCCAAGGGCCAGTATCATATTGTTCCTATCTCTTTAAAGTGTGCACTGTTGAGATTACTGAAATGCCTTTTTATTACCACAGCACAGACATAAGTAATGAGATGAAAGCTCTCCCCCTACAAAAGTCATCTGCTTGTTTCTCTTTGATTTCCCATTGACTAGACTGCCTGTCTCCTGCCACAGACTGACTTGCATTCCCCCATCAGCTGGGGACCTTCTTTAATATCAATGAAAATAAAAGTTTTCCTGAGACCTGACAGTGCTCATACATGCCCAGAACTTAACTACCCTTTGTTCCTCTGTCCCTCACTTGCTGCAGTTTTTGGAGCTCAGCAAATTCTTTCACATGAAACTGATTCTGTTAAATATTTTGACAAACCTCCCCTCTTATCCCTCAATCTCTGCTTCTTTACTATTACTCTTCCCAACAGAGTTAATTCTCAGTGCTAATTCAGGCAGAACTCTCAGAGGCTGCATGAATTCTACAATCAATACCTGAAATTTCAGAAAAGCTCATGTTTCTTGCTCAGGTAGAATGTGACTCCCCACCTAATGCAGTTTTCAAACCATCAGTGACACCAATATGACCTATGCAAATGGGTCTAAAAGCAAAGTGGGCACAAGCCAGCATAACCATGAATGTCGCATGCCTCCAGAGGCTGGGAAGGCATGGCAACCACCCGCAGGCGGCTGCAACAGCAAGCTGGGAGCTTCCACAGGCAGCCATGGCAGTGGCGGTGGCAAGGGGGTGGGGGATAGGGAGCGCTGACCACCTGCAGACACTGCCAGTGGTGTCAGTGGTGAGGGGAGACGGGGTGGTGGGAGGCGACCACCCACTGACCACCTAACTACGTGCACCCCCTACATGTCACCAATGAGCATAACCACAGCATGCTTTCTGTAAACTGTCCCTTCTCAACAGCTAAGGCAACACTGGCAGGCACTGTATACCTGGCTAAGACAGATTTCCTGCATATGAGACTCATGGCCACAGAGTGGCTGTGACACCCCCTGGTGGGCTTGCCACTCCTACCCAGCTTGAATTGTAATGCTGCTCTCCCTAGATTGCTCACTCACCATACCCTGCTCTTATTATTAAACGTCGATAATGGAGGCCACCCACAAGCCTTAAGTGAGGCTTAATCCTAGCAATTCCCCACCGGGTCTCTCTTGATCCTTCACTATCCTCAATCCAGTCCTCAGGCCTGATAGGTCCCTCTTGGTCTGGCTACATCCCTGTAGGGCACCAGTAGCCTTAAGGGCATAACATGTGGCTCCTTCCCTCCCCTAACCTCGCAGATGTTACCACTATGATGTTTAGTTCAAAAACTTGGCCCCTTTTGGCCCTCAGACCCCTGTGGTCCCATATTTAGTCCTCTTGGGGCTCCTGGTCTGGCCCACAGCTCTCCCTCCAGGCTCCTAAAACCTCTTCTGGTCCAACTGTTCATCAGTCCCCGACTCCTGAACTTCCAGGTCCCATACTCAGGTACTCCCAATGTCTTTGGACCTTCTTGGGTCTCACTCTCTCAGCCCTGCTTGTCCCTGGACCCTCTGATCATACTCCTAGCCCTTTCCAGCCCTGGGGCTCATGGATTCCCAGTTCCCTACTCTCTAGGCCCTTGCAGCCCCAGCTGAGCCCCACTCTCAGCCCCTGCCAGGCTACTGGCATAGGTGGTGGAAGGCTGGAGTTAATGCAGCTCAGCCCTCCTCAAACATGGGGCAGTAGGTAGAGCTGTAGGGTAGCCTGGCTGTAGGCTCTGGGTGACTGCAGCAGGGGTGAGGAGAGGCATGTATGAAGCCAGGATCGCAGTCCAGTGTGTGGATCACTGGGTGCCCAGCACTGGCAGGCAAGTATCAGTCTAGTCTGTGAAGGGGAAGGGGCTTGGGGGGGGGGAGGGGCAGCAGATGCAGGCCCCTGTAGTGACGGAGAGAGTAGAGCAGGGGCAGGGGCAAATGGGGCCCCAGCTGGGGCAGGTTGTGGGATGATCAGAACTTGGGCGGCTCATCCAGAGGTATGGGGGTGGGGGCTCCCACCACTGTGCACACCCTGGTGGGAGCCCGGATATATGTGTCTCCCTGATCTGTGTGCAGGAAACAGGCGGGCTGCCACAGCGTGCTGGGCTCTGCACCCCACTGCTGCTGCCCTGGGAGCAGCGTGACACCATGTGCCTTCCACCGAGGGGCTGTGCCCCACTCCCCGCCTGCTCAGCAGCAGGACGCACACGGCATTGCACTGTTCCAGAGCCAGTGGCAACAAGGCACAGAGCCCAGTGTGCAGCAGCAGCCACCTCTGCCCTGTGCACAAATCCAGGGGGCACATTCCCCCCAGGCCTCCGCTGCAACAGAAGCCTTGCCCCCCTGGACAAGCTTCCCAGGTTCCAATTGTCCTACGACCCAGTCTGGCCAGGTCCCTATTCACCTCAACCCTGGTCCCTGCCTCTTCCCCACTCCCTCCCTCACCGCAGGAGCCTCCATCTGCCCCCCCCCCCCCCCCCCCTCGGTGGCCCTTCTCCCTCTCTTCACCCCTTCCCCCCACACACTTACCTGCTGGGGAGGTGGGGCAGGGGAGTGCACACATGCAAGTGCACACGCATTCAGCCCCCACAAATAATTTTTTCTCCCTCAACGGATGGCTACTGGCCCTCTAAGTAAGCCTTGCCTGCCCTTGCAGGGCTTCAGGGTAAACTGCTATGGCCAAATGGGCCCTGTATTTGACCAGGAAGGAGGCTCTGGCCGGGAAGGTGCCCAGAGACTGTGGGGCCACTTTCCTTTCACTTGTCCATGCATATCTCCAGGCAGAGCACCAGTGGGCAGCGTCCACCGGCTCCTTGGATGCCTTTGAGGTGGGTGCAGCACAGGCGGCTCTACTTGGTGCCCTCCTCAGGCACACTTATTTTCACATTTTGACCCTTTGACCCACATGACACTCCTATCCTGGTTTTTTCATTAGTTGTCCCAAGTATTTTGTTGTGTTATCCATCCATTGGCCCCATACAATAGGATCTATTAGTTAGCTGCATAGGCCTCGGGGCCCACAATAATTGGGTGATACAAATAGTCTGGCTAAACTGCTAGGACAACTTAATAATGAATACCTCCCCTCTGGCAGGCACTCAAGGCTTCCCCAGGCTTAACATAAAACAGGGCCACCTGCCTGTATAACTAAGCCCTTCTCTGCTCCAGGTACCTTCCTTTGTTTTCTGCATTGCAAAGCTCCTCATTCAGAGCCATTGTCTATTCAGTAATTCTGCTGCTGCCCAATTGTCAGGGGCTCCTCATTCCATAGCTACCAGGGCAAGCCTGACCAGTGCAGGCTCTGGGCTTATATAGCTCAAGCCTGAGCCCTCTTCCAGTCAGGTGAGTCCCTCATTAGTTTCTCTATGCCACCTGCAAGTAGCCTTTCAGGCTGCTTGCTCCCTGCTACACTGTGCGTTTAGACCCCAACATGGTTTCCATCCAAAACTATCTCTATATAGTGGCCTATAGGCAAGGAAAACATTTCAGTCCTTTCCAGTCAGAATTATAAGGCCAGTGGTGATCATTTAAAAAAAATATCAGCCACAGTAATCAAGGGCTCAATGCTTCCTTCATTGAGCAATGCCCTACCCTGAGCCCTTGGGCTATACCACTCCACATTGCTCAGAGCTGCCAGAGCCATTCAGATATTGGCATCTTTATCCTACGGGCAATGCTGATATTTCAATAATTATTTCTGCTCCAAATTGCAAAAAACATTTCATGGGAAAGAAATGCTGAAGCACTTCTATTTGTCTAGTTAAGCTTCTGAATTTCATAATATTTACTGTGCCAAGTTTTCTTTTGAACTGCATTTTCCATGATGCACAGTAATTGACTCCCATATTTAATATAATATATTAAAATGAATCAGTATGGTAAAATTGAAACAAAGTTTCATCCACACACAAGAGAAATGTTTTGGTAAGGTTGTTTAGATATTATTTTAATGTTTTGCTTTTGTAGGAAATTTTAGCATTTCAAATTTGTCTGTAATTTGACATGAAAGAAAATTGTGCTTTATTGTTCCTTTACAGGAGATCAAAAGACCTGGAAAGGAGACATATTTAAGCCATTTCTTCCAGTATGACCCAGTGTCAGGTTTTTTTATTTATTTCAAGAGCCTCTGGCAAACCTAAAGGAAGACATTGTGTTGACTCATCAATGATTCAGGCAATCTGGTCTCCATCTACATAATGGGCAGTGTTGTCCAGACTGTGTAGGGCCCACAAGGTGAAGGTTAACACCATTTCTTTTTTAAATTAAGACAAAGTATATTTTGAATAAATGAAATTAAATACATCTGGACTTTAGTAAATTATCTGATACCTGGAAAAATGTTAGTTTATCTGGAGAAGACAGGGAATAGCACAAGAACTGGAAGGTGGGTAAAGAACTATCCAAAGGGAAATGACAATAGACTTTATTGAAAAGGAAAGTATTGGTCTTGCAGGAGATTACAAATGAAGTTCCTCAAATAACAGTCCAAGGGCCAATTTTGTTAACTATTTTCCTGAATAGTCTTAGCACAAAAGTTGATACAGAAGAAGACTGGGGTATCATACAGGAAAAACTAGATGACCTTGAATACTGGAGTAATAACTTATAGTAATGGATGGGATGAAATTAGTAGTACAAAGTGCAAAGTCATGCATTTAGGGATCTAATATCAAAGGGGTGTTTATACACGTGATGATTTTCTTCATTTAAAGCATTCTAAAAGCATCATTTAATACATGTGGATGACTTTAGAATGCTTTTAAAATGGTGGAAATCACCTTAATTAAACCCCATTGTATGTGTTTTAAATATAAGGTGAACTAGGGTAGCGCAGCTCAGCCTACCTAGTTCATCTTTATATCACGTGCATTTAACCGAGGCTTTTCAAAGTAGCGATTACTAATTGCTACCACCAGGTGTAGCTAACAGAGCCAACAAATTTCTCATTATGGCCAGTGGGGTCAGGACAGGGGAAGGCAAACTCCAGCTGGCAGGCCAGATTTGGTGGGCAGTGGACTCCATTTCCCAGCAGCCCCTGTCCATGTGGCTGGGGCCAGTTTCCATGGTAACCCCAGCAGCAGCCAAGCTGTGATAGCACAGGCCAAAAGCACCAAAAGCCTTCTGAGGGGGCACGGTTTTGTTGCTTTGGGATCTGCTTAATTTCTCTGCTGCAGGATGAGTAGAGCAGCAAGGGCAGGGAGAAAGAGCATGTTTTCCACGATATCCTATGTAAAGTGGTGGGCCTGAGTCTCAAGAGGTACCCCTTGTTGCCAGACTTGACGGGGTATGTGAGATTAAAAGTTTGGGGTTCCCCAATGCACAAATTAGAGGAATCCTCACAATGCCCACCCACATTTTTTCCCCTTGTGCTGGCTGGGATTGCTCAAGGAAGGTTGGCCTACAGTCAGTTGCATGGCAACAGGGCACCTGAAATCTGCAAATTTTCCTTCCCTCCCCTCCCCCTCTTTTCAGTGGTAAATATATCAATCAGTGCAGACATGCTGGGGCTATCCTGGCAATTGTTTTGCCAAAGAATGCCAAAACCCTGTGCAAAAAGAGCACCCCAAAAAAACCTGCCAAAAAACCCCACCAAAAGAGCGCCAAAAGCCTCAGCTCACAGATCCCACATCTTCAGACCCACATACTCGCAACACCCACCTGTGGTTTTTCCCCTCGGGTGTTGGCTGGGATTCCCCAAGGAAGGTTGCCCCATAGTCAGATACTCGGCAACAGGACACCTGAAAGCTTCAAATTTTCCTTTCACCCGCCCCCCTTCCTTTCTTTGGTAAATGTATGAATTGGTGCAGACATGCTAGTGCCATCCTGGGAAATTTCTTTGTAAAGGAGCACAAAAGGGGTTGTAGGCAACTGATGGGTATGGCTAGGAGGGTGGCCCATGGGGTCCTTCTCTCTCTCTCTCTCTCTTTTTATACAAATTTCAGAGTTAAATTTAAATTTAAGCATTAAAATTAAAGAGTTAAGACTTAAAATTAAATGTAAGAATTCAGGGTCTTCCATCTTTGCAGTCATTGTTAAATCTGCAGTGACATGGAGACATCCCTGAATGAGCGGGTTAAGGGACAGGGGCAGTGCAGCTGTGCCAGCATAAAGGTCAACAGGGCAACACACCAGCCACAGAAGCTGGAAGAAAGTCCCAGCTGAGCTCCATGCCACAGCAACTACACTTATCCCAGGAGCCAAGCCAGCACAGAGAAGTCTGCGCTACATTGTGAGTGACGATACAAGATTTGTGGCATCTCTAAACATTTATGAATAACAGCTAAAGAAATAATAGGCAAATGGGACAAGCCTGGAGGGCAGACCTCCCTGTGTGCAGCTCAGCTAGGGGTTTGGAGTGCCAAAAGGGGTTGTAGGTAAAAAAAGAGCCATGTACTGATGGGTATGGCTAGGAGGGTGGCCCATGGGGTCCCAAGGGCTACATACAAGTCACCCATATATGTCAAGGCACTATGCAGAGATTGCAGGTAGCCCCCGCTAGCTACCATCTCAGCTCACCCCACCCCTGCCTGCCCCACCTTTGCCCTGGACTGGGTGACAACAGCACCTTCGCCCCTACTCTTCCGCTCCCACTAAATACAGTGCCCTAGCCACAGGGTGGGTTTTTTTTTTCCTTTTTGTGCTGGCTATTGCACAAGGAAGGTGTGCTGGGTTTAGGAAACGATATCACATCTACTCAAAGAACCTTGGCTGCCACAAGGAAGGTTTTAAATTAACAATTTAATTAACAATTAGCAACTTCTCAGGCCGAGCTCCCTCTCCTTGTTCTCCTGGGAGCAGGAGAAGGTGAGAGGGCCTTTGTAAACAGTTTATTCCCCTTTCACCCTTCAACACTACTGTTGCACTGGGTCTGAGGCTAGACAGGGAATGCTTGGTGGGGTTTTTTTCCCCTCCTTTCCCCCCATCCCACCCAGAAGCAGGCATTTCCATCCTTCACAATTAGGGAGCCAGACACAGAGACAGGATAAAATGCAGCTTTATTGCATGTGTAAGAAGCATCAACACAAGTAATGGAAGCAGTGGGCTACTTGGGCTTCTTTCCCTTGGCCCCCGACCCCCATTGAACCACCCCTTGCTCCCTGAACTGCAGTGGTACTCGCCTGGCCATGCTGGCACTTGTGTGCCCCTCAGCTGACTGCACCGTGTTTTGGGGAACAGGCTCAGCTGTACTGCTCCTGGCTATCTCCTGGACAGAGGCAAGTGAAGCAGAGCTACTGTGCCCTTTCTGAGGTGGTATCCACGTTTGGATGCTGCACTTGTTCATGACATCAGGACATCCTTAATCAAGTCTTGTGTCATTCAGACATCAACACGACACTGTGTGGCCAGGTCCAGGAACTTCTCTGTGTGGTCTAGGAGCTGCTTCCAGAATTCAATTGTATTGTCCATGCTTTGGTTCTCCTGGCCCTCATCAGACCGAAGTGCCTTTCAGACTTTGCCCCGCCAGGTATCTGCGGCTGACACTTGGGTTTGTGCTGCCTCAACCAAAACCCCCATCATGCTCTCTCTGGACTGTCACTGCCAGCAGCACAAGTCATGTGAGCTCTCTGCTGCAGTGCGAGCTGGGGTCCAAGGTTTGGAGGCACATCCCCTGCTGGCATTGGCTTTGGTAATTGGTAACAAAACAAAAACATAAAGCGTTCCTGGTTTGGTCACATTTCCTTCCCCCACACACCAAGTGTTCAAGAGGACAGTGACCCACTTCCAGCTCCCCTCACTCCCATGAAGGAACTGCCTGCAGGCACTGAAACAGTGCCTGCAAGAGTAGAGCACATGGAAACAATTCATATTCCTCAAAACTTACAAGTCCCTGGTTCGGTGACATATCCCCCGCTGGCATTGTCCATGGTAGCTGAAAACAGTTAAAGGAAATCAGTGAGTTCATGGTGTGCTGAAATACCCTTCACCCACCCCCAAAAGAGCATGGTGACCCACCTCCAGCACTACATGCACTAAACCCCACTACACATCCAACTCACATGCACCCAAACAGTGCCTGCCAGTGGCCCACATATAATGCCCATTCCATGATACTTGCAAGTCCACAGTCACACATCCTTTTGCATCTCGGAAAAAGAAACTGTTCTTTGGGTCTCGGGAACAGAAACTGCATCTGAAGCAGTTTCCTCCTCCTTCTCCTCTTCCTCCTCCTCCTCATCATCTATGCTAGTCTGTGGAATCAGAGGGGACATTGGGGTTGTGATCAGACTCACCTCCTCTTGGACATCCCTCTCATCCAGGACCATGGAACAGCCTCCCCACTGCTCTGACATGGTCACGGTTTCCCACTCAGGACACTCAGAAGCTCCTTGCATCAGTGTTCCCAGGACAATGCCAGTCCTGAATAACTAGAGACAGGAAGCCTTGCCCGCATCCTTGGAGCGAATGAAGGACAGCTGGTCATAGAAAAGAGCAATTGTGCACCCTGCCCTAGCACGAGAGTTCTCATCCTTGGTGCAATGAAATGCACATCTCAGGGCCTTGATCTTGCTCTGGCACTGGGTCCAGTCCCTTGCACCTTCATTTCTTTAGCAATGGTGGCACACTCCAGCTTATTCCTCCTACTTTCAAGCTGCTGTATGATCTTTTCCTCTGACTAAATATCAGTTTAGTCCTTCAGTTCTTCCTGGGTCCAGTTTGGGCCCCAGTTGATAGAGGTATTAGCCTCCTGCTCCATTGCCTGGATACTGCTGGACTTGGTTTTCTGAGACATCAGGAAGCTGTTTGTGGCTAAGACGTTGCTCTAACAGCAACTGAGTCATGAAAGGTCACTGGCAAGCTTTGTGGGGTGGTTATATACACGTCTTGAATGAACCATTTTGAAAATTCCACATATTCATAATTGTGAAGGCTTCAACTGTCTCTCAGACCTGGCAATGTGATCAAGGACCCCCTTTACCAACAAAGGCATGGTAATGGGCTTTCGTGTGGCCCACGTAGGCCCCCATTGTCCATTCAGATGGCTCAATAAAGTCCCATAATATCCCAATGAAGATCACACCCACTTATGTCTGTGCCTGTCTTCCCCTAGCCTCACAGTCCCACCAAATAGACACCCTTTTGAGAGGTGTTAATATGGTAGCTATTGAGACAGCCGGGTCCAGCACACACCCCTGTTTCAAACCTTGGCTATTGTGAGGGAAGTGTCTTCTGTGGGTAGAACTAGCTTGCATGCCAGGGACTTTTGCTATGGCTCTCAGGGCAACTGTGTAGGTTACTGTAATCTTTTAAGTCAGGCCACTGTCTTACTGAAAAATCCTGTTTTATCTTTCTTTTTGCAAGATTTCTTCTCAGAGGAACAATCTTCACTTTCCTTCAAATTTTGCCATATTCATATGGATACACATTCCTCATTGTGTTGATTGTGCCTCATGTCCTTCTGATAGGATTTCTCTCTCACCTTCAAATTCCAACTGGAAAAAAAAAGTCCTCACTCTTCTTCCCCATCACAAGTTTAAATATTTTCTGCATACCCTTTTCACAATATGATGTTTCTACTAAATATTCTAAAATACACATTGTCAAAGGTGCGTATTTCCTCAGGTTGGCATGGCAACTTTCATTTCCCTTGTCTTCCACATCCCCAGAAAACAAAACACAGATATCGTGGGAACTAATACAGAGACATTCTGATTGGTCCAACTACAATCCCATGGCAAATATGAATGCCTAAAAACACTACTGTAGTACGGCAGTCTTCTGAATTTCTTTTGCCACCTGACCTCAATGTCATTTCCTTTAAATTTATAGGAAAAATGTCCATTTCTAGCAAATACACCCAGGGCTGGATTACCCGTAAGGTGAAATAGGCATGCGCCTAGGAGTGCCAATGTACCAGGGGTGCCAGCATTCTAGTGTTGCCAGTGCTTCCCTGCACCACCACCGTGCCCTGGCCACATCCGGCCACTCACCACCCCCTGCCTCCCCTGGTCTGCATTTGATCTGTGTCCTGTGTGATGGAAAAGGCTGTATAAGTATGCCATGGGACTGAAAAGGTTGGGAAATGCTGCCATATACCACAATACATTTTTAAACCTTTTTTTTGTACTACCTGGAAAAAAAGAAGTCCGAGTAGATAAGTGGCACTGAATATTGTGTGCCTAGGGGCGCGTGAGGTATAAATCCGGCCCTGACTACACTGCACTTAACACACATCCTTCCTCAAATATTAAATATAAATCAGCAGCTGATGCTTCTAAACCTAGAATATGAAGAATATCAGAAACTTCCACCACAATGGTCAATATCATAGAAGAAAGTTGTGTCTTTGCATGCAATTCCTTCTTAAGCTGGCATATGTTCATTTGGTTGAAATCATGAACATTTATCTTGGTCCCTATTTTCTGATTGCAGAGCCAGGTTTGCTCTTGCTGCAAATACAGAAGTAGGACTGTCTTTGCTTTCCTTGCAAAAGTATTCACCTGATACTGGCTCATTTGGACACATTTGTAAACATGAGCATTCTTTACCGAAGCTTCTCAAGGCTTTGTCTGTTCTTTCATTAACACAAGACCAAAATGGCAGAGCTGTCTGTCTGATGGAGGAACTGTCTTTGCTTTCACTTGTACAATTTTTGCCTGTCCTTTCATTGCTTGAATGTCCTGCTTTTTGGGTCTTTACAATACCACTGAGTTTTTCAGAAATAAAACTTTTTTGAAGCTTAGCTTGATGACATTTGTCTTCACCGAAGACTTGATCACTCAGAACTTTACCCTTTTCTCCTTGGGTATATTCTTTTTCTACAGTATGCTTAGTAGGATACAGTAAGAGCACAAGTTTTGAAAAGATTAGATCCTATGCATCCCAAACATCACTTTTAATTTTATATTCTCTGCCTGACAAGGCAACTGCTTTTTTTGTGGGGAGACATTGGTGTGAAGCCAGGAGAATTATTGCAGATTGGGCCTTTTTCAGATGAGATCAGTAACACACCTACAGCCTAGGGAATGACCTGCTGGGTGGCACAGAGGTGGAAAGGGATCTTGGACTCCTAGTGGACTCCAAGATGAACATGAGCCGGCAGTGTGACGAAGCCATCAGAAAAGCCAATGGCACTTTTTCGTGCATCAGCAGATGCATGACGAATAGGTCCAGGGAAGTGATACTTCCCCTCTATCGGGCGCTGGTCAGACCGCAGTTGGAGTACTGCGTGCAGTTCTGGGCGCCACACTTCAAGAAGGATGCGGATAACCTGGAGAGGGTCCAGAGAAGGGCAACTCGTATGGTCAAGGGCCTGCAGACCAAGCCCTATGAGGAGAGACTAGAGAAACTGGACCTTTTCAGCCTCCGCAAGAGAAGGTTGAGAGGCGACCTTGTGGCTGCCTTTAAGTTCATCACTGGGGCACAGAAGGGAATTGGTGAGTATTTATTCACCAAGGCACCCCCGGGGGTTACAAGAAACAATGGCCACAAGCTAGCAGAGAGCAGATTTAGATTGGACATTAGGAAGAACTTCTTCACAGTTCGAGTGGCCAAGGTCTGGAACGGGCTCCCAAGGGAGGTGGTGCTCTCCCCTACCCTGGGGGTCTTCAAGAGGAGGTTAGACGAGTATCTAGCTGGGGTCATCTAGACCCAGCACTCTTTCCTGCTTATGCAGGGGGTCGGACTCGATGATCTATTGAGGTTCCTTCCGACCCTAACATCTATGAATCTATGAATCTATAACCTGAGAATGAGGAGGCACACCTGACAACTATGTACCATTTTCTGGGTAGATTGTTCTAGGGTCTGGCTATTCATTGATCTAGTGAAAGTAATTATCATGAAGCCAGGGTGCCATTGATCATCCTACTAAACTCCACATTTGAGTTCAAAGTGGAGGGGCACATGGTACATCACCTTCCCCACACCCACCAAACATAGTAAAGGGAAAAGGCTCTGCTGTGCCAACATCCAGTGCACTGGGGTACTCATTGACATGTAGATAGAAGGCCACTTGCAATGCTAATTGATTGAATGCAGCTCCCTATGAAGAGCCCCAGATCCCCACTCCACTTGCTTGGTGGTGGTGCTGTGATCCTTGCTTTGTGGAAGCCAGATGGGATGAGTGAGGAGGACCGAATGGAGATTTAGGAAGAAATGCGTGAGGACAGGGACATGGAGAATGGTGAAGAACTGAATGAAGATGCTGACATGGAGCATCTGGGTGAGGAGGAGGAGGATGAGGACAAGGAGAAATTGTTGTGAAGTACCCTGCTGCTGGCCTTGGACTTACTGCATAAAACAGAGGCACAGCTAATGTTATGATCATGCTTCTCAATGCTTGTGATGAGATGCCTGCATGTAGATGAACCTCATGAAAAAGGGAACTTAGATGTGCAATGGAGTGGGATATCCAAGAAGCATGCACATAAGTGGAAGCTGATAGGGCTCTGTGGATCATCCTTAGGAGCAGCAACCACAGGATCTGGGCCCATGCAAGCAGCTCGGACTGGTAGGAGAAAATTGTACTGATCACTTGGAACAATCAACAGTGGTTGGAGATATTCCGAATGACCAGGTAAATGTTAATCATATTGTCTCAATGCTGGGGCCACAAATTTGATGCTGCCAACAACTAGCACTGGTTGTTCTTCATTAAAATAAAAATGTTGCCTACTATTGCCTATTATTACAGTTTGGGAGGGGGGAGCTGGGGGAGGGGGGGCAGCTGATGGGCATGAGGGGTTGGAGCAGCTGGCTGGACTGGGGTTGGAGGTTATTGTTTGCAGGGTGACATCAGGTCAGGGGGAGGGAGGGGTGGGCATGGACAGCTCAGTGTCTAACACTGCTTAGCCACCCTGGATCATGTCTTGCGAAGGGTTACTTAAACGTCTCCTTAGCCCGGGCGGGGGGTGCATGGTATGATCACTGATCAGCCTGCAGGAGTCCTCAGGTTTTTGGTGTGTGCCTGGGGGGTGGTGGGCGGGGATTGCATTTGCCTATGTTGTTGGGAGGACAAAAAACCTCCTAAAGGCGTCTGCTATATCCAGCTGCTTCTTAGCCACCTTTTATAGGCAAAGAATGCTTTTTGGAGTAAAGGAAAGTAGGGGTGTGCAAAGCAGGACCTATTCAATTTGGATTCGAATTTGGCCCGAATCAGGGACAGTGATTCAATTTGTTGATTTGGATCACTGTCCCTGATTCTATTAGGCCGAATCCGAATCTGACAATTTGATGCTGATTCAGAGAAACAGCAATTCGAACGTAGACACAGCTTTCAATGTTTTTTCTACTTACCTCAAGGTACCAGCGCAGCTCATGAACACTGTGATGCTGGGGCAGATGGAGCATCCCGCAGGAGTGTTGGGTGGGGCCCTCCCTATGCTTAATGGTGAACCCAGAAGGAGACAGGAAGTATTTCTCTCCTGAGTTGAATCAGGGACTGAAGCTTTGCACAGCCCTAAAAGAAAGGTCTCTGTTTACTATACCATAATTGTTTATCGATGTGCTGAGATGCATCTACATGCGGAAAGATTGGGTGGGGGTCAGATGGAGGGGTGCAGTCCATAGTCACCCCAACATTTCACAGCCCTGTATGTGTGATGGCTGTAGGTGTTGTAGGGCTTGCTACCACTGCCCTGAGTTCGTTTTCCTACAGGCGGTGACAGGGTGGACCTTAGCTTCGGATCGCCTGGTCTGCCAGAAAGTTGGTCTTGTGTTTCTCACCTGCCACGACTTTGATGAAATTATATTCCTAGGAGGCACTGTCCGAGGTGATCCTGCCCAGTCTCAATCACTGTTTTCTTCTGTGGAGCTCCAAACCTCCCCTTTACCCCAGCCTAGCCTCTCCAGATGGTACTCAAAGTCCTTCTGCAGCCAGGTCACAGTACTGCCTGTAATTCTGTTGTTTGATCCTCTACCACCAGGGTGATCTTTGACTTTGGTTAGGTGCATCTCTTCCAGGGCTGGTCTTGGCCTGTGCTCAAAATATCAAAAAAAGGAAAAAACCAAGAAAAACCCTGACTACTCTGTCTCCTTGCCAGGCTCACTCCATGTCCCCTTTCACCTGGGGTCAGGCTCTCAAATCCCAATCGCAACAGCAAAACAAATCAATTAGTCCAGTCACTGTTCTGCACAGGCCTGCCTGGCTCCCTTGTGAACATTCACAGTCCCCAAAGGGATCTCTCCCACGTGCAGCAAAGCTTTAACATGGAACAGCATTTTCCTCAGGCCTCTCCTCCGGATCCTCAGCTGACACTCTGCTCCAGAGATTATCAAAAGCATGTGTGTGCAGGTCTCCACCTGCCTCCTGCTTGGGGTCACTCTGGCAGTGCTCCTCTGGGAAGTTTCGGAATCTTTGCCTGCAGGGATGCTCAGCCGCTCCTCTCTCCCTGCGGCCTGCAGGGACCTGATACCCCTCTGCCCCTCTTCGGGTCTGGAAATAACTCTCAGCAGCTTCCATCCTCCAATCCGGAGTGAGATACTGCTCCGGAAGTGTGGTGAGTATTTCTCTTCCCTTCCAGTCTCCAGCTGCAGCCTTGCCAGCCCTCCATGCTATGAGTGTTGTTTGCTTTTACTCTCTCCATCTGTTGCTGCAAGCTGCTTTTCTTCTCCTGACCTCCCCTGCCCAGCACGTAAGGCACCTTGGGGCTTTTGTTTGTTCTCCCTCACTCCTTCACAGTATGCTGCACAAAACACGCAATCATGTGGCACATAACTCTGTGAAATGTTGGGATGACTGTGTGGTGCAGGTTGTTACCTGTCAGCTCTGTCTTCCTGAGGGAGGCCTAGCACCCAGCCTGCTGGATTTACAAAGAACTTTTTCTATCCCCCCTCCCCCCGCCCCCGATACACACACACACCTCATCTAACCAGAACTAAGCAGAAGAAAAGTTTAATAGGCATCTCGAGTTGTACATTCCCCAGACCCAGTATGGGAGGCCTTTTTAAACTTGATTGACTAAAACTCAGTTGCTGGGTTAGGGAATGCTGAGGCAAGAAACCGAGTCAGAGGGGGTATGGGCAACATTTGAACAGTGGTTAAGGGTTCATCACAATGTCCAGCCCGTTGGAGACCTGACCACAAATGCTGTCATACTTTTCCCGGGATGACTGGTGGAAGTCCTCCCCACAAAGTTTATGAACACTCCAAGTAATCAATCCCTTTAAACAAGATCTGGAAGTCATGCTAAACTGAGGCTTATTCACAACAGGTAAAATACAAAACCCTGATGCTGCAAGCATAGCTAGGCCATCTGAGAAGAAACAATGTGGTATCCACCCAGTATATCTTTTATTCCTAAGAATTTCAAGCTGGCTCCTAAGTGTCTGGTTACTCCTTAAAACCTTGTTTTTCCTGGTTGTTAATCAGTTTCTTGAGATGTTCTGAACCAGATAACCCTTGTCACTAGAAAAAATAATTATTTATACAATTAAAAGAATGCTTTGAAGAGGCTGGACTAAGGATATAAAAAGCTGTAAAAGCAGCAAACAGTGTGCTTCAAGAGGGAGAAATCTTTCTAACACCATCCTTTGTTGTTCTTGAGAAGCTGGAAGAAACAGATCACCTCTTTCCATTGTCTGTTTAACTTTCAATGACCTTGCTAAGGAGTTTACCAGTCAGCAAACAACCCAAGTGCATTGGAATGGTGAGATCCCAGCTCTTGCTCTCTCTCTTTCTCTTTTTCTCTCTAGGCATAGATTTCTGAACCTAATTTTATTAGTTAAGCTTAAGCTAGGTTTCCCCAAATACTCAATGAAACCAGGGTAATATTGTAATTGTTTTTGTTTGCTTTCCCTTGCATGTCTGTTACTACTAGTACCATTATAAATTTCATATACTTGGCAATAATTAACTTTTATAGTCAAACTGGTGGTAACTGGGTATGTTTTTCCTTCTCTACTTCCCCTTCCCCTCTTGCTCTGCAGCAACGCTTCTTTTACGTAAGCCAAAGATCCTTGTGAAGCCCAAAAATACTGTGGGGTCCACTCATCAAGAGGCTACCACTACTAGGACAGTTAGGGCAAAAGATTGGGACATGCTGAGTTTAAGATACATAAGGGGATCAGCTTGTAAAGGCTGGTTGACCCAGTTTGGCTCAGATGTGCCCTAATGAACTGATTCCTGGCATATGAGGGTGTCAGCCTGTCCATGCTCATCAACCCGGCTGGGTCAGGCGTGTCACATTAATCTATGTGTGTTTGTATGTATGTGACTGATTTGGTGACTGGAGGAACCCAGCCCCATTGAACTGAGTCCTGCAAGATAGCTCCATTAGGGGTGAGGACTTGCAGAAGGGAGAGATACAGCTCCATATAGAACACCAGTACACAAGCAGCACATTGATAGAATTACAAAGACCCTAGAAACATATCCCTAATAAATGAATGCACCCTAAAGTGATGGGCAAATCTGGTAACACAGGTATTCACTGCATCACTGGGCAGAGGGAGGGGAGGGAGAAGCAGCCCCTGTCAGGGATCCCCATGGAAACTGTTCCAAGCCTGGATAACTGGAGAACGCTGGGAAATGTAGTCCTAAAACTGGGAAAACTAACTGTCAGATGGATCTGAGGTTTTGCCCCCCCAATACACCCTCCACACTTTACTACATTACAGTGTTGAATTTTGTAATAAGCCTTAATTGCACACATCTATTTTGCCATCCACCACCAACAATCCACCCACCCACACCCAGCAACAGCTGCAATCACCACTGGTAATGTGGAGGAGGATGAGGAGCCAGTGCAGCACCTGCTCCTCTCACCCCATAGAGATTTATATTTCTGATATGATATATGTGATGGAGGCAAACTCATCAGGCTTAATTCATTTGAAAGCCCTGTGCATGCAAACATTGATGTGATGCACCAAAATAAACAAGTTTAAATTTTATAATCTTATTTAAATTAATTAGGATTAAACCTAAAAGGTTTCAAGTCAGCAGGCTCTGATAGCTTACACCCCAGGGTACTCAAGGAGCTGGCGAGCATCATAGCCCAGCCCCTGGCACAGATCCTTGAGAACTCCTGGTGCTCTGGTGAAGTGCCTGAAGATTGGAAGAAGGCCAATGTGGTGCCTACCTTCAAGAAGGGGAGGAAAGTGGATTCGGCAAACTACAGGCCCATCAGCCTGACCTCTATCCTGGGGAAGATCCTAGAAAAGATTATCAAAGAGACCATTCTCAGCAGACTGGTCAATGGCAAAATCCTGAGGGATAGCCAGCACATGTTTGTCATAGGTAGGTCTTGCTTGACCAATCTTATTTCCTTTTACAACCAGGTGACCTATCACCTGGATAAGGGGGAAGAGATTGATATCATATATCTTGACTTTAAAAAAGCCTTTGATCTGGTATCCCATGATCACCTCTTAGCAAAACTGGCCAACTGCGGCCTTGGTTTCTTCACAATCTGAGGGCTGGGGGATTTTGCTACGTGGTTGGACCCAGCAAGTGGTGGTTGACGGAAGTCAATCATCATGGTGCCCTGTGACCAGTGGGCACGCATAAGGCTCTGTCCTTGGTCCTATATTGTTCAACATCTTCATTAAAGATGTGGACATTCGCATCAGAAGCGGACTGGCCAAGTTCGCCAATGATACCAAACTTTGGGGTAAAGCAACCACACCTGAGGGCAGGAAGGCGATCCAGGCTGACCTTGACAGGCTCAGGAAATGGGCAGACGAGAACCTGATGGCATTTAACACCAAAAAAATGCAAGGTTCTCCACCTTGGGAGGAAAAACCTGCTGCATCCTTATAGGCTCGGTAGCGCTACGCTGGCTAGCACTTCGGATGAAAGGGACTTGGGGGTCATGATTGACCACAAGATGAACATGAGTCAATATGATGCTGCAGCTAGTAAAGCAAGCAAAACCCTGGGATGCCTCCATAGATGCCTCTCAAGCAAATCCCAGGACGTCATTCTCCTGTTGTACTTGGTCTTGGTGAGGCCTCACATGGAGTACTGCACCCAGTTTTGGGCTCCACAATTCAAAAAGGATGTGGAGAAGCTTGAGAGAGTCCAGAGGAGAGCCAGACACATGATCAGAGGTCAGGAAAATAGACCTTATGATGAGAGGCTGAGAGCTATGGGACTCTTCAGTCTGGAAAAGTGCAGGTGATATGATGGCCACCTATAACGTTATCAGGGGTGCTCATCAGGATCTGGGGGAATGTCTGTTCACCAGAGCGCCCCAAGGGATGACAAGATCAAAGGTCACAAACTCTTCTGTGACTGTTTCAGGCTGGAGATAAGGAAGAAGTTCTTTACTGTCCAAGCCCCCAAGGTTTGGAATAGACTGCCACCAGATGTGGTTCAAGCACCTACTTTGAACACCTTCAAGAGACTTTTGGATGTCTATCTTGCTGGGATCCTATGGCCCCTGCTGACTTCCTGCCCTTTGGGCAGGGAGCTGGACTCGATGATCTTCCGAGGTCCTAATGTCTATGAATCTATGAAACCCCGTGACATATACAGGCACCCTGATACTCTAACAACTGCTGCCATGAATGAGTGAGACACTGTACACATAACAGACCTCAGTTATCCCCAGAGCTGATCTATTCTGTATACTGTTTGAGGCAGCAGGCTGGTGGGAAAAAGAATCGGGTAACTAAAAACTATTCCCTGATGACCAAAGTGGCTGGGTTACCGATTCAGGGGCAATTTTTCTTCTGGTATTCCCTAATTTTAGAGTGCAAGTCTAAACAACAATAATAATGTTCTTTTAACCCAGTTTTTGGCAGAGTATATGTGTATGACTTCATCCTCTGCACTGTGTTGTGCACAACCTAGACAGACTCTGGGGACAGGGCCTAGGTCTCTTTCTAAACCATTAACAAGAACAGGAGGTGCTTGAGGAATTTAATTAATGGAAACCTTTTAGGAGGCTATTTTATTAAAGGGAGAGGGGAAAGGGCATGTTGAGTGCTTTAAGGAAATCCTTTGTGGGTTCCTATGGCACCAAGTCTGTCCAAGAGAGCAGCTTGAGCTCAGGTCTCACCATATTTGCTTTGCCCCTCACATATGCCAAGTCATTTTTACACTGTTTCCCTCCCCAAATATCCATATTATTTCCTGTTCAGTGCACCTTCCCTCCTAAACATCACACATGGTTAATTTCCAATATAGTGGCCGCATCTACATGAGATGTTGATTGCACAAGAGCCCGTGACTACTGTGCAGTAGCATTACATGGCAGGAAGCATGACATGACACTACTGTGCAATAGTCATAAGCTACTGCGCAGTCACTGTCACAAGAACGCTGTTCCTTGGCGCAACTACGCAGTAATTCTGGTTACTACACAGTTATTTAGTACATGTTTATACAGATGGTACTATACCCAACACAAGGCATCTATGTATTGGGAATTATTGTGATGGATAAAGCTGAATTGACTGTAAGTTAATGGTTGGGGTTAGTGACCACAAGCTAGTTTCATTCACTTTGAGCAAACAAAAATTGTCCTGACCTAGACGTTTCAAAAAAGATTACTTAGGTGTTTCAAAATCACACCCCAACTTTCCACAGCTAAACAAATTTAGGAATAAAATTGGCTGGGAGGAAAAAAAATAAAAAAATGAAAACTGAGAATTTAAGAAGGGTTTATTAGATATCCAAAAAACTGCAAGTCCACAACTGAGAAAAGCCATTGTTGTTCAGTGGTAAAATTAAACTAGAAACTAGAAATAAAATAATATGTAACAAGCAAACAATGAGGAGATTAGATAGTAATCATATTAATTAAAAGTTGATAAATGTAGAGATGGAATAAGGTAAGATCAGAATAAATATGGGACCACGAGGAAATATTTCTCATGTGTATCAGGGGCAAAGGAAATCTTAGCAATAGGATAGTCCTGTTATGAGATGGAAATGGTAAAATTGCTAAACAAGGGTTCAGGAAATGTTCAATGAATGTAAAACTGTTCAGTAAGGACTTCTGTTCTGTATTTAGAAGGAAGCATGATGATACACTTGTTTCATCTGAGCATGATGAAACATTTTCTAGTCCATTAGTAAACAAGGAAGGATAAATAAATAAATAATCAGAAAAGTTTACATTCAAGTGGTACCTCAGGGGACTGGGGAAATGATTTTTGAGGAAAGACTGAGGAAACTTGATTTATTTAGTTTAGAGAAGATGAGACTGAGAGGTGATTTAATAGCAACCTTCAACTACCCGAAGTGGGGGTTCAAAAGAGGATGGAGCTAGACTGTTCTCAGTGGTGGCAGATGACAGAACAAGGAGTAATGGTCTCAAGTTTCAGCAAGAGAAGTTTAGGTTAGATATTATGAACAATGTCCTTACTACGGGGGGCGGGGGTAGTAAAACACTGGAACAGATTACCCAGAAAAGTGGTGGAATCACCATCTTTGGAGGTTTTTAAGACCAGGGTAGAAAAATCTTTGTCTGGGATGATCTAGTTCAGGATGGTCCTGCCTTCAGCAGGAGGTTGGCCTAGATGACCTCCTGTGGTCCCTTTCAACCATAATTTTCTATGATTCTAAGGGCTGTCTGAGGATTGTTGGCCTACAGGTGTTTGGGTTTTTTTGTATATCTTAAAATGCTAGGGAAAGACAGGAAAAGTACTAATTTTGGGCCAGTATTCAGAAAAGGGAAATGGCATGACCTGTGTTAATTCTAGTCCAGTGATTCTCAGCCCTGAAAACATGGGTTACAAGATAAACCTAAGGATTTCAAATAGAAATCCATGGTATTAAAAACACTGGGCATCTGTACATGCCACAGCATTTGATCCTCGTTAATTTACCTTGCCTTAAAAAGAAAGAGGACTGTGGCCAGGTTGCCTGGTACCACATGGTAGCCCTATCCCAGGGCAGGGGGTGCCACAAGCCTCCCCTTGCATGACAGGACTACAGCTCCCAGCATCCCCCAGCTGTCCAACCTTGGTACAGTTTCCTTGGGGACCCATGGATAACTCTCATCTGCTGTTCTTTCTTCATCAAGCTAAACAGTGGAGAGTTTCTTAACACTCATGTGCATGTTCCTAGACTTCTCTCCAGTGCAATAAAGTTGCCTTTTTTTAGTCTATGTGTGCTTTGTTGGGAAGGAGCAAAAATGCCTGCCTCTGGGTGGGAGGGGAAGAAAATCTCTCAGCCTCTCTTGCTGAAAGAGAAGAACACAAGAGATGCAGCTCTGCCTGAGAGAGGTGATAATTTCCCTCTTTGAAAGGCAAAGGTTGCTCTTCCTGCTTTTAGGCATTAAAAAGACAGGAGAATTATTTCTTCAAGACAGGAAGGGACTGGCCATCAAGTCCAGTCTGTTCCTAAAGTAAGAAACAATATCAAATGATCCCTAGCCCAGTGGGTTTTTAAAATGTAATAGTCATATGCATTTGCCTCTCAATGGTTTAAAAATGCAAGAAGGAACAGCTTCTATTCTCAGGGCACCCTTTGCATTTCAAAGAGAGCAATTATCACAAAGCTTGCCCTGAGAATAAAAGCTGTTCCTTCTTGCATTTTTAAACCATTGGGAGGCAAATAAACATGACCATTACATTTTAAGCAGTATTTAGTACTATTACATTTTACATGTGAGTATTTGGAAAAAAGTTCTTGGCAAGCTTTCGGGCACAGTTACCCTTCTTCAGGCAGAGGGAGTCTCTGCTGTTCTAAGACTCCAAGCAATGACAGAAACTAAAAGTGCAGCAGGATGTCAGTGAAAATGTAAATAGTAGGCCTGTGCAAAGTGGCTAGTATTCACTTCAGCTTTGGATTCTGCCAATATGGAGGACAGTGATTCAATTCGGCAATTCGAATCACTGTCCAGAATTGATTTGGCTGAATTACCCAGGCCCATCCCCTGCCTGCTCTTTCAGCCTGGCAATAGCTGTCCTGCCCACCCCAGCTCCTGGCACTTGGAAAAAAAAAGCCCTGGCTGACTGGGTAGTGCTGGGGGGGGGGGGGGAGTGGCTATCCCCATAGCTTCCCACTGCCCCCACTGCATAGGGGGCTCTGCACGAGCCCCCCGACCTCCTCCCACTCCCCCAGCCCCCCCCCATTGCTGCCCCGCCCACCGCAGCTCCGGCCCTTTAAGAAAAAAAAAAAGAGAAAAAACCCAGGACTCACTGTTTCTGCCATTGGGGGCAATCCCTGCTGCCCCCCACCATGTGGGGGCTCTGCATGAGACCCCTGAAGCCCCGAGGCCAATGCAGGAGAGGTGAGTCCCAGGGTTTTTCTTGGTTGTTTTTTTTTCTTAAAGGGCCAGAGCTGTGGTGGGAGGGGAAGATATGGGGTGGGGGGCTGGAGGAGCGAGGGGAGGGTCAGGGGGCTTGTGCAGAGTCCCCCATGCAGCATGGGGCAGTGGGGGGCAGCAGAGATTGCTCCCCTGCCTGGCAGCACCTGGTGAGTGGGGCTTTTTTTTAAAGCACCAGGAGCTGGGGTGAGCAGGGCAGCCATGGGGAGAGGGCTGCGGGAGTGGGCGGGGGTAGGCAGGAGCTGGGGGAGAAGGCAGGGATGGGGGCATAGTTCCCTCCTGCAGCCCCCCCAGTCCCCTACTTACCAGCTCCAAGTCCGACTGCAGCTCTCTGCTGCAGCCACTGAGGACTGCCTGAATCATCGAAGCTATTCAAATCTTTCCTGAAGATTTGGAGAGCTTTGAATCAATTCAGACCTTTTAATTGGTCCCGATTCGATTCGGATTGGGAGATTCGGCCACCGAATCGAGCCGAATCTCCTCCGAATCGAATCACCACCCAAAGCTTTGCACCGCCCTAATAAATAGGTAGAAATTAGAAAGATAAAAGGTGAAGCAGAGAGGTAAAAGCAAAGACGGGAGGGGGAAGGGGAAGAGAGCAGGGGATGGATTTGTTTTTCTTTTTTATTACATTCTTTCTAACTTTTAACTTCTTTCAATCTTGTTTTCCTGATCTCCAACTATTTTCTTTTTCATTGACAGCTTCTTTTCTACCTTGTATTCTATCACTGTAATGTTTCCTTTCAGCCTTTTGTTTCTTCCTTTCCATCTACTCAGTTGGTTTAATAAAAGATATCACATCTACTCAAAGAACCTTGCCTGCCTTTTTGTGAAAAGTTTTTACATTTCAAAGGGGCCAATTGAGAGACATACAAAAAAACTAGAACTCTTGGTTCCAAAATGATACCTTTTATTAGACCAACTGGGAAATCGCATGAAAATTGTCCTTTTCTGCAAGCTTTTGGAATCAAAGTCCCTTCATCAGGCTCTGGGAAAAGTATAGTTGGTACGAGATGGTAAAAAGCCTCCATAGGTAGGAAATAAACTTCATTTATGCACAGAGGGAGCTGAAGATGGAAAGCTGTCTCCCTCTGGATCCATGAGGGTGTCTTTGTGAGCTGTGCTGAGTTGCTCTTTAATGTGTAGATCAGGTAGAATTACTTCCCTGGAAGTGTCAGATGGCAGTCAGGGAGGTAAAAAATCTTTCTTGTTGTTGTGCAATGAAGTTTAAAGTCCAAAATCGGCTAAAATTTGGCATCTTCCATTTTTCAGGAGTGTACTCGGTAGCCGTGTTGGTCTGAGACAAGAAGACATACAAAAACGATTAGCATGTCCTCAGGCTAAGCTCTATCTCTCTGGAGAAGCTGGGGGCATTTCTCCCCTCCCCCCCACCCCCCCACCCCTCGCCCAGAGATAGGCATTTTCAGTTCTTCACAGAAAAAAGAAGGCAGGCAGACAGACAGGGGAACATGCAGTTTTATTGCACCTGAGCGATTGGTAAGAAGCACAACCACAAGTGTTAAGAAACTCTCCCTTTGGAAGAAACTCTGGATTGATGGAGAAAGGACACTATGCACCTGGAACCCTGAGACAAGACAGTGATCTGTGGGTCTGTCAGGGATCCCCATGGAAACTGTACCAACCCCTGGACAGCTGGGGGATCCTGGGAACTGTAGTCCTGTCACACAGGGGTGGGCAGTGGCATGCTGGTGCCCTACCTTTGCCCATTCTGTTGCCTCTGTTCTTTTTGCCAGATCAAAAAAGGGAATTAAAGCTAAGACCTGGCATTTTCTGAGGGGCGTTTTGAGTCTAACAAACAGTGACTTGAGTCTTATGAGACAGATGTTGAGTCTAAAAAGTTAGAGAACCCCTGCCCTAGCTCAGGTGCTGGTATGAGCAGAGCATAGAGCGGCCCTAGGGGTTGGTTCCAGCCCCCAGAGAAAGTCCCCACTGGGCTGGGCAAAAGAGGAGGGACTCTCCCCTGCACAGACCCCACTCAGGGAGCAGCCACTGCTCGGTCCAGGCTCCTGGGCCACAGTGGAGGAGGCAGCAGCAACTTTCTGTTGCTAACTCCTGGGATGGGGCTGCTGGGACTTGCCAATTCAAAGCACCATCTGGTGGACAAAGGGGTGAACTACAAAAAAAGCAACAGCGCCATCTGGTGGACAAAGAGGTTCATTACACACCTTTGTGTTTAAATGCCATGAATCCATAGATTGGGCAAGGTAAGTGGCGGTGACGCAAACTAAAAAGTGTCCGAGCAGTTTTAGTTTAACGCACTGAAAAGACCTTTAAAGTGGTGAGAAATCCCACTCATGCAAACACAAATGCAGTTGCAGCGCCATAAATGGGAAATCTCATGATGTGTACAAATGCCCACTATGACTTGTTGTGGTTTTTCTGAGTTCTTTGCAACAGAAGAATTGCTCTATTATTTTTCTGTAGTAAAAAAAATGAGTGAAAACTAAGAGCTGGCACTGGGTACCTTGATTCTAATAAGGGGATATCTCAAGTCTAAAAAAGGTGAGAACCACTGCTTTAGGCCAGTTAGTCTGACATCAATCCTGGGATAAAGATAGTAGAAGTTGATACAGGATTTAATTAGTAAGAATTAAAGAATGAGAGAGAAAATATGTCCTTGTCAAACATCTTTTTTTGAGGTTACATATTTGATTGAGAAAGGTAGCTATTTAAAAGTAGTAGACTTTTGTATGTCTAGGTTAGGTTGTAGCCGTGTTGGTCTAAGGACATAGGCAGACAAGGTTCCTTGGGTGAATTTGATATCTTTTATTAGACCAACCCAAATAGTTGGAGAATAGTTATTAAGCAAGCTTTTGGATTCAAAAACCGTTCGTCAGGCTAAGGAAGTTTCAGCAGTTGGTGTGTGCTCTTCCTGGATGGAATGAAAAGTAAGGAAGCCAGGGGCTGGGCTGGGGAGTCAGTTGCCAGGCAGGTTATAATGTGTCAAAAATCCAATGTCTATGTTTAGTCCATGATCTCTAGTATCCAGCAGGTTGATGAAATGGAGCTCATAGGCTCGTCTCTGGGAAGTGTTGTGTAAGTTTCCCTTGAGGATCAGGACTGAGAGATTGGAGAGAGAGTGGTTTCCTTGGAGAAATGTGCCCCCACTGGTAATTGAGTGTTTCTGTCTTTGATGGATTTCCGGTGTGCATTCATTCTGGTGCACAGTTGTTGTTTGGTCTCTCCTACGTATTTTCCATCAGGGCATTTGGTGCATTGGATGAGGTATATTACTCATCTTTTGTACAGTACTTTATTTAGTGCCACATAGATTAATAATTGCTAGGGTCAGAAGGGACCTCAACAGATCATTGAGCCCGACTCCCTGCCCTAGGCAGGAAAGAATGCTGGGGTCTGATGACCCCAGCCAGATGCCTATCCAGCCTTCTCTTAAAGACCCCCAAGGAAGGGGAGAGCACAATGTCCCTTGGAAGCCTATTCCAAATTCTGGCCACCCTTAATGTGAAGAAGTTCTTCCTGATGTCCAGCCTAAAACTGCTCCCTGTCAGTTTGTGACCATTGCTCCTTGTTAACCCAAGAGTGAACAGCGCATCTTTGATTCCTTGCTGCCTCCCCCACAAAGAATTTGTAGGCGGCCACATGATCACCTTTCAGCCTTCTCTTGCGGAGGCTGAAGAGATCCAGGTCCTTTAATCTCTCCTCATAAGGCCTGGCCTGCAAACCCTTAACCATACAAGTGGCCCTCCTCTGAACCCTCTCGAGGTTATCTACATCCTTCTTAAAGTACGGTGCCCAAAACTGGATGCAGTACTCTAACTGCGGTCTGACCAATGCCGCATAGAGGGGAAGTATGATTACAAATTATCAATATATAATACCACTAAAGCAGATGCTAATTGATGAACTGGCAGATGTGAGAAGTCTGGAGAATCTTTATAGAATCATAGAGAAACAGGACTTGAAGGGACCTTGAGGGGTCATCTTATCCAACCCCCTGCCTGAGGCAGGATCATCCCTATCCAAGCCATCCAAAGCTACACAGTCAACCCTGACAAAACCCAAGACATAGCACCCTAACTTGCAACAGGTAAAGCAGTGGGACCACATTAGTCAATATCCTGCTGCTGCAAAATTTGTTAAGCTTGTTAAGCTTGAGAGATCCCAGGAAGAGGGCTAGGCCTCCTGCTGCTGGAAAGCAAAAATATAGGTGGTGTCCGTGATACATGCCCTGCTCACCCACCCCTGGTATGCTACTGCAGTCATGATTAACAACTGCTTGCTGTGTAGGGACTTACCAAATTCATGGTGGAAGTGGACTGTGTGGCAGCTCTTTTAAGTATTCAGGCTCCCCTGTGCACTCCCCCCATTTCTGATTGGCTGAGGGGCTCCTACGGCCCTGTTGCTTGCTGCTGATAGGCCGGGAGGCAAAAGTCCTCATGGCTGCTGTGAGCAGACCTCACAGCCCACCCCTGTGATGGAAAGCAATGGTGAAGGGTGGGGTTGCATAATGGACAGTATTCTTGGCCAATAAGTGGTGAGGTCAATGATGGACAGCCCTTTCAACCAATCAGAAACGAGGGGTGGGGCTACTGGGTTCCTCAGCTAATCAGAGGCAAAGGGGGCCCTGCCACAGTAAACTTCTCAATCAGCCTGTGGAACTGATTGCCTGCCTTCTCAGTTCCGGTAGGTCCCTGTTCGTAGATCTGAGGGCTACTTGAATCTGTTTTCAACTGTTTTTGGCCTTGGGTTTACTGTTTGGGATTAAAGTGTACAACTGCAAAGGGCAGGTGGATCAGATTTTGTGTCCAACTACCCTTCCTTCCAAAACTGTGAAGTTTGTAGGCACACAAATGCTGCTAATGAGAAGTTATAAAAAGGTCACTGAAAGATCAGTACTAATTATAAGCTGCACAGAGATCTTTGATGGGGTGGCCCCCAGTTTTAGCATAGAGGCATTGTGTGTTCGGGGTAGGAAGGACTCCAGAAAGGAGCTATTCTTTGAATGGCCTTGTAATTCATCAGCTCCTCAATGGGAAGTGTTTGTACATACATGTCCGTATCATATTTTTAGGGAAAAACATGATGCTTGATCTTGCTAAAAGCTAAGCATCCTTGAACCTGATGTTTATGTAGGTCAGGATCTGGAAGAGGTGGGATCACTTTGGTAACCTGAGGATAAAGAACACAGGGGCAGCAGCAATCCTTGGCAGTGCAGAGGAGTGGTGGCAACCCATCATGATGCAGAGGCGCCCCTAATGGCAGTGATACAGGGGCAGAAATCCCCAGAGTGGCAGCCAGAACAGCACTCTCCAGCAGCAATCCATAGCAGCACTCCCCAAGGGCCAGAGCAGTGGTCCCTGTCATCAGAGTGGAAGCAACTCTCTACCTAGTACTTGCTACTTTGACTGCTGTAGGTGGTAAATTCCCAAGAGCACAGCAGAAGCCTATGGCTGTGAGGATCAGCGGGGTGATCCCTCCATACCCACCACTTGCTATTCTGGCTGATGCAACTGGTAAAATCCCTGAACTTGAGCCTTAGGTGATTCTTTTTTGCAAATGAGTGGGCTAGGTAGTAGCTCCCCTGGGACAGTTTGCCTGTAGAAGCCTGTGAGCTGTTTTGGGTTTCATTTAAGATTTAATAGTTAAGGTTGTCTTTAATATGTGTTTGCTCTGTTTTCCTGACAATAAACCCTGTTTCATTTGAACATGGTTTGCAGTGGCAAAGTTTGTTTATATTAGAACACCGAATTAACAATTATTTTCCTGGGTTTCTGGGTGGGGGCTCGAGCCAGATTTAGAAACTTGTTTAACCCCTGAATTTGAACCCAGCCCTTGTTACTGTTGTCCAGTGCCTGGCATAAGAGTTACATTTTCAACGTCCTCTCTCTCTGGCCTGCCTTGTTACACCAGTATGAACGTTCTTCCCAGGGCAGTCCATTCTCTTTGTAAGATTAGCCTTGTCAGTAAGCAGTGACACCCGGTGTTGTTGGCTCCTGACACATTTCTCACCTAGAGAAGCATGATGAATGCTATTGTCCATGTGGCAGACCAATAGGGCACACTCCTGTGCTGAGCCACTCACCTCACTGCATTTGACCACCTACCAAGCTCCGAGTTCCTCCCCTGGGGCACCTCACATTTGGCCAACCCCCTTCCTGGAGCACACCCACAAGCCTGGGGTAACCGTGAATGAGGCCAGGGCCAGGCTGAGTCATGAAACAATCAAAGCCCAGAGGCTCATCCAGGAGTATGGCTCAGGGGAGCCAAAGGAGGGGAGCTTCCCTCCCTTGGCTTCCTGCGGTGCACGCAGTGGTGGGAGCCACCCTCCCATGGCCCTGGATGAGCTGCAGGGCTTCAGCTGCCCCACAACCTGGCCCAGCCAGGGCACCATTCATGGTAAATTGGGCACCAGCTGGGCCAGGCTGTGGGGCAGTCGGAGCCTGGTGGCTCATCCAGGGCATGGGCGGGCAGCTCCCCTGCACCATGCCTTTGGAGGAGCTGCCGGGCTGTTCCAGGCTCTTCCCAGCGATGACTCAGGGTGGGCGCCGGGGTTCTGGGCATTCCAGCCCAGCAGTGCAGCCAAGGCTGGCCCCACTCTGGACTCTGGCTCCGGGCCCCCCCAGGTGGTATGGGCCTGGGGCCGGTGCAGGGATGGGAGGCAGCGGTTCACGGGGCTTGCCAGCGCCAGGCAATGACCCTGGGTGTGGGGAATGGGATGGCTGTACAGGCACAGAAGGCCCCAGCCCTGTCCCAGCTCTGCTCTGATCCCTGCCCAGTCCCAGCTCCACTTTCTGCCCCCCACTCCCTTTCCCCTCCCCCACAGACTTTCCTATGTGCGTTCATGCGCAGCTCCTCCCCCCTGCCCACAATTTTTTTTCTCCCTCCGCCTATGCCACCACCACCACCCAGGGGTCTGATTATTATCCAGGCCCTGTGCCCCCCCAGGGTACACAGGCCTTGTAGACCTTGAGGGTGCTTGACCCACTGCGAGAACTTGAGGTGCTTCCTTAAGCCTGAAGCACAAGTAGCCTCCCTTAGCCAGCCAAACAGAGGGAGTAGAAAAGGCATGCCCAATCCCTCTCCCAGCACATCCACCAGGCTTTATATAGTGGAGAGCTTTATTGGTTAAAGAGGGTAGGCTTGGGGAAGGGTACAGGATAGAGAAGTATCAAAGAATAACCCAGCGCAAACAGTGTCAGCTTAGTAGCTGGTTGACATGCTTCTACATCACAGTACGCTATATTTCTAGATAAGTCTCAGGTAAGTTACTCACATGCTCATCTGGAGCCTAGAAAAGCTTCAGAGGCTGTGTGCTTACTCCATGTTCCCCAATATGGCTCTCCCTCTTCCAGGAAGAAGGGGCCCTTAAATAACCTTTCTGACCAGACCCAATCAGTTGTTTAAGGCCAACCAACCAATTTAAAAAGCATCACTGGTCACTTCCAAGAGTGACAAGGCTCAAGCCCCTGCCCCCTTGCCATGACAGTGCTCAGAACAGTAGAGAGGTTAAATCCACACCCTCTTACCTGAAACCCCTCATGTAGGCAGAGTTGGCTGCTTAGAACCAGTGACAGACACATGAGAGAGTGGGGGAGAAGGGACCAGCCCCAGGGTGAGGAGCGGGCTGTAACAGAATTCCATCCCAGCCCACAGGCTCTCCAATTTGTTGTTCAAACTGAAAGGCAGACAATGATGCTGTTTAAAAAACTGAATGACAATCCTCCCTAAATATACTTACTTAAATCTGAGGATTTGAGTATGGTGGGTTTTTTTTCTTATTCGTGTGTTAAGGGACATCTAAACTATTCCTCAGCAATGAGTCTAAACATGAGTATGACCTGCACCAACAGGGCTAAAAACTAAACTTCATAACTATTCAGCTATTTAAGATAGGACAATCTGCTGTATTTGGCTCTTGCTCCAAGCTCCCTAGAACTGTTGGGCCTCATGGTTTATTTTGGCTCAATATGGTGAGAGGGCTAATTGCCAAGATTAGATCTGGATCCAGACCACACTGATCCAGACTCAGGGTCAGAGGTCAGATCTATTTTTGAGTACCACATATACCAGTCCATGTTCCCCAATATGGCTCTCCCCTTTCCAAATACCATTAGAGGCCATTTCCTTCTTTGAGGAAAAAACTGACTGTCTGCTTGTAAAAAAATGACTTGTGCAGTGGCATCTTTTAGCATGTACGTGTTGGTTCCTTGGCTACGTCCCCCATCCCCTCCCCCACTTCCTTGAGAGCTGTTGTATGCTCTTATCACATGAGACACCATAATTTGCAATTTATTCCTCCCCCCCAAACAAACCCTGATCTCAAAACTTGAAAGGCAAGAATACTTTCTCAGCATAAGACATAATTATTATTATTCTCTAGGAGCCATGCTGGTGGATGTGGAGCTTTTAGGATAAGTCATTAACTGTAACTGTCTCCTATTTAAAGTCTGTAACTCTTACCCATTGTGTTTCACAAAATTGCTATGGCCCATCTGTCATTTTGAATTGCTGACATTGCCGAACCTGTCTGGGTCACAGAGCCATCAGGCACCAGAGGTAATAACTGGTTTTGTATGAAATTGCGACTGTGTATTATTGAATGTAATGGAGCTGAAATACATACTGAATGATGACAGCTCAATCACCCACTGACAACTGAGTATGATTTGTACAGATCTCAGTGTGAGACCAGAGGTGGGTAATTAACAAGCTGGTAAAGACATGAGAGACCCTTGATGACAGGTATCAGGAGAGCAGAGCCCAGGCTGGGCAGCGCCTCTATCTCTCCTTGGGAAGGAGTTGTCAAGCCAGAAGATGAGAGTTTTAAGCCTGCTGCTCTCAGATAACAGCAAGGGAAATAAAAGCAGGACTCTGAGGACCAAATCCTGTTTCACATGTAGGTGTCATTTCTGTAACTGCATAACTGCAATTTTTGGCAATTAAGCAGCTTTTAGATCCTATCTTCACCTGTGGCAGCATAGAGTCACCCAGGATTTGCCATAAGTAAAACAGAAGATAAAAAGGGCCTTCTTGCCTTTCAGCCCAATGGCTTAGTGAAGCAAGAGACCGGAGTTCTAGCTCCTATCACTGCAAGGGAATTTGAACCTACCTATCACACGTCCCAATAACAGCTATCACCCAGAACATGTTTCAGCATTTTTCTCGAAGCTGCCCCACTGGGCAAAAGGGAGTGTCTACATATGTCTATTAACACACAGCAATAAGCTCTGGAGCTTATTGTTGCTGGGTGTGTGTCTGCATGTATGCACATTGAGCAGGGTCAGAGCAGCCCCAGGTCAGCCTGATAGCTTGGGGCTGTTCTGACTGGACTCTGCGTGCTGTGGAGGGTCTGGCTGAGGCATAAGGGTGCTTCAGTGTGGGGCTATCTGACAGGCAGACCCATCACTGAAGCACCCTTGTATCCCAGTCAGCCAGTTCAGTGTCTTACACATGCATTGCTACACATGAAAAAACTCCACAGCATGATAGTATTTGTATTTACAAGTAGTTTCCTGCTGCAGATTTTATTAGTTTTGTGTGCCCTAATAGGGGTGCACATGTAGACACTGAGACATTTACTGCTCACTTAATTATTTAATTGTGCGGTAGATGTCTTGTGTAGACATGTCACCACCCTAGGAGGGCAAGATATATGAGGCCAGGAGGAAGAAAGCAAAGCAGAGGGAGGGTGGCTCTGGATGCTGCCCTGTAATATAGGGGTCTCTGGGTTCTGCTCCTGGCCTGCTTCCAATGGGTCTATGCTGAAGCTGTTCACTATTGAGTAATAAGTGCAGAGAAGCTACTGGGGGCCTTCCCTCCTTCTAGGACAGTGCCTAACTCAATAAACATCACAAACTTTGTCTTTCTCTCCTGTGTGTTCAGTGGGTTAACTCCAAGAAGAGTGCTCTGGGTAATGCTTAGCATGTACCTTGGTGGTCAGAGCACTTTACTGGTTAGTGGGACATGGTAGTATCATAACCACTAGGCTACAGGGCGGGAGAACTTTTTTTCTCTTTCAAATGCTCATTAGTCATGATTTTTCCAGGATCAGTATTTCAGGACTTGCACAATGTTATGCACATGCCTGGGTTATTCTATTCTGCACTGGCTGTAACACATTCTCCTAAGCATGCTCAGATGTAGAGGACACATGTCCCTACAGATGTGCAAAAAATAAATAAATCCAAATTGTATATAAGCATAACAGAGAGCCTGGGACTGCCTGTTACTCTGAGGGAGAACAAGCCCAGGGACAGCTTCAGGTGGAGGAAAACTGAGAGGGAGAAAACTTCAGGAAAAATGGCCCAGGGAAACAGAAACTAAGAGTGCACAATAGGACAATACCTGTATAAGCAGGAGGAAGCTTATTGCAGTGCTAGTTGCTTCCCAGTAGAATTGGAGGCTGGAGGCCTATAGGGGAGACACGGCACTGCTGTGGGTGAGCTGCCATGGGCTCACTGGTGTTCTAATTAAAATGCTTCAGTATTGCTGCAACATCATGTGTATTAAGCCCCCCCCCATTTTTAAATGGCCACAGGGAGCTTTATCTAAACCTTGTTGAATGACATTTAGATAAAGCATGCAGGGGCATAATACATGTGACACATAGGGTGGCTATCATAGAAGACATTCCGGTTTTCTGTTACTCTGTCCTCTGCCCTCTATCGATACAAAATGCTATTTTTCCCTTCAAAAGAAAAATAGAGGACATAAAGGCGTCCGGTTTCGTATTGTGGCAGGGCAACAAGTCTGCCCCATCACACAACTCCAGGGGAGTGGAGGGAAACAGAGAACTTACCTTGGCAATGAGCCCAAGGAGAGAAAGAGGTGGGGATACCCGGATGGAGGAGAGAGGGACCCGGATGAAAACAAAAAGAAAGAGCTGAGTGGTTATAGAGAGTGAAGGGAGAGTGCTGGCTGCGAGGGATGCAGGAGACAGCCAGAAGGATTTAAAGGGGAATGGAGCCCAGAATTAGTTCCTGAAACAAGAAAGAAACCTAGAAGCAATATGGAGAGAGTACAGGAGAGAGATGACAGACAGCAGAGAGAAGGGAGCAGAAGAAGAGTCCTGGAGAAAGACTTACCTGAGAAGCTGAAGTGAGGTGATGACGGAGACCTCTGAGTTGGTGAGTCCAATACCTGGGGCTATCGAGTACCTTCCCAGGGACCTAAAAGAGCAAGAAACAAGAGTAGATGTGACTTAACCATGGGAAGTGAGCCCCACATTTTGATATCAGTAGAAAATACAAGGTGCCACAGGCTTGCCATTTGCTTGGGACCCATGCGGAGAAGAACAGGGTAAGCAAATGAGAGTTCCCAAAGAGAGAGGGAACTAAATATATCCAAGATGTTAGAGTTATTTTTCTGAACCAGCAGACACGATATTTTCTTCATCTCTCAGGACTATGTTTATTTCCCTACCTTATTCCATCAAAGTTGTTGCAGGTGAGAAATAAAGGAAATTAGCCAATTCATAGTAAAACGAGAGACTGTGATTTATTTTGCAGATGCAGCTAAACTCTCACACATATCAACAGAGCCCAGAGGACAACCAGACTGTCCTCTGTGATGGTCACCCTAGTGACATGGCAGAATTTTAATTAAAACTGCTCTCCGGGAGCCTCCCCAATTTAATAAGCCCCGCACGCCCACACGAGCATGTGTATAGGCAACCATGGAGACCAGGTAGTGAACATAATCAGAGGGCACCTGCAATCCACCCTGTGGAGTCACCTGACTGGAAAGGGGCAGGCAGTCTGGCCCTGGAGGTCAAAGAGGAGGGAGCCCTGAAGCAGACGGCTTGCTGAGGAAAGCCTGATAGATATCCTGCTATCCCAAAGAGAGGCCAATAAGGAGCTCAGGGCTAGCACAGAATGAGACTCAATACAGATGAGAGATTATCAACAGGGATCCTGGTTTTCTCTGATAAAAAAATCCCCATTTTTTTATATAAAAAAGTAATACAAAATCCACATTTTTCCATGACTTAAATGAAACACCACTAATATGTATGTTGTTTCACTCTGGGCCCTCTGCCCCCAAACTCTGCATGGCTCTGGGCTTGCTGCTTCCTTGCTATGCCTTGAACCTGCCTGCAGCAGAGCTCAAGGGAATCATGTTCCCCTAGGGCACTAATGGGACCTTCAAACCACCCTTCATGGTCCTGTTCACACACACACAGAGTTCAGGGTCCAGGGCAGGGTTCAGAGCCAGAGGAACCAGAAACTAGGTCCAGCACAGTGGGCTGAGGCTACAGGAACTAGCTAGAGAAAAAGGGGACTGAGGCTGGGAAGGCTGTCCCTAACAAAAATATACAAACCAGAGGTGGCCCAGTGTTGGATTGGGGCCAGTTGCCCATTGAAACCATGTAGTTAGCCCTGGAGGCATAACTGGTGCTCTGGAAGAACCAATTGGCACCTAGAGGGATAGGTGCCAAATACCCTTGCTCTGGGACCTATTAGACATTAGGCCTGTGTGAGTCGGCAGCAATCTGATCCGGTTTTGGATCCAGCCACTTCAGATGGCAGTGATCTGATCTGGAGCTCCGGACCGGGTTTCTGCCTTGATCCGGCCTAAGTGGCTCCAAAGCTTTGGAGCCCCCTCGGAGATCTGGCCATAGGTTATAATGGGGAATCAATGAAATATCTCTAATTTTGTTGTTTTTTGTCTGATTTGGATAAAACTTGCAGGAATTTTAGCCTCTGCTAAGAGCATGAAATCTGCCAAGTTTCAAGAATATTGGTGCAGGCATTTGGGGGTAACTGTACCTCAAATTCTTGAAAGGCAAACTCATGTCACGGCTGTGTGTTACAACACAGGGGGGTGAAAACTGCAGGGCTGCTAGCTCTTACTGAGGCCACAAAGCCTGCCAAGTTTCAAGGAGATGGGTGCAAGAGTTTGGGGGGAATTGTACCCCAAGCTGCGGACAAGCAAAACTGGTGACATGGGTGACACTGTGTGTATTAAGGCGCAGCAGGGTGACAGCTGCAGGGATGGTGGCCCCTGCTGTGACACCTGCCAGCTGTGGAGGAGATCGGTGCAGGGGGGGTCTGGGGCCCTGCACCCTGAGCTGCTGACAGACAAAACTCCTTCCAAGACTGTCTGTCTTGGGGCAGTTGATTGTCTGTATTGAGTCTTTCCTCTCCTTAGCCTGGTTTTGTAGGTGCTAATTGATGCTCGTTAAGTCATTATGTAGTAGCTAGGTCCTGTGTATTGAGCTGGCCCCTGAGTCCCTGCTCCCTGAGTGAATCATGATTGATTGATTGGTAACTGGGAACACAGCAGCTTAGCAGCCAGGCCTGCAGCAGTGTTTCCCCTCCCTGCCCCAAGACAGAGTCAGTCCCACAAGCACCCATGGCACGAGTTTTGCTTGTCTGCAGCTTGGGGCACAGTTCCCCCCAAACCCCTGCACCGATCTTCTTGAAACTTGGTAGGCTGTGTGGCCTCAGCCAGAGCTACCACCCCTGCAGTTTTGACCCTGCTGTGTTTTAACACATAGACGTGACAGGAGTTTTGCTTTCAAGAATTTGGGGTGCCGTTCCCCCCAAATCCCTACACCGATCTTCTTGAAACTTGGCAGGCTTCATCCTCTCTGCAGAGTATACTACTCCTCAAACTGTCATCCAAATCGGACAAAAAACAACAAAGTTATAGATATTTTATTGTTTCCCTATTATATCCTATGGCCAGATCTCTGAGGCGGCTCCGAAGCTCTTTGGAAGCTCGGAACCGCTTTGGGAAGCCGAATGAGGCCAGCGCTTCGACCCAGATGTACTGCTTTGGACCCTGAAGCCTCCAAAGCTTCTCCAGATCCGAAGCTCTGTCCAAAGCCTCACACAGCCCTATTAGACATCCTCCTTTCCATTCAAATAGTTACATCTAAGGTGTGGCGGGAGACTAAGAAGGGGAGAGCACCCAGTGCAATGGGATTCAGGACCCCCAAGGGGTACTTTAGCCACCCCTGGAGCACAAGACTGGTTACACTAAGTGCCAAAAATTGCATTTACAAGGCTATGTAAGTGCCACTCCAAGTGACTAAGAGCAAGCTAGGATTCGTCCCTGAGTCCCCCAAGAGGCTTCTGCAGTATTTTACAGATTCTCTTGCAAAGCTGCTACCCAGGCAATTTGACGACATAATCCATTTGGTTTCAGGTGCTCCCAGATACCTTGTGGCACCAAGCAGGGTTCCTGCCTCAGAGCACAATGGCCACTTAGGATTGTTTTCAGAACAGAAGAAATTTTCCTGTTTCTAATTACCAGATCCAGGCTGCCAGATCCATGTGTCACAGCATGTCCCTTCCTCTCCAGTGTCATTATCCATTTAGTTATTTGCTTTCTTCAAAAGCAGCTAAGCCAAGAAATGTTCTTATTAGCTTCTCACTGGGCATGTCTACATGTGCACTTTGATGTGCAGTAACCTATTTTACTGCACATTAAAGTGTCACATAAAAAAGTGCAATTATGCTAAGTAAAATAGGCTACTGTGCATTAAGCATCACTTAAAAATCGTACAAAAAACTAGAACTCTTGGTTCCAAAGTGATACCTTTTATTAGACCAACTGGAAAATGGCAAGAAAATCATCCTTTTCTGCAAGCTTTTGGGATCGAAGTCCCTTTGTTAGGCTCTGGGAAAAGTGTAGATGGTACAAGATGGGAAAAAGTCTCCATAGGTATGAAATAAACTTCATTTTTGCACAGAGGGAGCTGAAGATGGAAGGTTGTCCCTCTGGGTCCATGACACTCTCACACTGAAAGTACTAAATTTAATGGTCATTAGGGCAAGCATAATAATGCACATATAGATGCACCCACTCATCATTATCCCCTTGCCCAGGGGATTCATTAATGTACTGGTAGGAGGACGGGCATGCTTAGGAAAAGGAAGCGTGCTTAGAAAGCTGGCATCACTCTTCTGCATGAGACAGGAAATGCTGTGCATATCCTGAGGTTGATGAAGTACAGGGTAAGCCTCTGCCATAGATCCTGGGCAGGGTAGGACTACCGCTTTCAGTGCAGAATCCATCATGTATCTCACCATAAGAAGCTTTGCTAGAGTCTTGCAAACAGTGGTGAGAAAGAGATCTATATGGCCTGCCTGAAGGGACATTCAGCCTCAGCAACATGGGCCAAAATTCTCCCTGTCGCACTGGCAGATATCTTGAGCAACCCTTACCACTTCAATTGAGCTATTTTGAATGAAACAAAAACCATAAGTTTCACAAAGCATTGAATATATGAACTCATTCATACAGCAAAAGCCTTTTTCCCAGCATTCTAGCTCTTTAAGGCTTTCTAGGGCTGTAACTACATGTGATGCTGACTGTGCAGTAATTCATTACTACTGTGCAGTAGCATCACGTGGCACTGTCCCAGGGGGGCGAAATCAAGGGAATGAGAGACCCCTCCCATGGCGGGACCCAAGGCAGAGACAGTCCATCTCCACAAGAAAAGGGAAAGCTCTGAAGACAGGGTGAACTTACCTTTTTCAGGAGAAGAAGAGATGGACGCTGGGATGGAGTGTCCGCGCAGTTCATCAGCCGCTTCTATTTGCGGCTAAAAGTGGTGCAGGCAGATGATGTCATAGAATAACACTGCCTGGCAGAAATAAAAGCCAGTAGCGGGGAACCAGCTGGGGAGACAGTGTAGGGAGCAAGCTCCAGGAGTGCTCTCTGAGCTGGGCAATGGCTGCACCAGCTGCCACCGGAGGACTCCAGGGCGGACCCATTGGAGAGGCCTGTGAAAAAATTAGGGAGATGAGGATGGCGTTGAGGGACTGTGGAGCTGCAGACACTGGAATCATGAGTGGGGACAGGATAAGACCCCACTTCCCTTTTCTTTCTTTATTAATTTGTTCCTTTTATGAATTACCCTAAGGGGCCCTAAGGCAAGGATCAGGGCCAAGGGCAATGCTCACAGAATAGGAAGGGCAGAGGCAGTACTGTGAGCAGCAGTGCAGCAAGGAAGATGTGGCATAGCAGCAGGGAAGGTCTAATGTCCTGAAGGCGCCTCAGGCAGGGCAAGATCACCAGAAACCCAGCAGGTAAGGAGGGTCCACGAGGTGATACTGAAGGATGAGTCAACTGACCATCAACTAGCCATCTTAAAGGCTGGAGCATGACTGGGGTGTAGGGGAGGCGGAGCCCCAAGAATACCTGCTAAGACGTGTGACCAACTCACGAGAGGCTACGGGTGGGAGCCCCACCACTGAAAGGAAGACCCAAGTTGTGGCAGGAGAATTTTGGGGTTTCTTTTAGGGAGAATGCGAGCCCTCACCAAGACCACAGGAACAAACACTGCGGCCAACCCTGGGCACACACTCCAAGGTGGCAAGGGAACACTATACAAGACCAGGCAGGTACAGGCATAAAGCTTGATGTGATGCTACTGAACAGTAGTAATGAACTACTGCACAGTCAATGTCATCTGAAAGCTGTCGGGCAATGCTACTGTGCAGTAACTCCAGTTACTGCTCAGTCATTTAGTACTTGCTTATAGGAGTACTAAATGACTGCACAGTAACAACTGTGTAGTCAGCATCTCATATAGACATGGACAGGAGGAAAGCTATTTACTACTGATGATTTAAAAAAAATACTTCTTTCCTTCCATTTGATGGTGTTTAACACGTTCTTGCTTAACAGTGAACTGGAAATTACATCATTTTCACATGACATTTGATGATTTTCTGAGGTTCCTTTCAGACCTACTTTTCTATTATTCTTTGATAAAACTTCCTAAGTTTTCCTGAGAGGAAAGTATATTTTATTAGACTAACTTCACAGTTGGAATAAAGTTAGTAATGCTTTCAAATGCAAGACATTCTTCATTAGGACCTGATGAAAATATCACCCCCCACCAAACACATACTTCTCACATAATTCCTGGACCATCACAGCTACAGGATCAACTTGTGTGATAATTATGTGGCAGAAATTTAACATTTGGTCAACAAAACAGTAAGCTGAAAAATGTTCATCCAAAATATTGCAAAATCTCAAATATTTTAGGTCCCAGTAAAATGTTTTGAGTTGAAAATGTTTAGTTTTTAGTTTTTAAATTAAAAACAGAAAAGTCAACCCTTTCCCCAAACTTGTTTTTTTTTATCAAGAACCCCATTTTTTTCCTTGAAAGATAAAAAATATTTGACAGAAAACTTTTCCTGCCCAGGGTCTTCTTTCCCCTCCTCAAAGGATGGGGTGGTTCTGGATTGCGATCCGTTCTCCAGTATGCTTTATACCTTTTATGCAATAATTCTGTGATGCAAAAATTACAAATAATCATCGCAACAGGACTGGAACCCAAGAGAGAGCCTTCACTCCTCGGATGCAGAATCTTTCTTCATTCTCTCTTACTGTGGGTGCTTGTACACATGATGAAATTTGCCCTCTCTTGCATTTCAACAGCATTATAGTTTGCACATGTGGGTTTTTCTGGTGTTTTAAAAGTCTTATTGGTGTTTTAAAGTAAAACATATCCCAATGTATTTTAATTTGAGTCTCATGAAATAAAACATTGTGTCCATGGATTCTGCGTATGCAAACAGAAATGCACTCAAAGACATGTAATGAGCCCCTTTGTCCACTAGGCGGTGCTGCAACTTCTGTGTAGTTCACCCCTTTGTCTACCAGGTCACTTCAAATTGCAGATAGGAGGAGAAGAGGTTACCTGCCCTGTTTGAATAACTGGGTGTAACTTTGAATGCCAGGTGTTGCACACCAGCCATGCCCTGGCCAGAGTGACGACACCATCACCCCATCATCTGCCCCTTCCCCTGACTGAAGGCAGCCCATAGGCACCACTTATTTTTACTGTGCTAGCTGCTGCACCATTAGCAATTGTACAAAGTCACCCACAGTCAGACCTAAGGCAGCAGGCAGCCCTGAGAATGGCACAGTTACCATATAATCTGCCCCTGCTTCAAGCCAGGAATGAAGAACAACTTGGGTGCCTAAATGGGTTGCCATGGACTGCTTTCATTTGCCCTTCAATCAGACAGAGCAAATGGCACTCACTCATAGCACTGACTGAATACAGCCCATAGATGCTACTTTTTTTTCTTGTGCTGGTTGCCATAACATTCGCAATTGCAGAAGGAAGGTCAACCCAGATTCAGACTCATGGCAGCAGGTGAGATGCCCTTAGAGCAGCTGGCGTCCACCTGCTCATACCACTGAGTGCAGCCAGCCTGTAGCTGCCACACTCCCTTGTGCTGCCATACCAGTCATGATTGCACAATCTCACCCCACAGTCAGACCCACACAACGGCAGCAGGCAGCCAGTCCTTATGTCAGTCATTAGTGTTACCATATTTTTATTTTAAAAAATGAGGTGCCTTGGTCCAGCCCAATCCATTGTCCCTCACTCTAGGACTCAGGCCCTTGAGACATCTTGCTGTCCCTAACTCATGACCTGGACACCCCTGGCCCTGGCAGTGCCCCTCACTCCCAACCTGCAGTACCCTGCCTCAACCCCCGACTCCCTGTGTACCATGTTGTTGCTGCAACCCTCCCTAATATTACAAACAAATGTTCATTTGGCAGTGATGATAACACATCCAAGAACAACTCTGGCCTCATGATCTCCTGATAGCTACCCACACTGAAAGAAAAGAAGACAGAAAAGTTTTTCTGCATAATTAACCTTTACTGATTTATTAAGCATAACTTAAATAACCAATTATTACAGAGTTTTTATTAGCAAGAAGCAGTACTTTTCAACATTTTAAACCTCAGGCAATATGCTGTGTTGTTGCATGGAGGTTGTGTGGCAGACATTCAGGTAGATGTGCAAGTTCATAGTTGGACTGCTGGTGATGCCAAACCGGCTTAACACCTCAGGGTCCCCAAGCACCTGCACCAGGCTCTTAGTTTCTTATTACAACCAAGTTGTCCTAGTCTTATGTACCCTGGTTGGTGCTCTTCTCTCCCTGGTCTGCTGTCTTCTCTCCTTAGCCTCAGACATCTTGGATCAATAAGGGGTACCTGTACCCAGGCTCCTGTACCCTCAATTTATAGGGCTCTTGTTCAGCAAGTCAGGAAAAGTTCACTCCTCCCCCCAACCCTCATTTTGGTGCAAAAGGTTTGTACAGCAGACATTCTGGCACCATCCTGGCAACTTTGTTCCTTTTGTTCATTCTTTTTTGCAAGAAGGGCTACTAAAATCTGTGAAAGTAAAAAATGAGCCATGTACTGTTGGGTATGCCAATGAGGGTCACCCACAGGTTCCCTTTTGTGCTGTTAGCACAACAGAGGGCTAGCCACAAGTCACCCATTTGTCGAGGCACCTGTCCCTGCTCACAGTCTCCTTACCTGTTAAGGGAGTCAAGATATGAATGAATGAATGAATGAATGAATGAATGAAAATGTGTTAGCTATATGGCATGTACACCCAAGGCAGGACAAGGAGGAATGTCCCTAAACTGTTAAAGGACGGTTTCAGGTTGGATGTAAGGAAGAACTTTTTTTACTGTAAGGGTGACCAGAATCTGGAATAGACTCAAAGTGACTGTGCAGTCCCCAACCTTGGTAATCTTCAATAGGAGAGTGGACAGATGCCTTCCTGGGATCATTTGATCTCAGCAGTGTTCCTGTCCTGAGAAGGTCGGTTTGAACTGGATGATCTTTCCAGGTCCTTTCCAGCCCTTACTTCCTATGAATCTATAATTACACAATTCCTAAACTACAATTCATCAACCATGTCAGCTGAACACTGTGAAGTAGGCTTCACCTGCCTGGTCTCGTATAGTTACTCTCTAGTGACCTTAGAGCACACACCCAGTGCCAGCGGGGGGGTGTGTCCCTGGGACCTGTGCGTTGGGTCGCGTTCATCCCTGAAGGAGGCCCCAACACTCGCCTGCCATGACTTGATCTTCTTTTCTTCAGTGGTGGGGCTCCTTCTCACGGATCCTTGCAGACTGGGTGCTGCCCTTAACGGGCATTCTTGGGGCTCCACCTCCGCTATACCCCAGCCATACGTCAGCCCTCAGGACAGCTGGATGAAGGGTCGCCAGCCTGCCCCTTTGATTTTGTCGCCTACTCTCTTCTCTCCTTGCCTGTCTCTCAGCGCCCCTTCACCCTGGATGACTACAGGGTGGGTGACTATCCTCATCACTGCATCTGCTCTCCCTCTGAGGTATAGTGGTCCGCTATACTGCCTCAGCTTTTCCTCTTGACCTGGGGTCACTTGAAAATTGGCTGAGGTGGGGAAGGACTGACATCTCTAGCTGGCCAGTGAGTGTGTTTTCACTGTGACTGCCCTTCCAATCACAGTGTCTGGTGGAGGGATATAGATGCAGCATAAAAACCTCTGTCTGCAGGTTTTCTGTGCTTTTTGTGAGCTGGTTCTGAGTGAGCAACAGTGTCAGAAAGGTACTGAACAGGCATGCCTGGCTTGCTTCCTAGTCAGTCACCTGCTCCTTTTTGTTCTTAGAAAGGATTGGATAGGATCTAGCTTAGCTTAGTTTAGCTTAGAATCTCTCTACTTAATACTTATCCAATTCATTTCTTTCAATTTATAATTGCTCTCCTTTTTTGCAAACTTCTAAAAAAGAAAGCTCAGTGTTTTCCCTGGCAGTGTGATACGTCACTGCGCAGGGAAGCACACATTACACACAGTGACACAGATCATAGAAGAAGTCAGATATTCATAGAAGAAGATATTGTATATAGTTATTACATTAGTCATTGTGATTAGTTATAGTTAGTTTTAATAGCTTACATACTGATTAAAGAGAACACAGAAGTCAGATAGAGATTCAAATCGAGATTAATGCACATAACACAGAACTCAAAGAAGAAGAAGGAGAAGGAGAAGAAGAAGAAAGAGAAGAAAAAGGAGAAGAAGAAGAAATTTTAGGTACACTACACAACACAGAACAGTACAGAAAAGAAACACAGCCCAGAAGAAGAGGGAGAAGTCAGACAGTCACCCATTCAGACTCAGGGCAGAGAGCACATCACCGAACAACAACAACAACAACACCACACACACACACACACACACACACTTTATTAATAATAAATCAATAATCAAGCTGCAGGCTACTACACAAAGCAAACAAATCAGACAACATAGAAGAAGTCAGACACACACACACCTTTTGCAGCACAGGAAAGATTAATATGAATTGTGCTGGAAAGGCAGGTGCCAGATGTTCTGGGAGGGGAGGGAGAGGGGCTAGAGAGGGTAGTGGGAGAGCTAGAGCTGCAAGTTCCCCTCCCCCCCCAAAAAACATAGACACATCCTCTTCCCAAGCAGCCATGAGGCTTCTGCTGCCAGTGGAAGCAAGGAGGTGGAAGCAGTACCTGATGTCCCTGCACCTGCACCACCTCCCCTAACTCCAGAAATAGGCACCAGCAGCAGAATGACTGTCTCCTCCATCTCAATGTCATCTCCCAGCGTAAGCCTCCCACTGCCAGAGGAGGAGTTGGAGCTGGAACCAGGGAACATGAGTGCCCTGGCTCAAGCAATTCTGGGGACTGAGGAGGAATCAGAGTTTGTGCTCCACACCCCTCAAAGTTCCCCTAGAATCAGGTCTCCTCTGGAAAGCAGCACCTTGGAGGAGTTTGAGGAGGTTGTGGAGGCTCAGGCAAGTGGCTCAGCTGAGGCAGCTCCTCCTGCTGTTGTGCCTCAGTCTGCTGAGGAGGGGAACAAGGCAGGATCTCCACCCTCAACCCAGAAGCAGGTGAGTAGCATAGTGTGGGATCATTTTGAGCTGGCAGATGATACCAGGTTTGCTATCTGCCAGCACTGTTGAAGACATATCAGCCAGGGCAAGGAGGTGAAACACTTTACCACCACGGCAATGCTGTTGCATCTCAGGAGGCAGCACCCCCTTGCTCTTCTTTCTTCTCAGCCTGGCACCAGTGCGAGCATGCTGAAAGGGAAGTCCCCTGCTCACTCCAAAGCCCCCATCCCCCCAAAGCACAGGCAGGACATCCTGGAGTGCTGGGGGAAAGCTGCAGACAGAGGGGGTCGTGTTCCCAAGGTGAGTAGATCACTCAGACTGTTGGGGAAATGCTTGCTCTGGATAGCCAGCCCTTCTCCTTAGTTGAGCAGTGCAGGGTTCAGGTGGCTCATGGTGCTCATGGACCCATCTTACCAAGTGCCTGCATGCACCACCTTTAGCAGGACAGTGGTGCCCTCCCTGTATGCGGCATGCAGGGAGTACTTGAGGGAGGAGCTGCACAATGCAGGGCTGCAGGTAGCCTTGCATTTCACCTCCAACATCTGGAGCAGCTGGGGTGGCAATCACACCTACCTCTCCCTCACAGGGCACTGGTACAATCAGTCAGGCCATTGGTGGGCTCTCCTTCAAGCTGAGGTGCTGGATGAGTCCCACACAGCAAGGGAGATAATGGTGGCCATGAACCACATGGTACAGGGGTGGCTTGTTGTAGGAGCAGGCCGAGCTCACCCACAGGTTCATGGTCACTGACAATGGGACCAATATGGTCAAGGCTGTCCATGACAAAGTTGGCATCTGCTGTGTGGTACACAAGTTCCACCTCATAGTCAGAGATGCCTTGGAGGGGGACAGGGCTGCTGGTGATGGCACTGCCACCACTACCATTATGAGCCAGCTGATTTCAAAATACAGGAAGGTGGCGGGCTACTTCCACCACAGCATTGAGGGGGGGCAAGATGCTGCTGGAGAAACAGGCAGAGCTGAGCATCCCGCAGCACAAATTCATGCAGGATGTGGAGACTTGGTGGAACTCCACATACCTGATGCCGGAAAGGCTGGTGGAGCAACAGAAGACCATCCATGAGATGGCCTTGTTTGGGGAGGTCGGAACCAGCAGCCCCCTGAACAGAGCTGAGTGGGGTACCATATCCCAGAGCTTGGGGGTCCTCAAGCCCTTCCTCAAAGCCACCGAAAACCTCAGCACTGGCAATGCCCTCCTTAGCTAGGTGATCCACATAGTGAGGGAACTTGAGAACCAAATGGAGAAGTCCCAGGGGATCAATGTTCCTGGCTGGGGCAGGCCGCTGTCACCAGACGTACAGGCACTGGTGAGGCGGCTGAAGGAGGGCATCAGGAGATGGCTGGATCCCTTGCAGTCTAGTATGGTCCACATGCTGGCAGGCATGTGTGACTTGAGGGTGAAAGGGAGCATGTGCACTGGCAGCACCAAAACCCTCAATCACTGGATACAGGTGCTGGTCAATAGAGTCAGGGAGGCACAAGGGCAGAGGTGAGAGCATGTGGAAGAGGGGGATCCACTTTCCCTTGCCAACACTCCCAGCACCAGCACCACCACCACCGGCACCAGCACCACCACCAGTCAGTCTCCTCCACCCCAGCCACTGCCAATGTGGGCCAAAGGTATGGCTTCAATGCTGGGGTTCAAACGCACTATACCCCAGCCTTGGGCAGGTAGCGCCGAGGCTTCAGCAGCTACCTATCTCACTGAGGATGTGGAGCCACTGGACTGTGACCCCCTTGGCCTACTGGGCAAGCCACAGCCAGATGTGGCAAGATCTGGCCACGGTTGCCCAGCAACACCTGTCCTGTCCACCAACCAGTGTTTCGAGTGAGAGGGTGATCAGCATTGCTGGGGATGTTGTGACACCACACTGCACCTGCTTGGATCCTGCTTTGGTGGTGCAGCTGGTGTTCTTGAAAGTGAGCCTCCCGCTGTTGGGGTTCCTCAAGCTCCACCTGCAGATGGACTGAGTGCCGCCCTCCTCACTCCATCTCCACCTATTTCCTTTTTTCATTTAAAAAAACCCAAACAGTTAATGCCCCAGTCTCAGCTGAAGGGGGCACTCACTGCATCACCAGCCAGCAGGGGAAGAACATGTTCATGCTGAGCTTCCTCCCCTGTCAGGGTGAACTTGGAGGTATGAACTGGGGCTATGGGGAAGGAGGAGGCCCCAGGTCCTGTCTATGACCACTAAAACTGTACCCTGTCAGGGTAGGGAGGCCTGGTGAGACTGCTGGCAGTGCAGCAGCCCCATAAATGCCAGGACCAATGATTCCCCGGTGAAAGGCAGGTTGGAGGTGCCATAACTTCCAGCAGACACATGCACACACACAGTCCTGGCTGGGGAAAGCCCAGACTTGTCACATCTTTGACAGACCTGAGGCTTGCTGGTTGTAGTGGAGTTGTGAGGCTCCAGGTGAGCTCAGCTTAGCTGCCCAGGATGCCAGCTTTTGCACTGAAAAACCCTTTGTCAGGCTGAGGAAGCACCTGCAGTTGGTGTGTCTCCTGGTCTTGGATGGAAGGAATAGTAAGGAAGCCAGAGGCTGGCCTGGCACACAATGCAGGCAAGAAAACCAGTCAGTGAAAATGGAAATGGAGGCATCAGGGGGTGAGGGACAGGCTGGGGTGTGGTGGGGGAAGGGGGATGTAGCAGTGCAGGTAAAAGTGCAGAGGTACCTGGGCATCAGATGTCCAGCAGGTTGCAGTGTGTCAGAATTCCACTGTCTAATCTATATTAAGTCGATGAGTTTCTGTACCTAGGAGGTTGATGAAGTTAAGTTCATAGGCCCGGCTGTGAAAAGTGGATTGTAAATTGTTCCTTCTCAGGATCAGGCCTGAGAGACTGGAGACAGAGTGTTTTTTTGGTGAGGAATGTGGCCCCACAGGTAGTTAGGTATTGTTGTGTTTGATAGATTCTGGTGTGCAGTTTGTGGGGGTATTGGAGATAGTTCGCAGGTTTTGTGTTTTGAGCTGTAGGAAGTTGGTTTCAGTTCTGGTGATGAGGTTAGGTGCTTGCTTGAATTTACAAACCACTTTTCAGAGCTGGGCCTATGAACTGCACTTCATCAGCCTCCTAGGTAGTAGGTCCAGAAACTCATGGACTCAATATACACAGTGGAGTTCTGACACACTGCAACCTGCTGGGTGTTACAACCCAATTAAGTAAGTGCCCATGCCACAAGCAAGAGATACCAGTTAAAGCAGTTTTATTTTTCACTAGGTTAACTAAGGGTTAACTTAGAAAATCTTGCCAGTAACAGCCTCCTTTGCTATGCATGCCAACAAAAAGAGATTTATAACTGCGACACTTACATGAAATGAAACTTTAACCTTCTTTGCTTTACATAAATCATTATAACTGGTCAGAGTAATACAGGGAGTAGCCCTAAAATAACACCCCAGCGAAAACCACTATATAATTGGCGATTCTAATTAAATTTATGACGTGGCGAAAACCAATTGGCTATTACACAAATAAAACCCACATACACTTCCGCAAAGATGAAGAAGAAGGGGAGACCTCCGTACACACCTTGGAGACCTCTGAACATACGTGTCAGAGTAACTGACAATTTGATCACTTGTCATTTCCACCCCATCTCGACCCAATCTCAGACGTAAATCAACAACTGCCGGCCTGACCATTTCTGCCCGACCATTTCCGAACACTTATGCAGACCGACCTACGAACTCTTAAGCTGTAAGTAACTAAGTACCTCTGACCTCCGTTATTCACCACCTTGACGGCGTGAGTAAACAATCTTGCTTTGCAACCGATAAGCGTCTGTCTAATTAATTCCACTCCAAGCGTCACAAGTACCCGCCTGATGGCCTTCTAAGGCTCCCGGACACCCCCCCCCCCCCGCTGTAGTGCATGGCAGCGACACTGGACATCTGACTCCCCAGGCACCTCTGCACTTTTACCTGCGCTGCTGCATCCCTCCCCCCTCCCCGCCCTGTCCCTCACCCCCTGATGCCTCCATTTCCATTTTCACTGACTGGCTTTCTTGCCTGCATTGCATGCCAGGCCAGCCTCTGGCTTCTTTACTATCCCTTTCATCCAGGACCAACATTCACACCAACTACAGGTGCTTCCTCAGCCTGACAAAAGGTTTTTCAACCCAAAAGCTTGCTAAAATACATAGTTTCATAGTAGCTAGGGTCAGGAGGGACCTGAACAGATCATCTAGCCTGACCCCCTGCCACAGGCAGGAATGAATGCTGGGTTCATCCAAGACCCCAGACAGGTGATAGTCCAACCTCCTCTTGAATATGCCCAAAGTAGGGGCAAGGACCACTTCCCTGGGAAGTTGGTTCCAGATTTTGACCACCCTAACTGTAAAATATTGCCTTCTGATCTCCAACCGAAACCTATTCTCCATCAGCTTATGACCATTGTTCCTTGTCACCCCAGCTGGTGCTGGGGAGAAAAGAGCTCTGCCTATTTGCTGTTGATCGTCCTTGATGAGCTTGTAGGCAGCCACCAGGTCCCCCCTCAGCCTCCTCTTGCTGAGGCTGAACAGGTTCAGGTCTTTCAGTCTCTCCTCATAGGGCCTGTCCTGCTGCCCTCTTATCAAGCGGGTGGCCCTCCTCTGAACCCTCTCCAGGCTGGCCACATCCCTTTCGAAGTGCGTTGCCCAGTACTGGACGTAGTACTCCAACTGCGGCCTGACCAAAGTTGCATAGAGGGGGAGTATCTCCTCTCTGGACTGGCTTGAGATGCACCTTTGGATGCATGACAAGGTATGGCTGGCCTTGCTGGCTGTGGTCTGGCATTGGCGGCTCATGTTCATCTTGGAGTCAATAATGACTCCGAGACCCCTTTCTGCCTCTGTGCTTTCAAGAAGGGAACTCCCCAGCCTGTATGTATGCTGTGGATTCCTTCTCCCAAGGTGCAGCACCCTAAATTTGTCTACATTGAACCCCATCTTATTCTTGTCTGCCCACTTTTGTAGTCTGTCTAAATCTAGTTGCAGCCTCTCTCTCCCTTCAAGTGTGTCCACCTCGCCCCACATCTTAGTGTCATCAGCAAACTTGGACAGCGTGCTTTCCACCCCTTTGTCCAAGTCACTGATGAAGATGTTAAATAGTGTGGGCCCGAGGACCGAGCCCTGGGGTACCCCACTGCTCACATCTCACCAGGTTGAGTACAACCCACCCACCACTACTCTCTGGGTGCGCCCCATCAGCCAATTTTTTACCCATCCAACTGTGCAGGAATCAATGCTGCAGTCACTTAATTTATTGATGAGGATGGGGTGAGAGACAGTGTCAAAGGCCTTTTTGAAGTCTAGAAAGACTATGTCCAGAGCGACACCATCTTCCAAGGATTTAGTTATTTGGTCGTAAAAGGCAATCAGGTTGGTCTGGCAGGACATGTCTTTGGTGAAGCCATGCTGATTGCCCCTGAGCATGATCTCCCCTGCAGGCCCTCCACAGATGTGCTCCTTGATGATCCTCTCCAAGAGCTTCCTGAGCACTGAGGTGAGGCTTACAGGCCTATAATTACTTGGGTTCTCCTTCCTCCCCTTCTTAAAAATAGGGACCACATTAGCCAGTTTCCAATCCCCCGGCACCTGGTCAGATGACCACGAAAGTTCATACAGCCGGACCAAAGGCTCCGCAATGACCCCTGCCAGCTCCCTCAATACCCTTGGGTGGAGGGCATCTGGACCTGCAGATTTAAAAATGTCTAGCCCTTCCAGAAGATCCTGAACTACATCTGCACTGACTGAAGGCTTGACAGAGCTATCCCCAAGATTGTCCCTACCTCTGGTAGGTGGGATATCCCGGTCCCTGTTCAGAAAAACAGAGGCAAAGAAACTATTAAAAATATCAGCTTTCTTGTCTGGCGTGGCCACCAGATTACTGTTTGTGTCTTGCAGGGGCCCTACATTGCCTGGTGCCCTCTTCTTGCTCCCAATGTACTTGAAAAAGGACTTTTTGTTGTCCTTAATCCTGGATGCTAGCCTGAGTTCCATCTTTGCCTTGGCCTTCCCAGTAGCCCTCCTACACTCCCGGGCCGAGGAGGAGTACTCCTCCTTGGTGATAGTTCCTCCCTTCCACTGGTTGTACGCCTCCCTTTTAGTCCTCAGGCATTGCTGAATGCCCTTGCTGAGCCAAGGGGGTCTTTGAGCACTCTTACTCCCCTTGCTTCTCTCAGGGACTGTTATCCTTTGGGTCTGGAAGATCGCCCCCTTAAGATACGACCATCCCTTGTGGGCTCCCATCACCTCTACCTTTTGGGCCCTCAGTGCCTCCCCCACTAGTCTCCTAAGCTCACTGAAGTTGGCTCTTCTGAAGTCAAGGGCTTTAGCCTTGGTGTGAGCCCTAGAAGCCCTGTGTTGAATAGTGAAATCCAGCAGGTGATGATCGCTATTGCCCAGGTGGTCAAGGACCTGCAGTCCCCTCAACAGGTCATCCCCCGTGGCCAGGACCAGGTCCAGCAAGGCGTTACCCCTAGTGGGGCTGTGCACTTCCTGGATAAGGTGAAGGTCCTGTAATACAGCCAGGAACCTACGCAAGCAGTCAGACCTGGCTGTCTGCTCCTCCCAGCAAATGTCTGGGTAGTTTAGGTCACCCATGACAATAACATCCCTTGACCTAACCGTCTCTGTAAGCTGACTGGAGAAGTCCTGGTCTAGCTCTTCCCCCTGGTTGGGTGGTCTGTAGTAGACACCCACTGTAAGGTCCCTTTCGCCATGCCCCCCTTGTAGTTTGACCCATAGTGTCTCTGCCCAACCCTCCTCCAACCCGAAGTACATTTCTCTACTTATACAGTTGCCCTAGTGTGGCAAAAATGTCTCATCTCACTACACAAAAGGCTTCACAGCTGAGAACTGTAATCTCACTACACAAAAGGCTTCACAGCTGAGAACTGCAAATTGTTTCTTCTCCTCTCTCCCCCACCACTGCGGGGCCAGGAGGGGGGGTCCTGTTAGGGGGAGAGAACAGTCCGAACAATGCTTGGTTCATGATAAGGCTGATTCCTGTGGGAACACAGATTAGTTACTGCCTGCTTTGCACATAAACTTTGCAGAAAACTGTAGCAAATCACAGATTGCCACAATGGGATCTTGTTCATGAGAGGTATAAAAATGTATCTTCGGGCGTGGCTAGGGGTCGACACGGCTTTGAGCATTGAACTCCCTTGTCAATCTGTTTGCAAACAAATAAACTCGAGATGGATCCAGCCTGAGTGTGTATGACTCTCTCCTTGAGGTATATTGGAAAAGCCTCCAGGGGCATGAAACTAGCCGTTTGTGCAACAATTTGGTGAGCCAGGCAGGAGTTTTCCTTGGACTACCTCGGGGTTGAACGAGAAGACCGGAAAAGGGGTCTGTGAAGTGCACACCAGACCGCTTTTGGAGTCTGTCACGGGCACTGGAACCGTGAGTCGGGACACTCGGGAAGTTAAAGGCTCTCCCTTAAATGAGTCAACCAGGCTAAGTGGATCTGAAGAGACGGCGCCAGGGTGTTGACGGAGTAAGTATTCATTTGCCTTGTGTCATTTGAGAAGTCTTTTGGGGACTTTGTTGAGTGGTCTCTCGGGGAATTTGGAATTTTGGAACGTTCAGTATATAAGTCTGAACATTAGCCCCGGGGACTTTGTTCATTTAGAAACATGAGCCGCTGACCAGGTCTGGGACTAAGGCTGAGTCTAGCCACCCTGATTCTGCCTGACAAAGTAGTGTCAAACGCAAGGGGGCTCAGTTGGAACCTTGTGACCCAGTGGACAGGTTTAGAAACATGAGCCACTGACCAGGTCTGGGACTAAGCCTGAGTCTAGCCGCCCCGATTCTGCCTGACAAGGTAGTGTCAAACGCAAGGGGGCTCAGCTGGAACCTCGTGACCCAGTGGACAGGTGTTTGAGTGATTTTGTGTATTGGTTGACACAATGGGTTTGGGTAGCTCCCGAGAAGAAAACTCCGCAACCCCATTAGGATTCATGCTAAGAAACTTTAGTAAGTTCAAAGGGGATTACGGGGTAAAAATGTCAAAAGATAGACTAATTACTTTCTGTCAGGAGGAGTGGCCATCATTTGGAGTGGGGTGGCCGGATGTCGGTTCTTTTGATGTGAAATTGGCTAATGAAGTGTTAAGTGTGATAACAAAGGATGGTCATTGGGATCAGTATCCGTATGTAGATTGCTGGGTGAGTGCTGTGATGAATCCCAGTCCCCCATGGGTACAGAAGTGTAAAGGAAAAATGTGTAAGATGTTATTGGCAAAAGACGCTGGGAGAAAGCCCCGAGTCCTCTCTGATTCTGGTAGTGAAGTAGATCTAACTCAAGGGTTAAGGCGCAGGGATGAGGCTAGACCACCACCGGACCCAAGGCGCAGAGTAGAGCCTAGGACACAGCCGGGCATAAACCAAATGGATCAGGAAGAGATAGCCAGCACTAGCTACTCTAAGACAGGCACAGACCAAATGGATCAGGAAAAAACAGCCGGCACAAGCCGCTCTAAAACACCTCCCCCATATGAGGGAAAGAATGTGACAGAACCTAACTCTTTATCCCCAACTGCCCCCGATCCTCCCCAGACCCATTGGAGTGCTCTCCAGTCTGACCAGCCCCCCCTTCAAGAACCAAGATCAACTCGAAATCAGAATCCAAACTACCAGTGTCCACTGCGGGAGATAATGACAGGTGGAGGGGACACTGCCTTTGTTTACGTCCCCTTTAACACTTCAGATTTATTCAGTTGGAAAAATCAGAATCCCTCATTCAAAGAGGATCCAGAGAAGATGCAAAATTTGTTCCGGTTGGTTGGACAGACTTATCGCCCCACCTGGGCTGATATTCAAATGATGTTACACACCCTTCTAACCTCTGAAAAGAGGCGTTTAGTACAGGGAACGGCAAACCGGATAGCTGAGGAGCGTTTGTCGGCGGGAGAGGGAGGAAATATGCGGGACATATGCCCAATTGAGAGTCCCGATTGGGATAATTCAGCGGTTGGAAGACAGCGTAACAACACTTATTCAGGAATTATAGTGGAAGCCCTGGGTGAGGCAGTGCCATGGGTGACCAATCTTTCCAAATTGTATGAAGTCCGTCAGGGAAAGGATGAATCTCCCTCGGTTTTCCTGGAGCGCTTGTTTGATGCCTTTAAGAAGTTTAGTGATTTAAGCCCTGAAGCCATAGAAAATCAGCGCATGGTGAATCTGATGTTTATTGGGCAGGCGGCCCCAGATATAAAAAAAAAAAAGCTGCAAAAGACTGAGGGGGCAGCGGGTAAACCGCTTTCAGAACTTGTAGAGATTGCGTATAAAGTTTATGGGAATCGTGATCAGGTGGCAGAGAGGAGAGAGGAAAAGCATGGACAAAAACAGATGACAATGTTAGCAGCTGCCTTGGGCAAAAGCACAAATATCGGTGGGAGATGGAAGGAGAAACCTGCGGGGGGGCAGAAGAAAGGAACAGGCCGATTTAAGCCCGATGAATGTGCATATTGCCGAGAGAAAGGTCACTGGAGGAGGGATTGCCCTAAGATGAAAGTCAAACAGAAGAAAAGTCAGTGGGGGGGCCGCCAGATGCGGGCGGATTCCTCGGGGGAAGATTCAAGCTGAAGGAGACCGAGATCTGAAACCACCACCCTGCGGGCCAGTGCCCGGAAAGATCCCATGGTGAGAATAAGGGTCGGTGGTAGAAACTATGAGGCTCTAGTGGATACTGGAGCCACTTTTTCTACGATCCCTGTAAAGCCCCCTTTAGCTAAAGAAAGCGGAAAGCATGTAACTGTAGAAGGCATTGAAGGAAGGCGAATTAAATTACCTGTGTGTAAGGCTCTCCTCACAAAAACTGGAAATAACACGTTGGAACATGCTTTTGTAGTTTCCCCCGCTTGTCCCGTAGCTCTCCTGGGGCGGGACTTTCTAACAAAACTACAAGCTGAAATTTTCTTCCGTGAGGATCAAATTGTTGTGCGGCTGCCGGTAAAACAGGGATCGAATTACCAAATGGCCCTCCAAGGAGCTGAAACTGTGTCAAAAGCCAAAGGAATTGAGATTTTAGAGAATGTTGATCCATGTGTGTGGGCGGATGGGACTTCTGCCCGGGCAAAATGCATTACTCCAGTCAAAATTCCTCTGAAGGAAGGAGAGGGTCCTGTGTGTGTGAGACAGTATCCTCTGAAAAAAGCCACCCGCACAGGTTTGAAGCCGCTGATTGAAAAATTCAAGCAGTATGAGTGGTTAATAGAGGGATCACCCCCCTTTAACACCCCAATTCTGGGGGTGCCCAAGACAGATGGCACCTCCTTTAGGTTGGTGCAAGACCTGAGAGCTGTAAACAAAAAGATTTTAGTGGATCATCCTATGGTTCCAAATCCCCACACCATTCTGACCCAAGTTCCAGCAGATGCCAAGGTATTCTCAGTATTAGATCTGAAAGATGCTTTCTTCTCTATTCCGCTACACGAAGACAGTCAGAAATTGTTTGCCTTTGAATGGGAGGACCCAGATACGTATCATAAGACTCAATTGTTATGGACAGTGTTACCCCAGGGATTTGTCTCATCCCCCCATATCTTTGGAACACCATTGCAAAAAGACCTGGAGCATTGGAAAGGGAGACACCCTGAGGTGGCGTTGTTGCAGTATGTTGATGATTTATTAATAGCAAGTCCCGATGTGCAGATAGGAAAGAGAGCGACAGAATCCTTGCTGAATACCCTGGGAAAGAAAGGGTATAAGGTGTCACGGGAAAAGGCTCAAATTTGCCAGCCAAAGGTCACCTTTTTGGGTTATGAGATTGAGGAGGGGGTTCGGGCTCTGAGTAGAGATCGAATTCAAGCAATACAGGATATGCCTGCTCCCAGAAACCCCAAAGAGCTGCGAGCTTTCCTGGGACTAACCAGGTTTTGTAGACTGTGGATTCCCGATTATGGGGAAAAAGCCAAACCCCTATATGAATCCCTCACAAAGAAGGGTCTCACAAATTGAAAATAGAATAAGGAAAATCAACATGCATTTGAGTTGTTAAAAGCTGCACTCTTGCGACCCCCAGCGTTGATGATTCCAAATGGGCACAAGCCTTATAGACTGTATATGCATGAGAATAAGGGGGTAGCCTCCAGGGTCTTAACTCAACCGGTGGGCCCAACTTGAAAGCCCGTGGGCTACTACTCCAAGGTCCTAGACCTGGTGGCGAAGGGGTGGCCTGCATGTTTGAGGGCTGTCGCTGCCACAGCTACTCTTGTGGAGGAGGCTCAAAAGATTGTTATGGGAGCTGATATGGAAATACATACCCCACATGGAGTTCCCCAAATCCTTGGAGGAGAGGGAGGAAAAATTTTAAACCCCTCCAGACAATCCAGATATGAAATCTTTCTCCTATCTAATCCAGGCCTTACCTTCAAGCACACCACTGCTTTGAACCCAGCCACCCTGATGCCAGAACCGGGACCCCCATGCCATGATTGTCTAGAGGTATTGACTCAGACAGTACTGATTCATCCTGACTTGGCAGATGACCCACTTGAGAACCCGGAGGAGGAATTCTTCGTAGACGGTTCAAGTAGTGTAATACATGGCGTGCGACATACGGGGTGTGCTGTGGTAACATTGACTGAGACTATGTGGAAAGAAAAGCTCCCTGCAAATTGGTCAGCACAAGCAGCGGAGCTCACTGCCCTGACACGCGCGTTGGAATTAGGTAAAGATAAATAGTGAACATCTTTACAGATTCGCGATATGCTTTTGCTACTGTACATGCCCATGGATTGTTGTGGAAAGAACGTGGGTTTATCACGGCCTCTGGACAAAAGATTGCAAATGGGCCACAGATTGTAATGCTATTGGAAGCCCTCTGGCTACCAAAAGAAGTGGCTGTGGTACACGTAAAAGCCCACGGCAAGGCTGCAGACGAGCGCCAGAAAAGGGGAAACGCAAGGGCCGACGTGGCAGCCAAAGAGGCAGCACAGACAGGAGGAGAGGTAGTGTTCCAGGGTTCGGCCCACGGGGTGCCCTTTTGCTTAGAAGACTGTAAGATACAATATGGCCCAAAATTAAATCAACTAGCCGCAGAGCTCAAAGCCATCAAAAATCCTCAGGGATGGTGGGTCGTACCTGGAGGAAAGGTATTAATACCCCGAGGCACCTTAGGGGATGTACTTCACCAGTTACACTATTCCACCCATATGGGGGGCACTGCCATGGGAGTTCTGTTAGTTCGTCAGATAGTGGCTCCAGGACTATTTCGATGCCCAGAGAGTGGCCTCTCAGTGCCCAACCTGCCAAAAGGTGAACCCAAAATCCGCAAGACCACCAGCCCCCATGGGAGGAAGACCATGGGCGCATTATCCTGGACAAGCCTGGCAGATTGACTTCGCTGAACTTCCTAAGTCCGGTCGTTACCATTATCTGCTGGTGTTGGTTGATCAACTGACTGGATGGGTGGAAGCGTATCCCACAAGAACGGCTACCGCATCCACGGTGACACAAGTACTACCCCACGAGATAATACCCCGATTTCTGTTGCCTGAGTCTATTGAGTCAGATCAAGAAAGTCATTTTGTGGGAAAGATAGTACAGGAAGTGTCCAAAGCTTTAGATATCACATGGAAACTCCATGCTCCATGGAGACCCCAGAGTTCAGGTCAGGTGGAGCGCATGAATAGAATGCTGAAAGTAATGTTAACAAAAATCTGTATTGAGACTCATTTGAAATGGCCGCAGGCACTCCCACTGGCTTTAACTTGTATTCGTAGCACAGCACATAGAGGGATTAAATTGTCACCTTTTGAATTAATGTTTGGTATGCCTCCCAGAGTCTTGCCAGCAGGGTGGAGGGAACAAATCACTGTAGATTTGGGAAAATCTGAAATTTGGGAACATGTTATCGCCTTGCAGTCTGTTTTGTCTTCCCTACACAGGTTCGCTGCACCTTTCCAGAGTCTCCCGCTTGATGCGCTGATCCACAACTTTAAACCGGGTGACCAGGTCCTGGTACAGAAGTGGAGAAAGGATCCTCTTGCGGAAAGGTGGGAGGGACCCTACCAGGTGCTGCTGACTACACACACAACTGTTCGCTTATCAAACAGCAATAAGTGAACCCATTGCTCGAGGGTGAAACCTTTTCATCAGGAGAACACCAACTCCCAGGGTGTGGTCACTCCGGAAGCTGATAACACCCGGGAACAAAAAGTCAACAAATGGAAAAGTGAACCTGCTAGAGATTTGAAGTTACGCTTGCAAAGATGTGGGCCCTAGTCTATTTGTTGGGGCTCTTTTCCCTTTTAGGCATATCAAACCCAGCTATTATGCCCACCTGTTGTAAGTGTCCCCAAAGCGGGGGTGAAACCCTCACTAAGGCTAACTACAAAATTTCAAAGTCTACAGTACTTAGTGCCCTCCTGCACCCCATTTCCCAGTGCTGCCCGCGTCGAGAAATTATAATTCAGTCCGGCGATACAACACCGCTGTTTGTAAAGCTGGACCCAGAAATCTGGTCTGCAATCCTCAAAGATTGGCCTTCAAGCCTTCAACCTGTCAGTAGTATATGGGAACCTAAAAGCCCACCTACAAATACATGGGTGGGAAATTCCTGGGTGGCCCTTCTCAAGAACTCAGCCCGGGCGCTGACTAACCAGAGTTGTCTTTTGTGTGCGCTTACTCCCGTCTCTAGCGATGAGGGAGTCCCTTTCTTGCCTATCCCCCTCAATAGGACAGGTATAGTCTCAGATTGGGGCTTTAATCGCAATTTCAATTTCTCTTCGCGTTATAATGGTTCTAGGAAACTTATGGTGGTGAAAATTAGTGGATCTATTTGCATTTCCCAACACGGAGGTGGGTTTAAAGTGGGACAGTCAAGGTGTAAGGAGACATGGATTTCTAAGGATATCGCCCCCTGGGAGGGTGCATGGACATGTGCAAATGTCTCATATAACAAGTATGACAATTGTAGCTGCCTATTGGGTAAGGAGTGGATCTCAGTTTGGGGCATTAATTGCACTCACTATCGAAATGGTACCACGGTGAGTGAGAGTTCAACACAAAGAGGCTCACTAACTCTAACTTTAATGAGCTCTCATTCTACCATCACAAATGAAGCCTGTGGGCTATGGTGGATTTGTGGGCGATGGGCATATAGACAGCTTCCCCCCAGTTGGACTGGGACTTGTTATTTAGGAGCTTTGATTCCTAGTGTTTGGATAACACAGCCCACAACTCCTGGTGTTTGGACAACACAACCCAAAATTCATAGATTCATAGACGTTAGGGTCGGAAGGGACCTCAATAGATCATCGAGTCCGACCCCCTGCATAAGCAGGAAAGAGTGCTGGGTCTAGATGACCCCAGCTAGATACTCATCTAACCTCCTCTTGAAGACCCCCAGGGTAGGGGAGAGCACCACCTCCCTTGGGAGCCCGTTCCAGACCTTGGCCACTCGAACTGTGAAGAAGTTCTTCCTAATGTCCAATCTAAATCTGCTCTCTGCTAGCTTGTGGCCATTGTTTCTTGTAACCCCCGGGGGCGCCTTGGTGAATAAATACTCACCAATTCCCTTCTGTGCCCCCGTGATGAACTTATAGGCAGCCACAAGGTCGCCTCTCAACCTTCTCTTGCGGAGGCTGAAAAGGTCCAGTTTCTCTAGTCTCTCCTCGTACGGCTTGGTCTGCAGGCCCTTGACTATACGAGTTGCCCTTCTCTGGACCCTCTCCAGGTTATCTGCATCCTTCTTGAAGTGTGGCGCCCAGAATTGCACGCAGTACTCCAACTGCGGTCTGACCAGCGCCCTATAGAGGGGAAGTATCACCTCCCTGGACCTATGCGTCATGCATCTGCTGATGCACGATAAAGTGCCATTGGCTTTTCTGATGGCTTCACACACTGCCGGCTCATGTTCATCTTGGAGTCCACTAGGACTCCAAGATCCCTTTCCACCTCTGTGCCACCCAGCAGGTCATTCCCTAGGCTGTAGGTGTGCTGGACATTTTTCCTCCCTAGGTGCAGCACTTTGCATTTCTCCTTGTTGAACTGCATCCTGTTGTTTTCTGCCCACTTGTCCAACCTATCCAGGTCTGCCTGCAGCTGTTCCCTGCTCTCCGGCGTGTCCACTTCTCCCCATAGCTTTGTGTCATCTGCAAACTTGGACAGAGTACATTTCACTCCCTCGTCCAAGTCACTGATGAAGACATTAAAGAGTATCGGTCCAAGGACCGAGCCCTGCGGGACCCCACTGCCCACACCCTTCCAGGTCGAGACCGACCCATCCACCACGACTCTTTGGGTGCGACCCTATAGCCAATTCGCCACCCACCGGACTGTGTAGTCATCCACATCACAGCCTCTTAACTTGTTCACCAGTATGGGGTGGGATACTGTATCGAAGGCTTTCCTGAAGTCTAAGTATACGACATCCACCCCTCCTCCTGTGTCCAGGCGTTTCGTAACCTGGTCATAGAAAGAGACTAGATTGGTCAGGCATGATCTGTCCGCCACAAACCCGTGCTGGTTTCCCCTCAGCATAATTTGCCCTGCCGGGCTCTCACAAATGTGAGCCTTGATAATTTTTTCAAAGACTTTACCAAGGATGGAGGTGAGACTGACTGGCCTATAGTTGCCTGGGTCCTCCTTCCTCCCCTTTTTGAAAATGGGGACCACATTAGCCCTTTTCCAGTCCACCGGGACTTGGCCCGTGCACCACGAGTGTTCGAATATTCCCGCCAGTGGCTCTGCAATGATGTTGGCCAGTGCCTTCAGCACCCTCGAATGGAGCTCATCCGGGCCTGCCGACTTAAAGGCATCCAGTTCTTCCAAGTGACTCTGCACCACCTCAGGATCTACGTATGGAAGTCTGGCGCCCTGCTGCTGTCTCTCTACAGCCCCAGTGAGAGACTTGTCTTGGCCCTCACTTAGGAACACTGAGGCAAAGAACTTGTTGAGGAGTTCAGCCTTGTCCCCCCCTGTCTGTCACCAATTGTTTCTGCCCATTTAGCAGGGGTCCTATTCCTCCCTGGGCCTTCCTTTTACTCCCAATATATCTAAAAAACAATTTCTTGTTGTCTTTTACTTGGGTTGCCATCCTCAGCTCCATGGTAGCTTTGGCCCGCCTAACTGCCTCCCTACAAGCACGAGCAGAGGAGCTATATTCATCTTTAGTGATCTCACCCTGTTTCCACTTTTTATGTGCTCCCCTTTTGGCCCTTAGGCTGCCCTGGATTTCTCTGGTCAGCCATGGAAGCCTCCTGGCCCCTTTCCCTCTTTTGCCTTGCTCGGGGATCGTCTTGCTTTGTGCCCGAAGGATCATTTCCTTAAGGCACAGCCACACTTCTTGGGCTCCCATCCCTTCAAAACTCCTACTCTGCAGTGTCCTTGACTAATCGCCTGAGTGCATTGAGATCAGCTTTCCTAAAGTCTAGCACTTTCACCCTACTAGTTACCTTACCCACTCGACGTCTTATGTTGAATTCTATTATTAGGTGATCACTGTCTCCCAAATGGCTACCGATCTGGAGGTCCCCTATCATGTCATCCCCTGTTGCCAATACCAGATCCAGTATGGCATTCCCCCTAGTGGGACCATGCACCTCCTGTGTCAGGTGGAGGTCCTGTACACAGGTTAGAAACCTGCGTGAGCGATGGGACCTTGCTGTCTGCGTCTCCCAGCAGATGTCCGGGTAGTTTAGGTCCCCCATGACTACTGCCTCTTTAGCTTTTATGGTCTCCGGGAATTGCCTCAGGAGCCCCGCATCTATTTCTTCCCCTTGGTGTGGGGGTCTGTAGCAGACCCCTACCACCAAATCCCTTTCTCCTTGCCCCCCATGTAGCCTAACCCACAATCCTTCTACTTCCTCAACCTTGGATTCTGTCTTGATGAGGGTTGATGTATATTGCTCACTGACATAAAGTGCAACCCCCCCCCCCCCTTTCTTCCCCGACCTGTCCTTTCTGTACAATCTATAGCCCTCAATATGTACCGCCCAGTCATGGGATGAATCCCATCAGGTCTCTGTTAGCCCCACTAAGTCATAGGTGTTTAGTGCAAGCAGGAGCGCTAGTTCATCCTGCTTGTTCCCCATGCTCCTAGCATTAGTATATAGGCACTTGAGCCCTGCGACTGGTGCCTTTGCTGCCCCCCCACTCCGAGTCCCAAGGGGCCCATTGTTTCTTACCTTCTTGTTTCTTACCTGTGCAGTAGTGCTGGTCTCCCCATGGCTTTCAGGTTTCCAATGTTCTCCTTCTTCAGGCTGGGCTGTCCTCGTGGGTGCCACATGGTTTGGTGGTCCACAGCTTCCCCTGCCCTCGTACTCCCCTCCCCCCGACGAGCCTAGTTTAAAGCTTGCCGGAGGAGATCCGCCAACCTAGTAGAAAACACATGCTTACCTTTGGGGGACAGGTGAAGCCCATCCCAGCTGAGCATGTCCCTCGTCGTGATGTGCGGGTCATTGTCCAGGAAGCCGAAGCCTGCCTCGAGACACCACTGCCAAAGCCGCCAGTTGGTTTCTCGGATGCAGTTCTCCTGCCGTCTTCCTCGTCCGGTCACTGGTTGGATGGAAGAGAAAACCACCTGTGCACTGAACTCCTTCAGCACGCCACCCAGAGCACTGTAGTCCGCCATCAGGTGATTGGGGGTTCTCCTGGCCGCATCATTAGTACCCACATGGACTAGGACCATGGGGGTAGTAATCGGTGGGCTTGATCCTGGCCTGGATTACCTCCGTCACATTCCGAATCTTTGCTCCAGGGAGGCAGTAGACCTCTCGTGTTGAGGGGTCCTGGCGACAGATGGGTCCTTCCGTACCTCTCAGGCTGGAGTCGCCTATGACTAGCACTCGTCGCCTCCTCCTCTGGGTCCTCGTGGATCTCTTGATCTGTTCGGAGTGTGAACAACGTGGTGTTTCTTCTTGCCCAAGGGTTTCCTCCTCCCCTTCCATCTCCTGCAGGGTCGCCAGGGCCTCGTACCTGTTCACCAGTCGGACTGGAGAAGCTGGCACCGGTTCGCTGCGAGCTGCTCCGGTCCTGGCTGTGACCATCTGCCACTGCTGCGGAGGGCATTCCCCGGGCTGCTTCTTCCTTGGGTGCCTAGGCCTGCAGGGAAAGGAAATAACTGTCAATTTCATCCTCCGCCTCCCTGATCCCCCTCAGCCTGCTAACCTCCTCCCGGAGCTCCCTCACCTGTGCCTCCAGAGCCCTAAGACAGGCACTTGCCGGACAGCTGTGGGGGCCCCCAATCTCTGCCCCCCCCGGCCCTGCTGCGGATCCCCCACAGGCCAGGAGGTAGGGGGACATCAGCTCCCCCATGGGCTCGGTCTGGGTGGAGGCCTCAGACCTGCCCCGGGTAGCCTTGTCCCTCTGGGCAGAGGCCCTAGCAGCACTCCTTGTAGTCACCATTCTATAAGCTGCTGTTTGTAGACCTGTGCGGTGTCTACGCCCTACCCCTACAGGAGTCCCACTCCTGGCCCTCCCGGCCTGCCCGCTGGCGCGAACACCTGCGCAAACGCCGGCATGCTCTTACAGAGCGCGCCTGTTTGCGTGCTCTGTTTGCGCCGCGCGGCTCGGGAGCGCAGCTCCCTACCGGCTCAGCTATATGGGACCCGGGGGGCTTCCCCTCCAGATCCGGCTCAGCTGTGCCGGGTCCCTCCGCCCCACTTACCTTCAGGGGATCAGCTGCTGCTGCCCCCGCTGCCGATTCCTCTGCTGCTGCTGCCACCACCGCCTCCAGTCAGTCAGTTGGTAAAAGGGGCACACGTGCGTGTGGGACATGTGCTGACTCCTCTGCTTCCCGCTGCTGGTTCCCGAGTGCTGGGAACTACGTCACTCCGCGGCTTTAAAGCCCGCGGTTTCATCGAGCAAAACGCAGCACTGATATCTCCTTCAAGAGAATAGCGGCAGGAGGGGGCCAAAAGTGGGGTAAGGATGAGTGGCCAGCGGAGAGAATAATTCAGTACTATGGTCCAGCAACTTGGGAGCCAAATGTAGTTGGGAGAGAGCCCACATATTTGACAAATCGCATTATTAGACTCCAAGCCGTAGTGGAGATTATTACAAATAAAACTGCTGCAGCCCTACGCCTGATCGGGGACCAGCTCACCTAACTTCGTACCACGGTACTGCAAAATCGCTTAGATCTTGATTATTTACTTGCAAGTGAAGGAGGGGTATATAAAAAGCTGAACTTGTCAAACTGTTGTGTTAATATCGACGATAATGGTGAGATAATCAAAGCCTTAGCAGATGAAATGGAAAAGGTTGCCCATGTCCCTGTCCAAACATGGAATGGGTGGAATTTTGATTGGTTTACATCCTGGCTCCCCAATTTTGGATGGTTAAAAGGAGTTTTTCTCGTCTTGTGCCTGCTAATGTCAATACTTTGCTTGCTCCCCTGTATTTTACCCTGTCTCATAGCCCTCATAAAATGGACAATTCAGTCAGTCTTTAACCAAGAAATGCTTGTGCATTATCAAAAATTAGCACTGGCTGAAACCTATTAAGATTAGAGTTAGAAAGCATCTTGAGGGGGGAGTTGTGGCAAAAATGTCTCATCTCACTACACAAAAGGCTTCACAGCTGAGAACTGTAATCTTACTACACAAAAGGCTTCACAGCTGAGAACTGCAAATTGTTTCTTCTACTCTCTCCCCCACCACTGCGGGGCCAGGAGGGGGGGTCCTGTTAGGGGGAGAGAACAGTCCGAACAATGCTTGGTTCACGATAAGGCTGATTCCTGTGGGAACACAGATTAGTTACTGCCTGCTTTGCACATAAACTTTGCAGAAAACTGTAGCAAATCACAGATTGCCACAATGGGATCTTGTTCATGAGAGGTATAAAAATGTATCTTCGGGCGTGGCTAGGGGTCGACACGGCTTTGAGCATTGAACTCCCTTGTCGATCTGTTTGCAAACAAATAAACTTGAGATGGATCCAGCCTGAGTGTGTATGACTCTCTCCTTGAGGTATATTGGAAAAGCCTCCAGGGGCACGAAACTAGCCGTTTGTGCAACACTACTAAAAAGACACTGGATTGTCTTACCTGCTGCTGTTTATAGTGGTGGACATAGTTGAGGCTGTAGGGGAGGAGGAGGCCTCACTGGGGCACATTGCCATGTTATGTATGGGTCCCTGCACCACGAAGGTCGCACATGTTCACAAATACACACACACACACACAGTCGCACAGTGAGGGTGCACCTAACAGACCCACACTAGGTGCTCCTATGTGAGAGGAAAGAAGGGCTGACAGTTTGGCTACCTGAGATGCTGCTGCTGGTGCTACTGGTGCTGCTGAGTCACTAAGTTATTTTACCTACTGCCATTTACAGTGGTGGACCAGAATGAGGCTGTAGGAGAGGAGGAAGCCTCAATGGGTCACACTGCCATGTTGTGCAGAGGCCCCAGTGCCAGGAAAGGTGCACCTGAACACACACACAGTGTCACCCACCCATGTCATGAGCTTTGCCTTCCTGCAGCCAGGGGTGCAGGGACCCAGAATCTAGACTCCCCCTGCACCTATCTCCTTGACATCTGGCAGGCTTCATGGAGGCAGCAGGGCCTAGCAGGCCTGCAGTAGTTTTTTTCACCCCCCTGTGCACTTAGACACAGCTGGCAGGTTTCGTGGCCACAGCAGGGCCTACTAGCCAGGCCTGCAGTAGTTTTCATCCCACTGTGCCCCAGGACAGACACAGTCACACAAGCAACCATGTCACGAGTTTTGCCTGTTCACAGCCAGAGGTGCAGGGCCCCAGAACCCAGACTCCCCCTGCAACTATCTGCTTGACAGCTGGCAGGCTTTGTGGCTGCAGCATGGCCTAGCAGGCCTGCAGTTTTCACCCCCCTGTGCCTTAACACACACACACAGTGTCACCTGTCACCAGTTTTGCCTGTCAGCAGTTTGAGGTGCAGTTTTCTAGAAACCCCTGCACCTATCTCCTTGAATCTTGGTAGGCTTTGTGGCTTCAGCAGGTGCTACCATCCCTGCAGTTTTCACCCTACTGTGGCTTAACACACACATGACATGAGTTTTGCTTTCAGGAATTTGAGGTGCAGTTTCCCAGAAACCCCTATACCTATCACCTTCAAACCAGGTGGGCTTCATGCCCTCATCAGAGGCTACTGCTCCTGCAAGTTTCATCCAAAGTAGCCAAAAAACTACAAAGCTATAGATATTTCATTGATTCCCCATTATACTCTATGGCCGAATCTCTGAATCACTCTGAATTGACACCAAATTTTACAAAGACAATTTGGCCAAATTGAATCAGAAAAGTGATCCAAATCCCTGAATCAAATCTCTGGCATCCAAATCAGCTGAATCTGAATCCAAAGTGAATAGTTCCCTATTCACACAGGCCTAGTAGCAATCCAACAAATAAAAAACAGAAGACGGCCCTTGTAGGGGCCCTGATACAACAGAGAGAGCTTGGTACTTTGGCCTGCAAGGCCTTCCCTCACAGTCTAAAAACAAAAACATCCAGTACAACATTAGCCTGCTCAGACCCCTGCCAGTGCCCTGGGAAGGGGCTCTTAGTATCACAGTGTGAGGCCTAAATGGCCACCCTTGACACTACAGAGCACCCCCTGAATGGCTCAACAAGCCTGTAAGGTGAGCACTGTCTGCTGGAGGACCACATGCTCAAAATCAAGTGACAGGTGCACCCAGACCAATAAAAGGAAGAGCCACAGTGCGTCATCTAAGCTGGCCCTGGCAAGCCAGTTCATACATCTCTTCAGGGTGGCCATCTTAGCCTGGCTGAGTAAGCAGTTGGCCAGGCAGATGACATGCCCATTGGCTGCCCAGTATGGGAAGGAAAACAAGTAGGTGACCTCTGAAAGGTCCATGCCTAGCGCCTCAAGCAAAGTGCTGAGGGCAGCAAACAGTAGTGATAGCCAGGGGCATCCAAGGAAGGCATGGTTAAGATCCTCCTCCATTTCACCCAGAAAAAAAGGGTAGGCCACTGACACATCCAGGTCCATGTGGCAGACGAGAGTGCTGGTCGCCATTATCCCATGTAGCACTCACCACTGGAGATAACCAGTATTTTTGGAGATGGGCAGCTTCTAAAGTGTGCACCAGCAGGTTGTACTGGTATGAGTGCCAGTGCCACCATGTGCCTCCGCCACATCATTTTGAGACAAGTGGCAAGGATGCGGGTGTGGCAGCCCCGAATCACCCACAGATACAGAACTTTCTGGGGGAATGCATCGAAGAGGATCCCAGTACCACGGTCAGGAGGTACGGGGAGAGCCAGTAATGTGCCAAGTCCACCATCCACCCAGGTCATCATCCACAACCAGGAAAATGGGCAATGGTGGAAAGGGCTCACTTGGGGCATTCCTGGCAGGGAGGGCTCTCCATGCTCAAGGTGGCCCTCCAGGGCAGCTGCTGCATCTTCTGGGAGAATGGTCTGCATGTCCCCTAGGAATTGGGCAGCACAGCAGACTGAGCACATGCTCAGGCAGGCTGCCAGAGCCTTGGCTGACAACCACTCTTATTGGGTCACATCAAGGAAGTGTCCCAGCTGGATGGTATGTGACCAGATGAGGGAGTCGACAAGGCTGCTAGAAGCAAGGCTTGGTAGACTGTGCTGGAGGGCCAGGTTATGGACCAGGGGCTCCTACAGTAAATGTGGCAACTGCTGATGCCTGGCCTGAGGCAGGAGGCAAAAACCATCAAGCCAGGACTGCACCATGCTTTAGTAGATCGGCAGGAGGACACCCCAGTCCAGGAGGATGCAGAAGGAAAAGCTCCTGGTCAAAACAAAGCCCTCCCCCACCCAGTGCTACAACAACTGAGCTAGCTTCTGCCAAGGGAGGGGCTTCTTGAACTAGAGGAGCCTTTGGAGGGCCTGCAGGCAGAAGGCAGCCACCCTGCCCACTAGGTCAACAAAGCCCTGACCCCTCTCAGTAACTGGCAAATAAAGAATGGCTCAGGGGACCCAGTGATGCCCGTCCCAGAAGAAGTCCATGAGCAGTTGCTGAAGATTCTCAAGCAAATACGGTGGCGGGGGGAGGGGTCCAACATGGTGCACCAATGCCACAAGGTGGTGGCTGCCAGGTTGTTGACAACGAGGACTCGCCCATGGTAAGAGAGGCTGGGCAGACACCAGCACCATTGCTGCAGGCATGCCTCTACCTCAGCATCAAGTTCCTCCCAGTTCCATGCTGAGAAAATGAATGGCCCGAAGAACACCCCCAGGGCCTTGAGGCCGTGCCGGTGCCAGGTAAGATCCTTGGCCTAGTCCGGGGGGAGGGGGATGACCCAAGGACTGAGAAGGAAGGTGTCACTCTTGGTCCAGTTCAAGTGAGCTGAAGAGGCGTACTCATAGGCCTTTTGGCAGTCAACCAAGGACTAGACATCACCCTGGGAGCTAATGAAAACAGGCAGACCACCAAGCTGGAGGTGGATGGAAGGCCCAGGTTGGTCAGGTACCACTGTAGCATGTGGACTAAGGGCTTAATGATGAAAGACTACAACATTGCCAAAGAGAGCAGCCCTGGTGGATGCCCCTGCAGGCTGGGAATGGGGCATAGAACATGCTGTTCACCTTCAGGAGTTTACAAATGGCTTGGTACAAGACCCAGAGGGCTGAAGTGAAGATGGGCCCAAAGCCAAAAGCCTTGAGGGTCCAAAACAGGTGTTCATGGCCCCCCTGGTTGAAGGTCTTCTCCTGGTCCAAGGAGACAAGCCCTATGTTGAGACCGAAGAGGCCTGCAGCCATCAGTAAATCTCAAACAGATTATCCTGGATGGTCCTTCTTGGTACACAGTATCTCTGCTCAGGGCTGATGATCAAAGTCATAACAGTGCACAGTTGGTTGGCTAAAGCCTTGGCCAGGATCTTGTCAACGGTGCACAGGAGGGACACTGGCCACCAATTCTTGATGCAGCCAAGGCATCAGGGTGAGAACCGCTCAGCAACAGTTGGCTTCCATGGTCTGGTCCACGAGACCCTCCAGAAAGACATGCAGGAGGCAGGGGCTGAGGAGAGGCCAGAAGGCCTTAAAAAACTCAGAAGGCAACCCATCGATACCTGGGGCTTTGCCTGAGGCGTGGCCCCCCACAGCAGTGATTAGTTCTTCCAAAGACAGTTCTTGTTCAAGACGATCAGCCTCCAATGAGCAAAGCCTAGGGAGACCATCATGTAAGCGCCTAGTGGACTCTAGGCAAATTGGTTCAGCTGCGAACAGTTCCTGGTATAGGGTTAGAGGCTAGAGGGCAATGGCATTGCATCAGACCTCAATGGGATCTGTGAGCGATTGGCCATCTGGTGTCTTAAGGTAGTCAATGACCTTCCACACAGCCCATCATTTCTCAAGGCTGAAGGAGTGAGTTGGGGCATTGGACTCTGCCAGTTCTTGGCAATGGCCACAGACCCTTGCACCATGGGATGCACTTTATGCCACCCCCCACAGATGTTGTTTGCAGAGTTTAAGACTCTCAAGCAGCTTTGCATCACTACCAGCATCATGCAGGGCAACCTCAAGCTGTGCCACCACATCCTCCTCCAGATCCCAGATACAGCAGCAGAACTCACTTTTTGCCAACTGCATGTACTGTTGACAGAAAACTCTGATCTTCACATTTTCCATATCCCACCATTGCTTCTAGGAGGGGAAGGTGGCTCTTGCAGGCTCCCAGGTCTGCCAGAAGTGAGCAAAGCAGTCACGGAAGTGAGCGTCCTGCAACACACTAGTGGCACCAGTAGGGTGCCCAGGAATGCATTCTGCCAGGAAGGCTCAGTGCACAAGAAACCAGGCTGTGATCTGATAGTCCTGCCAGGGTAATGCAGCTGCTGTGTAGGAGTGGTAGGTGGTGCCTGATGATGCACAGGCAGTCAAGGCATACCATGGAGAGCCCACTGGTGGTCACTTTTAGCCAGGTATACTGCCTTGCTTCAGCATGGAGATGGCGCCAGACATCAACAAGGTCTGCTGCCTCCAAAGTGTTCCACAGCTTCTGGGCCGAGGATGGATGGGGCTCCAGCCTGTTCCAGTCAAGACACGCATTGACCATGCAATTAAAGTCCCCGCCCAGGAGGAAAAGGTCATCACCATCAACAGCACTCTGTAAAAAGTCAGCCAGGGTCTCAAAGAAGTCAGCCCATTCTCATCTAGCAATGGTGCATAGATGTTAATAAGGAGGAGGCGATGTTGTTTGAACTGGATGTGAAAGGCGAGCAAGCAGCTAGGGATGACCTATGACCTCTTGTGCTACCTCTGAGTCAGGTGTCAGCTGTGGTGACAGAAGGATCGGAACCCCTGCACTGCGGAAAGTGCCATGACTCAAGAAACCGTGGTCCTTCCAGGCAGCATGCCAGTCAGCTTGATTAGCTGCATTGGTGTGTTTTTCCTGCAGAAATGTGATGACCAGCCTTTTCTGGCACAGGAAATCAAAGAGTGCTGTCCACTTCACAGGGTCTCTGCAGCCATTGGCATTAAGAGAATCAAAGGTTGTGGCAGCCATGTGTGAAGGGCATAGAAGGAGGGACAGACAAGGCCACAAAAAACCAGAGAGAAGCAGCAGAGAAGCAAACATGCAGGACAGAGAAAGACTGGGCCTACAACTCCCCAGCTGGCACTTCTCATAACAAGAGCCCAACATCACCAGCAAGCTTGCTAAGGCGAAAACTATAACACTGCATCCATGGATTGGAGTGTAGCACCACTGCTGTGGCTTTAGCAGACACCACAAATGTCTCAAGTTCTGGGAACCATTTACGTATATGCTGTGGAACCCACTGGTGGTGCTTGGTCTGGTCTAGAAACTCAATGAGGTGTTCAAAAGAGTAACCAGCACAGGGAGGTTCCTCAGAAGCAGGAACAGGCTCTGCCTCCAGGGTGGGGATGTTCCCTATTGAGAGGGGCACCTTAGCTGAATCAGAGGACACTACCTCCTGAGGGAGGACTTCTGTCAATTCATCCTCAGAGACAGAATCAAAGTCCAACTCTGAGGAGCAGGAACTGTACACGTCAGGCACCATGAGCTGTTGAGTCCTGGGGGGAGCACTTGGCCCATTGCCAGGACTCTCAGCATCAGGCCTTGTGGGAGCAGTTTCACCTGACGGGTCTTGGGAGGTGACATCAGTCCCTGATTTCTTGGGTGGTGTGCTCTCCTGGGCTGGGCATTTTTGTTCCCAGAGCCATTTGCGGCTCCCAGAGGGTCCAACCTCCATATCAACCTCATGAGGCTCAAGGATCTGAAGCGGGGGGGGGGGGATGTCAGACTCCCCCACCACCCCCAGCTCACCCGCAACCACTACAGAGTCTGGGGGGGGGGATGCTGAGGAGGTAGGCGGGGAGGGTGCTACTCATTAACCTCACCTCACCTCCCCTCGAAGTGGTGGGGAGGTCCTGAGGGGATAATGAGGCCTTTTAGAAGACTCCCTTTTTTTCTGGGACATGCCCTTTCCAGCAACAGGGGCCAAATCCTCCCCTGAGGGGGGAGGAAAAGGGGGGGGGCAGGTCCACCACCACAGAATTAGCTGGCTCTGATGAAACAGGGAGTGACTGGGAGGAAAGCCCTTCCCAACACCCAACAAAGGTGCCTCACCAGAGATGGATGAGCCACCTTTGGGTGAAGCCACAGGAGGCTCCACTGTGGCCGGCTTCTTCGGGCACTGGGTAACCAGGTGGGATCTGCTACCACAGCGAAAACACAAAGTGTCCCCAGTTGTGAGGTAGACCTTGTACCATTGCCCATCAGTCATGAAGGACACGGACGGAGGCAAACCCCAACCCTCCCTGTTAAGCAGCATGAACAGCTGCCTTTTAAAGGACAGGACATGTCGGAGCTCAGGGACCTTGCTGCCAAGCAGCAGTCTATGGACTGGCCCTGTAACTGCGCCATAAGGGTGCAGACGGTTAGTGAGGTCATCGTCCAAGAGAAACGGAGGCACATTCAAGGCTACCACATGAACAGCCAGTGTGTCTAGGGGGTTTGCGAGGCAAAAAACACCGCTGACCGACACACCTGCTATTACAACCTCACGCTCTAAAGCGGGGGAACTGAGGAATATCGTGGGGACTGAACTCACTCGGGCACCAGAGAGGACATGTTTGCAGCCTATGAGTACCCCCACAGTAGCAGCACACTCCTCTACTCCAATGGATGGAGGGGCATGAAGCCAGAGACCAAAGCTCTGGTCCAGAGGGGCTGAAGCCTTCAGCCATTCCAGCAAAAAAGGTTAACTCTGCAAGGAACCATAGGGGTGGGGGATGGGCAGGCAGGAAAGAAAGAAGCTGGAAAACAAACAAACAAACAAACAAACACACACTAGGGGAGAGGAGCAAGGTAAGCAATGTAGCAGGGAAGGGAGGGGAAGGGAAAACAATGAGCAGCAAAGCAGCTTCAGTGAGAGGGACGAAAAACAAAAAATAACCTGAGGGAGGAGGAGGAGAGGGGCAGAGGGTGACTGCAGGAGAAAGGGCTGAGAAAAGGGGAAAAAAGGCAGGAAAAAGTAATGAAAAGTGGTGGACTACAGTGGGAAAGGGGTTGTGCACCAAGGACCCTTGAGTATGCAAGCATGGGTTTTTTTGGCCAGAGTGACGGCCACAAGCTTCCAAAGAGGCTTCACACAGCAGGCAAAAATTCCTTTCAGTGTGAGAATTGGAGGCTGTACTGGAAAATACAAGTGTGACAACAATGATGAGAAGGGGGGAGGGGAAGCTGGGGATGGGGCACGTGAGGTATGAGTAGAGTGGCAATTAATGGCTTATAAAGAAGAGATAAGCGGTGCTTGCATGGTTTACAAATGTATTGTCTGAGACAAAATTGCAAGCATGCTTGAAGTTGTTTTTTTCAAAGTATACAAAGAGGGTTTCACCTTTGCGTGCTGGATTTAGGGCATGGAGTGCCCACGCTGCCCCCAGCAGTGGAGAGAGAATGCTTCCAAAAAAGAGCACCCCACCTTTGTCCAAGATGCTTCTCTAAGTGGGCAACAGTATCTTGTGGTGTTTGCATTAGGGGCTCGGCTCCACTGGAAACCCCAAGAGTCACTCCCTTGATAGGAGGGGAAAAAGGAGATACCATGTACATTTGTCAGGGAGAGCACTAGGAGACAGCACCCAGTAGTGGAGGGAGAGTGCTTCTCCAAAAGAGCACCCCACATTTTGTCTGTGCCTGGCCCAAAGAGGCTTTGCCAAACAGACAACAGTATCTTGCGGTGTGTGAATTAGGGGTTCCACTGGAAACACTAAGGGGAAAAACAAAACCACCCGATCTGGCCCGACCTGAAAAAAATACACCAGTCACTAAATACATTCCTAAACTGCTCCCTCCTGCAATTTAGTACTGGGAGGTGAAGGAGGTAAAATTGTTGTGAGGTGCCCCCTAGCGTCTTTTACTAGTAATAGCATATTAACCCATAATGAAACTTAAACGCGTTGAACAAGGTACATGTTCATTTGTCGTGGTACATTACAACAGTGAAAAAACCTAGGAATATCTTAAGCTAGTAAAAGCTACCCCAATTAGTGACTTATAGGCCTTACTGCAATTTTCAGCGAGTCTGACTGAGCCGGAGTGTGTATAAGTGGGGTGACAGCACTTGCTTGCCAGGGCCTGGAGCCTGGAGGGATACAACATTGGAACTCTTCCAGCCAACATGAACTCTGTCTGCACTGTTTAAGCCCTTTTTTGTCCTCCATAAGGACATGGAAAAGGGATCAATGCCGTTGTTTCCCCGTAGACAGGATTCTTATGTAGCATCTTAGGTTGTGACCCATGCTGTGAGATGTGTGGTTGGTATTAGGGGCTCAGGCCTCTGATTCACTGAGGGATGGATAAGATAGATGGCTTAGTTTGCAGCAGCAAGATCTAATAAGTCAGATACTGAAACACCATTGAACTAGCTTCTCCAGGTGTACTCATTTGGCCTGGAATAATCTTGAGTTTCCTTCTAAGATGTTGGCACTTCCTGCTTCAGATCAGGCCAGGAACAGTTTTTGCTGCATTTGCGACTTCCTCCCTGCTGCTCCTAGCCAATGCTGGAGATGCAGTACAGACTATTTGAGATTAACTAAACAAGGAAGAGATAGTGATCAGGCTCTGACAGATCCCAGATGATTCTTTTTTAGTTTGGGGCAATGTCTTCATTTAGCCAAACTGCTTCCATCTCCCTGCAGCACTGGCAGTAACTGTGCTGGCCCCTTGGCTCCAGTTTTGCCCATGTGAAACGTCTCCATCATTAGACACCTAAATCTGGCCCTAGTGGTTTACCTTAATAGAGACATAAATCATTCTAGCTGGTGACAGCTTATTAGCCTGGGTATTGCTTAAACTTTGACTATGCACTGCATTATGGATGGAAAACTAGCATGTCTGGTCAGTTAGTTAGACACCAGTGAGTTAATTCTTCACTTTTTAACAGCAAAAGGGAAATTATGTCACCAGTCTCATAACAAGTTAACCTCACCTCCGTTTGTTTTAGTATTTGTTATATATATTTCCCAGCATCTACAATTTACATAATCACTTGTTTATTTTGGAGTTTCCATCTTTGCTGGAACTGCAGATTATGTAAAGTTAAACATGTGGAAGCAATAAAGGAAATACAAGGCTATAAGGTAAGTAATAAGGATACATAATGAAAGCCTATTAATCAAAAGCACTATATGCATATAAATTGGAAAGGTCTGGAAGGGATAAATACATATATAAAAATATATTTTTAAATTCTGAAAAAGTGATGCAGATGCAGTGGTGACACATGTTAGTTTCCTCACCATTAATTGGTTCTCCACAGAAAAAGACCATTGAGTCTGGGTGAATTGTTACTATCCGTCTTGTATCCTGTAAATAGGAAATGGATTTAATTTCTCTCTTAGAGGAGGGTATCACTGATAAGCCAGCCCTGAACTGAGTAGCTATTTCAGTAGTTGCCAAAGCAATCAAAGAGGTAGGAAAAAACTAAGAAAATAAGGGCCACAAATAATCCCCGCCCCCACTTCCCCTTTTCAGGACAAAGTGTGATTATTCAGATGTCCTTGTTGCTCATCATGGGACAAAATCCCTGAAAGGTCTGTGAGATAAGATGTGCTAATAGTTTGTCTCATGCTATCATGAAGGATTTCTGAATAGTTGTCCCAGGACACAAACCCAGAAGAGGCAGCCTAGTCTGTCCTCCAAACATCCTACAGTGTACCACTCCCACTCTGGCCCTGATCACAGAACATTACTGCTCAGAGACGATAGGTCCCAGGTCTCTTCCTCCACTACTTAACTGCCCTGCACAATGACATGCCAATCATTTCGTACTTTCCACCTCCCCCAAATCAGCATAAGACTGAATCAGGTGTCAGCACAAGCAGTAACTGGGACCTTTATCCACCTAACCATCTGGCTGCTGGGGAGGTCATCTCCTGCCTACTTTAGGTTGATCGTAGGCCTAATGCAGCAGGAGTGCACATGGAGCAATTTTACCTAGCTGCTGCCATAGTGACAGCATGCTCAATGTACCACCCCTGAAGGGAGCTTGCAGTATGGTCAATGGTTCCAGTTGAGAACCATTGACCTGGACACTGATCACACCCTAGTTCAACCATTCAGGGTGGTCATAGTGGGCAGTGCAGTACTATTTGGCATTCCCTGACATTCCAGGTGTAGCCCAGGTAGACCCAAGGGTGTGCCCTGTCTGCAAATGGAAGGGATGAGGCGGTCAGGCAAGACTGCTAGGAGAGGAACCATATCACTGGGGAGCAGTTCCTTATTTTCTCTGTAGAGCCAGGCCAGGACACAATACTTAACTATATACTAATTTATTGATATACAGAATCAATATAATTACAAACCCCTAAATTGTTTTAAGATATTTACAATATGCTTTACATGTGACACCACATTCAGTAGTCTGCAATCAGAAAATTTGCACTATCCCCAGGGACATGCAAAACAGACCATGGGTAACTGGGAACTCAAAACAGATTCCTTAAAGCATGGGCAGTGATCAACCCCCAGTATATATGAGTATCAATATCCAGGAACAGGTAAGCCAAGGTATCACTTCAGTAAACATATACAGGCAACCCAGCAGATAAGCATGGGTGTCTGGTGCACAGGCACTCTCAGGGGGTACACATGCACCCCCTATGTGTTGCCACTGCAGATAAGCACAGGTAAGTCAGGTAACTATACAGGAGACACATACAGACAACAAAGCAAATAAACACAGGTAAGTCAAGGTACCATTTCAGTAAGCATATACAGGCAGCAACCAGGTAACTCAATATGAACATCTTAAAGAATACCCATAATTTTATTAACATCACCATTACATCAATCACAAAACATGAAGTGCATTCAACACCCCACAGGGTGTTCCGTGGAGCCCCTCTCCTTTTGAGTCTGGGCTTGGGCTTGCCTCCCAAAAAAGGAGAAGGAAGGCTCCAGAATCCCCCCTCCCTTTGACAGCACCACACTCCTGTCCCACAACCTGGGACCCTGTATATCCAGCTCCAGCAGGGGCCCCTCCCAAGGCACCTCACCTGTGGCACCCGCTCCCCAGAAACTCACATTCCCAGCCTCCAGAGTAGTCAGGGTTCATCCCCTGGACTTTGGCTCCTCATGGCCTCTCCCCAGCAGCACCTCTGGCTTCTCTCATGGGCAGGCACCCTGCTCTGGGAACCCAGTCCGAGCTGTGCTGCCTCCTTTGGCTATCCGGCCTTGTGCCAGGGGTTTCTCTCTCCCTGTAGCCCTGTGCCCTGATCTGGGCATCGAGGGCTCCACTGGCTTATGCCAAGCTCTGCTGATGCTGGCTCCAGCCATCCCAGCCTCATGCCGGGCCTTCCCTGGGCCCCACTTAGGGCACCAAGGGCTCTGCTAGATATGCCGAGCCACGCTGCCGGCTCCAGCTGCCCAGCCTCATGCTGGGATCCCAGGCCCGAACCACTTTAAGCGGCTCTCCAGGGCTAAGGCTCCATGCACTGGATCATGCACCGTGAGGTGGCCCAAGCAGTCTAGAACCACCCTCAGGTCTGAGGTTCTGTGCAATGGTCCATGCACTGTGAGGTGGCCCGAGCAGTCTTGAACTGCTCCCAGGGCCAAGGCTCCGTGCACTGGGTTGTGCACCGCAGGAGTCTCCAACCACTTGAATCCCTGAGTGGTGTCTTCAGGGGCTCTTCTGGGCCATCACCCACTGGGCAGCTCTCCCCAGCTCTTCTTGACCCTGCTTTTCTTGAGTCTCTCAATGCATATGCCCAGTGTGCCAACACACACTGTCCTTTTATTCTCTCCAGAGGCCCTGTCCCTGGAGTCTGTCAGACCTGCATAGTGCTGTCTTCATCTAAGTCCAGGGCTCCTTACCTTACCCCCTCCAAGCAGGGGTGGGGCAAACCCCTCCCAGCCATTGCCTGATTAAGGGGAATGTTCCACCAATCAGGAGTGCCCTCTTCCAAGTCCAGCATGCTGGGCAAAAGTGACAACCCCGCCACACGGGGAAGACTTAAATGCTCTGCTAAGCCATCTTAGTATGGCTGCCCTTTCCATGAGTCAAAGTCATCAGGGGTCATTGTCTCTCGTAGCAAAAAACAACCAAAGACTGCCTTGCTCAGCAAGGAAGAGGTGCTGCCTCCACTGTGGGGTCAGATGGATCAGGGTGATATTCTCCAAGTGTGGTGAGATCCTTGTCCCATTACTGAGATGGGGGAGAAAACCCTGGGGCCTGCTGGCCAGCCAAGCCCCCAAGTACAGACTTAATGGGGAATTTCAGACAGTCAATGTGCTGCGTAGTTAAGTTGAAGCCAGTAGGCTAATGTTTCAGTTTGCATTTTATCTGGTGGTTTGCAGAAGGGACTGTGAGGGGTGGTCTGGAGGTCTCATCACTGCCCTAGGGGCACATGATCACTTTTAGCTCTGTTAGGGGCAGGATCAAGGCATACCAAGAGAGTGGCAAGCCCAGAGCAGGGCAGAGTGTGGGGTCAGAGGGCCCAGAGCTAGGTGAAGTTAGGACTCAGGGGCCTAACAAGAGCCAAAACAGGCTTAGTGCCCGACAAGGGCTGGGATCCAGAAGCAGGTCTGGTGCAGTGAGCCTAGCTATGGGAACCAGCAAGAGAAAAAGAGGGCTGAGGCCAGGAAAGACCAAGCCCTGACAAGAATATGAAGATCTGAAACAGCCTGGTATCAGGTTAGGGCCAAGCACCCTAAAACACATAATTAGCTCTGGGAGCCAGAGAGCAAGACCAGACTTGGAAAGCCCTGGGGCATCCTCCCTTTCTTTAAAGGACTCTAACATAAAGGCATGGTGAGTGAGTGAAGGGGAGAGTGACCAAGTAGGGCAGACCAGGAAAGAGCTGAGCTGCCACCAGGGGGGCATCATGGCTACCCATTAGAATGAGGGACTTTGTTACACCAGGGTGTCACCATCCTGTGCTAATGGAATGGGCATTAGGAGGGCTCAAGACAACAGACCATGCTGAATGCTAGCCTGAAGGAGCAGAGAGCATCCCATCAAATGCAGCCTCACCCCCACCTGCCTTAACTGGCTTGTTTTATTTTATGGCCTCCATGGGACTTAGGAGCTCTGACCCCTTGCTAAACCCAATAACTGTTTGCCTGTGGCAGCCCATTCATGTCACCTCTCTCTCCTGGATCCCTAGGAAGCAAAGAGGAGAGTGAACTTACCATGTTGAGAATCAGCAGGGCAAATGAGCCCATCAGCTGGCTGGATGGCCTTGCAAGTTGCAATTTTTGTTGGGGAGTTTTTCATGTCATCAGGGCAGCATGAACTCTTGTTCATCTTCCTCTGTTTTGAGGCTGCAAATGGCAGCAATGGCACCTTGATCAGATAATGTCTCAAGGATGCATTAGAGACTAGTGCCCAGAAATCTTCCAAGCAAAGGAAGACCTGCACCCCCACAAAGATAGGCACTCTCAGGGATAGATGCAGAGGAAGTGCAGTGGCATCTCGGCTCAAACTTTAAAATCAACTCCCTGGGAGCGGCAGCAGCATTTCTATTTAAGCAGTGCTGAGAAAGTCAATTTACTTCATGGCTTATTATCATTTACCTGATTCCTTCTAATCATTCTTCACTCTGCAGGTGTTAAGGATCTTCTCTTTTTAATGGTCTTTGTAACAGGGAACTCCTACCACTGTTACTAGGAGGGGAGTAGTGTAGCTGGAGGCAGGTTACAGGGAGCCTGGGGCAAAGCAGCAAAATGTGTGAGCTGCCCATGAGCTTTTTGGAGGGACACTTTCAAACTTTTCTTTGCAAACTTGAATACTACAAACATTTAGGCTAGGTACAGGCATTGCACATGATCTGGAGTAAGTGGTCGGAAATCAAACTAAACCCGTAACTGTTCAGAAGTTTGGGCATGTAGTGTTGTCTAAAACTAGCAGAACCTGGTCTAAGATAGTCCTGGATAGATGTGCACTCAAAGTTATTCGAATAGGGTAGTTTGGTGCATCAGACTTCTGTATCAGATTACCTGTTGAATCAAGTTAGGTCACTGTCTGCTGGCAACCCAGACTTCTTTGTGGCTCCTCGCTGGCCCCTTGCAGGGAGCTGTGCTCTAGCTGAATGCCCAGGCAGCCCTGCTCCTGGGCAGTCACAGCTTAATCAGCACAGTGACTGCCAAGGTGGGGGAAGAGGGGAGCAGGGCCAAGGGGTGCTTGGCTGTGCCCAGCAGCCAGGTCCTGCTCTTTGGGGTTGTGCCCATTCAGGGGAAGGAGCCCCTGGGTGGATGTTTCAGAGCCTACCCAGGGACCCTCATGCTCTCTGCAAGCGTGCACAGCCCCAGGAAGCACAATGTGGCTGCAGGGGATGGGTAAGCAGGGCTGCCTCTGCTGCCTGCAAGCAGCTGACACGCCCCTGGTTGCTGCTGATGGGGACAAGGGGGAAGAATGGAGTGCTCAGTCTTGTCCAGCAGCCAGTAAAGGGTGGCCTGGGCACTCGGCAGCCCAGGGAGCCCACAGAGCCTGCTGGGAGGTATGTGGGAGCACCACCAACATGCTGGTCTTGGCCAGTGTAGGCAGCCTCTTCACCCTCCCCCCACCAAAGGGCGAACGTGTGTTCTGTTCATTCCCAATCTAACTTGTACTGCTTATGGAAACCCATGTAGGTTAGATAGACTGATTATGCCTCCGGCTTTTTGAATGTCTGTACCTTGCCTTACACTTTGAAATGGAAGTTCAACTTCTCAAATACACTCTTGGACTCCAAGAGCTACAGCTTAAAAAAAAAAATCCCACTACATATGAAGTTTTGGTAGCATGGAAATGTGGGGCACTGCCAAAAGGAAGGAGAGGGGGAGGGCTGGTAAAAACAAGTCAATCGCTTTGCATTGTTGTGTGGCCATTTGAAAAAGAAGCACTCTGAACCCTGCCTTTCCCTGGATGATTAACAGTGGCAACATTGGTACCAGTTATCAGGACACTTGTTTCTTTTTATAAAAATAATCCAGTGATTTTTATGTTCTTTCTGAGGAAAACTAGTCACTGTGTCCAATCCCACATGAGCAAGCTGGCCCATTGCTGTTAGTGCAACTACCTAGGTGCAGAGAGAAAGCAGGATTGCACCCAACATTTAATTTTGTTCAGCTGCAGGAGCAATCCATGCATGATATTTATTAAGCCTTCTTAATTCCCTGTTGGTACTGTGTACTATAGATTTTACCCCCCCACAAAAAGCTGGCTCAACCTCAGGCTGCAAGATCATTTAGAAAATGAAGACAAACCATTCATCTCTTTTAAGTGCTCTAACTTGCACTGCAAAATGCTGTACTTTGGATGCAATTGCACAATTCCCCAGATTGGTTAGCCTGAGAGGATGGTCATTATGGGATAATTTTGAAGGCAGACAAAATGTATAAAAGCTTTGGAGTAAGTCTCAATGTGTGAATCACAGTTTATTGCATGCGTACACGCTCATGTACATATGCGGTCAGATTATGACTGAGGGCCAGTGAACTCAAAGGAAGGCAAATGGAGAGTAGTCCTTACTTGAGCAGCAGTGTGTGAAATGCTTACACAAGCTATGGGGGTGGGGGCTGGGGGTGTGTGCTGGGTTACTGCAGAATGAGGAGCACTTTGCTGTGCCAGTGAAGCCATTATTTTAGGTTGGGAATAACCCAGAAACAATTTTTCTAGGGCATGTAGGGGAACTCCAGGCAGCAAGGGCTGGCAGCACCCTTGTGCGCTGAAACACTAGGAACCAAATTCAGGCTGGTATGAGGAAGGCACATCCTGTGCCTCTACATAGATAACCCACATCTAGAGTCTAGGCTCTAAGATCTCCCTGGGAATCTTCCCTCTCTCCAAAGGCTGCCTTTGGTGAGACCACACCTGGAGTACTGCATCCAGTTCTGGGCCCCGCACTTTAGAAAGGATGTGGAGAAGCTCAAGAGAGTCCAGAGGAGAGCCACGCACATGATTAAAGGATAAGAGACTAGGCCTTATGAGGAGAGCCATGGGACTTTTCAGCCTGGGGAAGTGAAGGCTCAGGGGGGACTTGGTGGCAGCCTAAAAGTATATAAGGGTTGTGCCGGTGGTGCCCACACCAGGCATTGAGATGTGCAAGAGCCCTGCTGAACCATCTACTCCCCCCTCAGCCATTTGACCATTTAGGATCATGACCCTCAATGTCCACGGCTGCAGGAAGGGTCTCTCCTTCCTTCTAGAATGGGGGTCCCCTGTGGTATTCTTGCAGGAGACCCTGACAACTCTGGCTGACAAGCCTAATTGGTGGCTGGGGTGGGGATGCAGGGTCTTTTTTTTTTTTTTTACATCCCATCTAGGGGTGGGGTGTCAGGTGCTGCTGAGGAGGCCCATGGAGGCTAGGTCACTCCTTCTGTCTGTGCGGTGGTCTTGGAAGGAAGGGTGGAGCCCTCCATGTCAGAGATCTCCAGCTGTGCCCGGGCCTTCCTCTTGCCTTTTCACCCAGAGGGGACCTGCACCCACTCAGCAATGGGGTGGTCCTCAGGTGGACAGGGTCTAGTAGGAGAAGGTTAGGGTTGGGTGGGTGGGGCATCTATGGCAGGAGCATAATTGGGGCAGGGGAACCTCATTCCCTCTCTCCTCTTGGTTGCTGCTGCCCTCCCCAAGACCAAGCCAAACTTAGTTTGGGAGCAGGGTCCCCTGAGCTCACAGTGGGGCACGATGATGTGGCTGGGGTGCCACAGAGGCCTGAGGAGGGAAAGGTACTGGTGGCAGGGGCACTCCTCTTGCCAGTGGGACCTGTGGATGCCCACTCCTCCTGGCCCATGGGGCACTTATGATATAAGTGCCCCGGTGCACGGCACTGGAAGCATTGCAGGTCCCCTAGTGTCACAGAGCACTGAGGTGCCCTGTGCCTGAAGAGGGGAAAACTGCTAAGGAAGGAGCCCTAGCTGTGACTAAGGAGCACAGCTGTGGGTTGCCGGGGCAACCAAAGAAGGTCAGCTGACCAGAAGGGGCAGGGCTTGACCCTTATAAAGCCCAGGAGCAGAGGCCTGAGGCAGTTCCCTGCCAGCAGCTAGAGAGGCAGGAACTCCCTAAGCTAGGATACGGGAAGAAGCCTGACAGCAGGTATGGCTTATGGCAGCTCTTGAGGCTTGAGCAATGTTGTTTTAGCCAGGCGGCTTCAATTTATATTACAGCCCAGGGGCTTGTGTTTTGTTGTTGTTACAAGACCGGTGGTTTGGGTGAGGCTATAAGGGGATGGAGGAGGCCTCATAGGGGACTCACAGTAGAGTGCGGACGCAGCATAGGGGGTACATAGACCCAGCCCCAGAGTGGGGGCGACAGAGAAGCCCCAGTGCAGGCGTGGCAAGCCCCAGGAGATGGCAGCATGATTGAGGAGCCCAAGTTGGACATGGTGAGCCCCAGATAGGGGGGCAGCATAATTCAGGAAGCCCAAGTGTGGGCACAGCAAGCCCCAGATAGGAGGGGGGGAGCAGCATAATTAGGAAGCCCAAGTTGGGCATGGGGAGCCCCAGGAGAGGGTGTTAGCATCACAGAGAAGGCCCAGAGAGAACAGGAAGGGGCCAAGATAGGGATAGACCTGAATTAACATCTGCAAGGCTTGGGCTGTGGTATTGGGGAGGAAAGGAGCCGCAGATAGCGCCCCCTGGCAGCGGGCCAGTACCAGGGAAGCCTCCCGCTAACTAACACCAATTAATTAATTAACAACAAGGCATGGCAGGCGAGTAGGCGGGTGGTTGCCCCAGAGACAAGTGTGTGGGCCACATTAAGAGCGGCCCAGATCGTGTATCTGTTACATCTAGTGTATCGAAAATCCTCACCAGGGCCCCCTGAAAAGGAATCATGAGGCATCCCTCAGCCTTCAGCTGGATTCCTGCTGCCAGCTGGATCATAACCTGATGATAAAAAGAGTGAACATGGCGGAGGCTGGGGTCTCGGCACCCTAGTGAGAGGGCCACCACCGGGGACATAACTTTCCCCAGGGTCTGGAGCCGGGGGAGGAGGGACCAATTAGGAACATAGGGAGGGATGGAGCTGAGGACCACCCTGGTTCCCAGCTCTTCTAGGGGCTCAAGGGGAACATAGATGCCCTCCACCATGAGCCCCCTCTCCACTGCCTTTTGTGCAGTGGCTACCAGGGCAAGGAGAAAGACCCTTTTGCCATGAAAGCAAGAGGCTGCCATGATCATGGGGGCCCCCACTGCCCAAGCCAGGGCCTGCAGCCAGGTCTCAAAATGCAGGTTCACACATGGGAAGTTGGCACTTCACCCTGTACCTGCGGGTGAGTGCTGAAAAGGGGGCCTTAACTCCCAAGATGGAAGGGCTGGTGGTGTAGGGTCCAGACCCTGGAGCTTTGGGTTGCCCCACAGCCACCTGTGCATAGCTGGGGTTCCCCCACTGCAGGGGCCAGAGCTAGGGCCAGGGACAGGCTGAATGGGTGTGCCGGCTGGTGTAGCGCACCTGTTCCTTTTGGACACCAGTGGTCTAGGCTTGGGGGTGGGGCCCTTGCCCTTCCCACCCCCAGCTGTGGAGGAGGTGGAAGAGGAGCCCTTCCCACTGCCCTTCCCCTTGGACCTTGATGGTAGGGGGAGTGGCTTGGAAACCAAGGGGGGGGGCCTGGCTAGGGGAGACCCCCTGGCCCTGCTGGCTCCCTGCCAGTCCTGCCTGCCCCTGCAGTGGAGGTTGCAGTCTTCTCTACACCTGGAGGAGGTTGGTTGGACTCTGCCTCTGAGGTGGAGGCTTCAGGAGCATGCATCCCCTTGGGGGGTGGCTGGGATCTGCCCCCATAGTGGGGGCTGCAGGAAGTTCTGTGGGGGCATCTGACCCCCCCCCCCCCCCAAAAAAAAAGTTCCTCCCCTGCCAATGTTTCACATGAGGGAGAGGAAAACAATAAAGAAAACCAAAATATATAGTGGGGCTGGTGAATCTAATAGGGGCAGGCTGGGGTTGTGGGGAAAATGGGGTGGGGGGGTGAAGCTTACTGAGCTACAGCCCCACAGGGAAAAGACTGGGAGGACTATGCTTGGGGAATGTGGGGGAGGGGGAAAAACACAAAGGCTGGGGAGACTCAAGCTGGCTTACTCAGCCACACAACAGACACCAGGGCAAGGGGAGTGGACCACAGGATTTACCACACAAGGGCAAAAAACAGACAGGGAAGGCTGCTGAGGCAGATGTAAAAGATGGCTGGAGTGGTGGAGGCACTTTGTTGAAGATCAGTCCATGAGCCCCTCAGGCCTTCAGCCAGGCACTCAGCAGCAAAGCAATAGGCAGGAAAAAGCAGCTGGATCAGATGCAGAGAGAGAGCTCTGGTGGAGTGCAGGAGCAATCAGTCAATTGAAGAGTAATTCAGTGCAGGTGTGGTGGTGAGTGGTGCAAAGTGGTGCAACAGGGAATCTTCCTCTCTCCTGAGAGGGGGCAGCAGCACAACAGACCACAGCAGTACCAGCAACAGCAGCAGCAGTGATAGTAGCCATCCAGCTCAGCACTTGGGATGTGCTTTGGGTGAAAGTGGAGGTGAAGGCGAGATGTGGCCTGCCAAGGTAGTTGTGGCAGGCAAGGAACCTTTAGACTCTAGCAGTAATTTTGGGGGAGGGGGCCAACAGGCAGTACAGGCTCCCTCCCCAGGCTGTCCCCTGACTGTGGCTTGGCAGTGGGTTGGGCAGGCCAGAACAGGGGTGCAGAAACTGGAGTGCGGTGTGATGTTGGGGTGGTGGGTTGGAGTGCAGTGGGCCCCTCTCCAAGGTGGGACAGCAGTGTGCAGCAGAGGCCCCCCCCCTGTGGGGGGGAGTGCAGCAACAGCAGCAGCCCCAGGCAGGAAGGGCTATAGACAACTTCCCCCCAAAAGCTCTGAGGGGCCTGGCCACCTCCACAGAAGCTCCTGAGACCAAGCTTGCAGCAACCAGCAGCAGCCTGGGACAGGAAGGGGCATGGCCAACTTCTTCCCAAAGGCTCCTCCCCCAGAAGCTCCTGAGAGCAAGTAGCCCTGAGCTGCTTGCCAGGACAGCTTTTTATACTGCTAGAGCCTGCAAAAGTGCTGGCCCCAGGCTCTAGCTCCCCCTGGCTGCAGCTCCATCAGGAGCTGTGCAGGGTCAGTTTCCCCAACTGGCACAACTTTCCCTGCACCAATGTACAGTTCATGCATGTGTGCTAAAACAGCAATCCCCATCACAAATTTCTGCCACTTTTATTTGGGCTGCTGCAAGTGCACATGCCTGCATGTGTGGACACACCCCTAAAGTCCTGGATAAATTTCAAGTTATGAATCGACCATTTTCTTTAAAAATTGCACCTGGTTCCCCTCCATATTTGGCTGGGGGGGGGGGGGGGTGTATTTTTTCAGGTTTCTCCCATTAAGAGAGCTAACTCATTAAGCTAACTGGGCTTTCAAGTTGCTAGTGTGGGTTTGTAAGAGGCTGATCATTCAAAAACTTTGTTTCTCAATCTGTTAAATTTTACAAAAGTATTTTTTTTTAATCTTTCCTACAAAGAGAAAGTGAATAGAGACCAAACCTGAAAAAAAAATAATTCACAGGTTCACAGAAGTTTAGGGCTGGAAGGGACCTCATGAGATGTGGACAAAAAAAGACTTCTGGGGTCAAATAACCTTAGCAAGGTATGCATCTAGTTTCCTTTTGAAGATATCTAGGGTAGGTACCTGTACCACCCCCTCCAGAGTCTGCTCATGAACCATGAAGAAGTTTTTCCTTATATCCAATTTGAAGCCTCCTTTTAGGAGTTTATGACCATTGCTCCTGGTTTTCCTCTGTGGCACTTTGGAGAAGTTGTTTGCCTAGTCCCTGATGCTCACCCTTGATATATTTGTAAACTGCCACCAAATCCCTCATGGATGAGTGGATGAATGCTGAAAGGCCCCTTCAAAACTTCTTCACCACATTCACTGCAGGTATTGGCAGTGTCAGCCTTTCCTTTTAAGAGAATGCTGAAATTTAGTGGAATACATAAAATGAGCATTCTGGCTCTCTTGAGAGATAATTTAGGGATTTGATGCGATTTTGTTTAAAATATTCAGTAGTCCAAAAACTCATCTGTCAAAGAGCTTCCACTAAATTATTCCATTTCTTAACAAGGCAATAATGTGGCATTGCTAACATGTCATCATTCAAGGCTGTAATTGCTATTTCTCTTGCCCAGGATGAAAGGAATGATTTTACAGGGACATCTTTGTTTTTGCAATTGGTGATAATAATCTGGCTTTGTTTTCTCTAATAAACCAGACTAGACTAATTACAAAGATGACAGCGGAAAGAATCCACCCTGAATGTGACCCAAACCTCTTTGTATAGCAGAAATGAAATCTTTCAGTGCATTAATGTTTGCTCAAGAGGCAAAGGGAAAAATGAGCTACCCTGCAGTACTCCACAGGAGAATTAAGTGCAGAGGATAGAGGTAAAAGCATGAGAGAGGAAAGAGAAGCTCTAGATTGAAAAAAGGCCAAAGACAGCTTTATTTTAATTAGTCTTTCTGTGAAACAGAATAAAAGTATTCCTCTAGCATCTATGAAAGGTGTTTTGTAAGTTCAAAGGGAAAGGGAATTTACCAAACACCTTTCATAGATTAGCCTACAAACTTCACTTCATAAATCTACTGGATACAAAAATCATGGAGTCGATATAGACACTGGATTCCTGATGACACATTACAACCTGCCTGACATAGGATTCACAAGGTACCTGCCAGACCTGACTTCTTACACTCCCCATCCCCCTTTCTCCCGGTCCCTCCCCTACTCTTCTGCCCTTTGTTTTCCTAATTTCCAGCTATTTCCTTTTTCACAGACAGCCTCTTTTTTACCTTGAATTACTAGAATTGTACATTCTCCCCCACCACCCAGTTTCCCCCCAACCTTCCCTGCCTTACCTTTTGTTTTCCTAATTTCTACCTGTTTACATTCTCAATGACAGCCTGTCACACTTTTAGCTTCTCTCATTCCTTGGAGTCTCAAAACAACAAGACTTCCTATGCCTGAAGAAGGGTGATGGAGCCCAAAAGCTTGCTAAGAATGTTTTTCCACCTACTCAGTAGGTCTCATAAAAGATATCACATCTACTTAAAGAACCTTGCCCATCACTAAAGCGCTTGCTTTTTACAGATGCTGCAGAGCCAGGTAGAAGTAACATGCTGTCTCTTCTGGAAATGAATGGGCTCAGTGAAGGAGCGCACCAAGTTAAAAGTAAAGTGCTGGGTTTCTTTGGGTTATTTTTGCTTGTTTGTTTTTAAGGCTGCAAGCACCCACTGGCAAAAAAAAAAGTGAGTGCCTATGTAGCCAGTTGTCAGAAATGTTGTATTTGTGTTTTGACTCCCCCCCCCCTCCCCAAAATGTAGCACCTCACATTTGTCAGCATTGACCTTCATCCTGTTAGCTCCAGCACACCTTACTAATCTACCAAGATCTTTCTGAATTACACTCGTATCCTCCAGCATATTTGTAGTCCTTCACAGTTTCATGTCATCTGCAAATAGTTCAACAAGTTCTCTATTCCAACATCGAAAACCTTTATAAACATGTTGAATAGCACCGGGCCCAGAACAGACTCCTGTGGGGCTCCACTCAAAACCACCTGCCATTCTGACATGGATTCATCTATAATTACCCTGTGCCTGTGGCTATTGAAGCAGTTGTCAATACACCTAATATTAGTTTTGTCTAGCCCATGTTTCTTTGTCAAAGAAGGAGATCAAGTTTTTTTGGCACATTTTGGTTTTAGTAAATCCATGCTGGGTGCTTGTGATCAGCCTTTCCTCCTCCAGATGCTTGCAAGTGGACTTCCTGGAGATATACTCCAGTAACATCCTGGGTACTGAAGTGAGCGTAACTGGTCACTAGTTCCCTGGGTCATGCTTTTTGCCTTTTCAAAAGAGGGGCACTCTGTGGGCCCTTTTCAAGTCCTCTAGTACATCACCCATCTTCCATGACTTCATGAAGCTCCTTACAAAGAATTCCGAGATCTCTTCTGCCAGTTCCTTCAGTACCATGGGACAAAGTTCATCTGGCCCCGATGACTTGAATGTATTCAGACCCCCTTCCTTATCCAAATAATCTTTATTAGGTGTCTGCCTGCAGCTTAAATTTGTGTGTGAAGACTGAGGCAAAGTAGCTGTTGAGTAGCTCCTCTAATTTGAGTTTTCTGTTAAGAGTTCTCCTTGTTTATTTAACAGTGGATCTGGAGCTTCCTTGGTCTTTCTTCTTTTGAAAAATATACTTTGAGAACCTCTTCTTGTTGTCTTTAAGCTCCCTTGCCAGGTGCAACTCATTCTTTATCTTTGCCTTCCTGATTTTGTCCTTGCAAGTTCATGCTATTTCCCTGAAAGCTTCCTTGGTGACCTGCCCATTTTTCTATTGTCTGTATGCTTCCCTTTTGCATTTAAGACATCCTAGAAGTTCCTTGTGTAGCCACATTGGCTTATTGCCATTTTTCCTGGGCTTCTGTTGTGTCAGAACAGTTTCTTGTTGGGCTTCCAGTACTGTGCCCTGTAGTAGCTCCCAGCCTTTCTGGGCATCTGTATCCTTCAGTCTGTCTTTCCATAGACAGATTGCCTAGTAACTTCTTGAGTCAGTTGAAATCCACCTTTTTAAAATCTAGCATCCTAGTTCTTTTGACCTCATGTGTTCCCCATCTCAGGATCTGGAATTCTATCATATTGTGATTGCTTCCTCCCAAATTGTGCATCACTTTCACATCCCACACCAATTTTTCCTTACTAATCAGGACAAGATCCAAGATAGATAATACCCTAGTTATATCCTCAATCTTCTGGATCAGGAGGAAGCTGTCCACCACATAAGTTAGCAACTGGCTCAACATTTGATGTTTGGCTGTATTGTTCTTTCATCAGAGACCTGGAAAATTGAAGTCTCCCATTAGTACCATCACATAACTTTTGGATAATTGTGTCACTTGTTTTCAGAGTGCCTCATCCACCTCCTTTTCCTGACTTGGTGACCCATCATAAATCCCCACCATTATAATTGGTGCTCTCTCTTTCACTTTTCATCTTCAGCCAAAATCATTCTGCTGTGCTTTCTTCTTTCTCCTGAACGAAGAAGTGTATACATTTCTGACATACAAGTCAACACTGCTGCCTTTTCTCCAAACCCTGCCCTTCTGAAACAAAGTGTAACCCTCAGACAGAAGCACAGCTCCCTGCTATAACTCAGAATGCTTTGCAGGAGGCCTTCTGAGTTACAACACTTCTCCAGACAAAACAGAAGTTTACTGTTGGTCCCAGGGGGGAGGGGAATCTAGCCGCTGGATGGGAGCCTGCAGCTGGTTTTCCCTAGCAATGGCCCCTCCTCTCTCCCAGCCTGTCCGTTTCAGAATGGGGGGTGGGGGAAGGGAGCAGTGCAAGCTAATTCTAGGGGTTCTCCAGCCAGTGCTGAAGAGTGAGGTGGGCGAGTTGAAGTCCCCCAACCTCAGAAGGGCTCTAATCCACCTGCCCCACCCTCCAGTTGGGGCTGAAAACCCCACCAGACCAAATTCCCTTCTCTCCATTTCCTGCCTCCCATTCTGAAAACAGAGACAGGCTGGGAGGCAGCACAGACACTAGTTACAGAAGATGCTCTGTTTTGAAACATCTTCATTTGACCTCTTATGCAACAAGAGTTAAAATTTTCACCCAATCAGCCATTTTTGAAGCTGTCTGCAGCTATGCATGTGTGTTTGGTCACAGCTATAGACTGCTTTCTATGGCCTGATTGGGCAAAAATTGTCACTTCCGTCAGCTCCGTCAACATTGATATTCCAGTCATAAGAGCTGTCCCAACAGTTCTGTAACACCAATCAGACGGTAGTTCTTTTCACAGACTGCAGTTTCCAACTTATCTTATCTTGTTTATTCCTCATACTTCTTGCATTTGTATACATACATCAGACAGACATATTTTGCATTTGACCTACTGATTGACCTTTTGTACACCATTGCCCTTTTGTTGCTGTCCTGTGGCTCTTTGGTCCTTTTCTAGAGTCGAGCTGCTTCTTCTGGTCCTTTGTCTTTTGGACTGCTTGCTCTGTTGCTAGAGGGTTTTGTTCACCATCTCCTGTAGAACCTAGTTTAAAGGTGTCCTTGCCAGGTATCCAGGCAATGCACAAAGATGCTCTTTCCAGTTCAGATCAGATGAATCCCACCTCTTGATAGCAGTCCTCCTCACAAGAATATCTACCTACTCTCAGAGAATCCAAAGCTTTCATGCTGACACCATAATCTCAGCCATACATTTACTTCCAAGATACACTGGTCCCTACCTCTCCCCTTGTCTTCCATGGAAAGGATTGACAAGAAAAACATTTGTACTCCAAGCTCCTTAACCCTCCTGCCAAAAGCCTCCTAAAAATCTCTGCTCTTATTGCTTTTTTTGGCAGTGTCATTGGTGCCAACATGGACAAGCAGGAAAGGATAGTGGTTTGAGGGAGGGATGAGCTTCAGAAGTCTCTCTCAGAATTCAGACTCGAGGCAGACAGCATACGTCCTTGGGCCCCATATCCAGACAACAAATTGGTTCCTGTGTCCCCAACAGCAGGAACTCACCACCTAACAAGCACGTTTCTCTTTCTTCTTGGTGCAGTAGTCCGAGATCCCCCTTTCCTGGGGCCCCGCACTTCCTATACCCTAGACTTCAGAGTCTTCTACATCATGTCTGCACATGTCTTTTCCTTTACCTCAGCTGTTCCAATTTAAAGTGCTTGAAAACAATTGCTGGCTTCAGCCTACTCCTTCTGAATTCTGGGGATTCTCCTTCTTCAAAGGAGTTGCATGTTATCACTTCTTATTTCCTTTTGGCCTCTCCTGTACTAACCTCTCATCACTCCTGTCCAATTAATCTTCCTTTGCTTTGGTTTAATGCAGCATGGATACTCATGCTTCCAACCTGAATCTTTTCTTCTAAGGCAGATACCAGCTTACACTTGGTGCAGATGAAGTAGTCTTGACCCTAAGAGAAACATGAATGTGGCACATCCCACACAGGTCACAACTGCTGACCCAGCCTCCACTTCTGCCTTCTCAGTTCCCTACCTAAACCATAAAGAAACAAACAAACAAAAAAAACCAACAACCCCCCTCCCACCCAAAGAAACAATGTAAAGAAAAACACACCACAAAAACCCACATACCAGACACCGACACTTGGGCGCGCTCTCTCGCTCTACCCCCCACCCAAAGAAACAATGTAAAGAAAAACACACCACAAAAACACACATACCAGACACCGACACTTGGGTGCGCGCTCTCTCTCTCTCTCTCTCTCTCTCTCCCCACCCAAAGAAACAATGTAAGGAAAAACACACCACAAAAACCCACGTACCAGACACCGACACTTGGGCGCTCTCGCTCTCTCTCCCCTAGGGTGAACTCCCTAGGTCAAGGGTTCTTAATCCCCGGGTTGTGGCCTGGTGCTGGGCCGTGGTGCGTCAGCTGCTGGTCCACAGCACAGTTGGCTGCCAGACTGGAAGTGGCCGTGGACCAGCAAACCGCATTCCCCGCCCCCCCCCCCAGCCAGATGGAGAGTCCATGACTCCTTTTGCAGGGCCCGTGGCAGCGCAGGGTTTGTACCCTACCCCATCTGGGGGGTGGTGGTATCCTTACCTGTCTTCTGGCTGGAAATTCTGGTTGCGGTCATCTGCGACGGCTGAGCTGTGGTTTGCTGGGCCATGGCATAAAAACTTTGGGAATCACTGCTCTAGGCAAATTCCTTCTCTATGTTCTGTGCTCTTTTAATTGCTCATACTGTTCCCAAAGGGGCTGCATTTTTATAAAGTTGCCTAGCCTAACTCCACCCTTTAATTAGCCAAGCCAGCCCCACACAAAGTAAACACTGTCAATCAGTCACTTCAGGGGAGGAAGGGGGAAGAGTAAAACTACAGAAAACACACACATACACCAGGCACTAGGCAAACACTCAAACACTAGTCTGAAACCAAAAGTCACTAGCTCCCAGGAAAACCGCCTCAAGACAGTCCAACAACTAAGCTGCTTATTTCAGAGCTACTTCTTTCTGCTTACTGCAAAAGCTACCCGATTTGTTGCTGCACTCTCTGGCCTCCCACAATTCCCATCTCTCCTTTGTCATGCCTTTGTTACCAATGATAAACTGGCTGGCTCTAGGGGCCAAGACTATCTTCTTTTGTGCTCCCCCTGCTTCTTTTAGCTCCATACTAAGTCCTCAGGTCTTCTTTACCCATGAGCTCAGTGCTAGGGTCTCTATGTTTCTCTAGTGGTGCTTCCCCTTTAAAGGTAGTCCCCCAGGGCTTCTCTCTTTTACCAGTAGCAAAATGTAGTCTCACAGGCTCACAATGTGTCTGCTGGCACTCACTGTGCCTTATGGACTATAAGTTTGGACTCCATCTGCCCTCATAGCCATGTCCTTGCCTTGAAGATATTATTTGGTTGCAGTTTGGAGGACCCCAAACCAACACTTGGCCCGTCAGACCTCAAAACGTTTTGGGCTTCAGCCTTCCTGGCTTTGAACCTTTCTCTGGATGAGCCTCTCAGCCCATGTCCACTGCCTCAGACCAAGGCCTCATCACTTAAAGTTACTGCCCAGAGCAGGTTTCAACATGCAGAGTGCCTCCCCTGACACTCTAATACATGGTCTCAGAAACACCCCCATAGCCATAGCCACAGTAGCAGTAGGCTTTAGCAAGGCTTGACTTTACCAAGGCTTTTGATATGGTCTCCCACAACATGATTCCAAGCAAGTTAAGGAAGTCTGGGTTGAAAGAATGCACTGCAAAGTGGATAGAAAATGGGCTGAATTGTCATGCTCAAAGCATAGCAGTCAATGGCTAGATGTCTAGCTTGCAGCTGGTATCAAGTGGAGTGTCCTAGGGGTCAGTCCTTGGGCCTGTCCTGTTTAATATATTCATCAATGACCTGGAAGATGGGATGTGTCAGAACACATTAATTGAATGCCTATGGCACAGTGGAACATCCCCGAGCCCTCGTGATTGGCACGGTAAAAATTCCAAAAAGCCCGCCAAGTCCAACGGCAGCATCGTTCAAACGAGTGCCACCCATTGGCCAGTTACAAGTTATTCCCACTTGGCAACTAGCAATTGGCTTGCTATCCATATAAAAATAAAAGCAGTTTCCACCCAAGTTGGAGAACTCCGCACGCATCCTGGAGTAAACTTGGCAGACTGATCACCCACCAACAACTCCCCGTCACCGACCTCCCTGACGTACCCTCTCCCTGCATGCTCGATAAGCCGTTTAAGAAACGTCTCGTCTCGTCTAAGTTAAAGTGCTACGTTTGTAACTGCAACTTAAGTCAACTTTCTTCCTGCGCTGCACACATCGGCGGCGTAAGTAAACAATCTATTTTCTACCAACATGCTTCAGTGCCTAACTCCACTCCATCCGCCAAAGTACCCACCTGATGTTCTGGGCTCCCGGCCACAGCTCAGCGGCAGCCGGTTGGCCACCACAGGATGGAGTGCACACTCAGAAAGTTTGTGGATGACACCAAGCTGTGGGGAGTAGAATCATAGAAAATTAGGGTTGTTAGGGACCTCAGGAGGTCATCTAGTCCAACTCCCTGCTCAAAGCAGAACTATCCCCAAAGAGATCATCCCAGCCAAGGCTTGGTCTAGCCAGGTCTTGAAAACCTCCAAGGATGGGGCTTCCACCACCTCTGGGTAACCTGTTCCAGTGTTTTACTACTCTCCTAGTGAGAAAATTCTTCCTAATCTTTAACCTAAACTTCCATTACTGCAACTTGAGACCATTGCTCCTCCATGAGTCTATTTCCTGTATCCCCTAGGATCGCTAATGCTATTCTTGTGCAATCAGTCTAGCAGGTACACAGGATGGAATCCTAACACTACTTTCATTCCACTCTGTACCAGTAGTTAACACCATTGTCCCTGTATGGTGTGGAAGATATTAGTTCTTGTCACTGTGCTCCGTCTCACAGACTGTAAATGAAAGGTTCATGTAACTGATAACACTCCACTGTATTTCCAGCTAGGGACATTGAATAGTGGAGGCAATAGTAGTGATGCCAAAGCTTTTCAAAATGGGGAGCAACCCCTGGAGCCAGGGGCTCTCACAGGGGTCTCTGATTTCCCTACTTATCTGCCATTCCTTTTCCTTCAGGTTTTCTGGTTTGTTTCAGGAGATATGGTTATTCTAGTGTGACAGAAAACCTTAGTTATAAAGACCAGTGCTTCCATGCCAGCCTAAATATTACCAGCCTCCTGGGAAAGTCAGGCCTTGCAATGGGCTATTATTTTGTGAACAAGATCATTCTTAAAAAATATTATAGTATCCTTTCTGTATTTCAGCCAGATGCCAATAACTGGGCTTGTGAAGGTCTTATACTTCTAGAAGCTTTTCAGTCTGGTCATAATCTGCTGAATGCCCCATGTAATACACCAAACAATTTCCTAGCTGTAAATCACTGTCTACTTAGAAATGTATTAATCTGGATATTACTGTTTAAATATGTGACAGGCTAGCTGGCAGTGACCTAGCCCAGGGGTTTTGAAAGGGCAAAAGACAACTGGAGGACTTGGGATTCCCTTTCCTCACCAATCAGGCCCAGAGATTCACCCCTCATGTCCCCTGATTGGCCCCTTGGGCCACCTGGAGGGGGATAAAAGGGGCAGCACGGCTGACTCAGGGAGAGACCAGCGAGGGACTACAAGGAAGGAGCTTCGAGGAGGTGGCAAGAGCTGAGCCAGCTGGGTGGAAGCAGTTGCCTCAGAATAGCCTGAAGGAGCAGGAACAACAGGCAGCAGTTGGACCCTCAGCAGCACGGTGTGTGGCTGGCAAGAGCGGCATCCTGCTGGGCTCCAGGATCCCCTACAAGAGACTGTGGCCAGCAGGAGGATCTGAGCAGTGACCTGAGGGGTCCCAGCTTGGCTTCCAGCTCCTCCAATCAGAGGCCAGGCAGCTTGACATGAGGCTGGGGCTTCAGGAAGGTCAAGACCCCTAGCAGCTTGGAGCAGTACCAGCAGTGGTGGCTGTGTGGCAGTGTTCTTACCTACCATGTGGGAGATCTGAGTTCAAGTCCCAGCTTTGATGACTTGGGGTGAGTGAGCAAACAAGGAAAAATTCCTCTTGTAGTAGACAGGAGCCATTGTGTTTTTTCCTCCCCCTCCAGTGACCCAGGCCCTATATTTCTTTGTCCTTTGACATTTTGTATTTTGTGCCTTTTTATATTTCCCCAACCAGTATTGTCTGCTCTGCTGTTTGTGTTTTATATTTTGTTAACCCTGTCTTTTGTCAGTGATTGTAAGTGTCTAGCCTTTGTTGAATCCTGCCCCTTGGGACATTGTGGTGTCCACTATACCCCCCTGATTATGCCTGTTATGTTCCCTCATTAAAAGGTATATGGTTAAGTCCCCAGTGGTGGTCTGGCTCTGCTCTATAGGGAGAGGAGAATCCCTACACCTCCCACAGCGCTTGTGCACCTGCTTTGATCCCTTCAATTGGAAAGGGGTTACCTTTTGGAGTACCACCCAGCTTACAAATATATACACACATTCATATGCAAACATGCTCTCAAACAATGCACCAAACCTACATGCTACAAGAAAAAAGATAGGGTGTTATTTACTTGAATGCCTGCCCCTGGGATCAGTGATCAAGCATCATGGTGGAGTCCTTCTGGAAATCAACTTTGGAGTGTAACTTCAGGCTCTTGTTTACAAAAGTCTTGGCCAGTGTTGCCGAGACAGCTATCACTTCAATATCAAAGGATCAAACAAAGCATCCCTTGATTGCTGCTCTCTTCAACTCTGGCTAACAGGATGTTTTCCATTGTGTAGCCCCTGATGGCTTCACTTGTTATCCCAAGCAAAGCTCTCAAGAAAAGGTCCTGTTTGGAACACAATGTGGCAGCCTGAAGTTGTTTGCTCTCTTGTGATAAAGAGTTCCAGAGTGTAGCATGTCAGGATCCCACAGGAAGTTGTGATGCCCCCTAGGAGCTCCACGACCATGCCCTGCTCTGCCCTAGGGTGCCTTCCCTTCCATCTCACCTGCCATGCCTTGATGGAATAATAAGATTAAGGGAGGCTACCCACAGGCCTTTGCATGGGCCCCAGTCCAACTGTACCCCCACCAGGATTCTTTGGCACCTTACTGGTCTCCACTATGCTATTCCCAAGTTCCTCACTGGGCCACTGTACCCTTCTGGTCCTACTACACTCTTCCCAAGCCCATTGGCAGGGCTCACTATTCCCAAATTCATAACTGGGCCTCACAAGACTATGCCACTGCAGGGCACCTACAGCCTTAAGGGCTAAATGCATGGCTTCATTGCTTCCCTACATCACACCCCATGCCTTGAGGGTGTTACTATGTCAAATCCCCAACAGGTGAACAATACCATTCTCAGCCACCACCCCTTTCCTCTTACTTAGGCCTTCTAGCCCAGGCCCACTGTAGTGGATTTGGCACCAGCTCTGGTCTAGCCCTCTCAGGTGTTGGGCCCCTGTGTGGCTGCATCCCTCTCAGACCCACACAAGGGCCCAGCACCTGTGGCCTCTTAATCTGCCCTGGCAGGGCTCCAGGCAGTCCTGTGACCCTTGGGCACTAACAGGAGCTCTGTATACCTCCCCTTACAGTCCCAACCCAAACCACTGTAAGGAGTGACCTAGAAACTACTATGCTTTTTTGGAAAGAATTTACACTATTTCAGGCAATACACTCGTGAGGACCCGGAGGATGCATCGAACGCTCGCATGGTAAATATGATCTTTATAGGTCAGAGTGCACCAGACATTAGAAAGAAATTGCAGAAGACAGATGGAGCAACAGCTATGCCTATTTCCCAACTAGTAGACATTGCTTACCAAGTATTTACTAACCGAGAAAGTGTTCAGGAAAAGCAACAGGACAAGAAAGAGGAGAGAAAGATGAAAATGCAGGCAGCCCTAGTGGCAGCTGCAATCACGGGAAAACCTAGAGATGAGCGATCCCGGAGACAGCCTCAGAGTCGGGGTCCATTAGAGAAAGATCAGTGTGCCTATTGCAAACAAAAAGGACATTGGAAGTGGGAATGCCCCTATCAGGAAGTTGGGGAAGGTGAAAAGAAAAAAAGAGGAGAGCAGTGGATTGTTCACTTTTGGAAGGGATTCAGATTGAAGGGGACCGGAGGCCTGGGAGGGAAAGATAACCCCAGCTTGAGAGAGAATCCTGAAAAGGTACGAAACCTGTTTAAAATGATTTTCAAAACCCATAACCCAACCTGGGCAGATGTTCAGTCTCTTTTAGATATCCTGTTGACACCAGAGGAAAGGAGAATGGTAGTGAACAAAGCTCGTGAGTATGTGGAAAAGGAAATTACCGCAGGGAACCTGCAAGGAAATAGAGATGATCATGTCCCCATCCAGGAGCCAGATTGGAAACCAGACCAAGATATGACCTCCATCCGCGCCTATCGAGAATATATCCTCCGAGGATCGAGAGATGCTGTGAAAAAACCTCAGAATCTCAGTAAGGTGTATGAGGTTTGACAGGAGACTAATGAGACCCCGAGCGCTATGGAAAGAACGGGGTCTACTTGATGCTAAAGGAGCAGGCATTAAACATAGCAAGCAAATAAAAGCTCTCCTCAAGGCAGTCTGGGAACCAAAGGAGGTAGCGGTAATGCATTGTAAAGCACATCAGAGAGGGAAAGACCCCTCCACAAAAGGTAATCGATTTGCTGACGCTACAGCAAAGAGAGTAGCTAAAAGACCTCAGACAGACTTGCTGCCCGAAGTAAGTAATCTGTTACCTCTCCTCCCAGACTTATACCAGCCTGTGACACCACAGTATGGGGAAAGAGACAAACAATTGATAAGAGAGTTTCAAGCAAAGAAGGGGGAGCACGGGTGGCTAGTAGCAAAGGATGGCTGCATTATCAACCCCTGCCTGGGTTCATGTGGTAGTGAAGAGAGCTCATCATGGCACCCACTACGGACCCAGGGCCCTGGTAAGGTGGATCAGTCACTATGTAACTGGAGTGGGATTAAGAGAGGCTGCCAAGAAGGTATCAGAGACATGTGAGGTCTGCCAGAGAAATAACCCAAAAGGAAGGAGAAAAGAAACTTCAGGACATCAGAGAATAGGCAATGGGCCAGGAGAAGAATGGCAGGTGGATTTTACTGAGTTGCCCCGGCAACAGGGGATGAGATATCTCCTTGTCTTTGTGGACACTTTCTCTAATTGGGTTGAGTGCTTCCCATGTCGGACTGCCCAAGCCCGAGAGGTGGTCAAGGCACTCCTACGAGAAATTATACCTCGCTCCAGACTTCCAAAAGGAATAGGGTCAGACAATGGCCCACATTTCATTGCACAAATTACTCAGAAGGTTTCTGAGTTCCTGCAAATCAGCTGGCATTTACACACCCCTTGGAGACCCCAGTCCAGTGGAAAGGTGGAACGTATGAATCAGACCTTAAAAAGACACCTTGCAAAGATTTTCCAAGAAGCTCGACTCAAATGGCCAGAGGCCCTACCCTTGGCCCTGTTACGAGTAAGGGTCGCACCACATTCTAAATTGGGATTAAGCCCATTTGAGATAATGTATGGTAAGCCTTACCCTCTGAGTCTGCCCATGGGTACTGAACAACAGTTACATGTTTTAGGGGAGGGAATGATTAGAGAATATGTATGGTCCTTGGTTTCTGTTTTGTCTTCCATCCATCAGCAGGTACGGGACTTGCTGCAGACACAGGACCAGTCTCCTGCCCCGGAAAAAACCGATTATTACCTGGGAGTTACGCCCTCATGAAAGATTGGAACGAGGAACCACTTCAAGCCAGATGGAAGGGCCCATATAGGGTACTTTTAACAACCCCGATGACAGCAAAGCTCGAAGGAATCTAGACTTGGATACATTCCAGTCGCCTAAAGCCGGTGGCTGGACCGGAACAAGAAGAAACCCCTGCAGACTCCGGGACCGGAGGCAGAGAACAGTGGAAGGTGGAGCCAATAAGAGACTTAAAATTCCTATTCAAAAGAAAGGAACTTTAAATAATTTGTCAATCTTTGATCAAGTTTTACACGCCTTATTATGAAATTGTTCAAGGTTTTATTGTGGGGCGCCCTGATCTGTCCACTCCTACTCATAGGAGGGGAAAATCTTTTACAATAAAAATTTGACCCTCAGGAAAATGTCTGGATTTATCTGGCCCAGGAAATATTAAATAGAACGGACTTCTGCTTAGCGGGAGGGATCAATGCTCACCTGGTTTTTACCTCATGCTTAATTGCAGTACCTACCCCTTTGAAAATTTTACAAAATTATACTATGCTGAAAGATGTAGAGAAGAAAAGTACATATCAGGATATATATAAGTGGGGGACTATTGTAAAAGAGAAAAGCAGAGATATGTTTTCTGTACGGGTTCAGGCAACAGCTAATGCTTCTGAATGTTTCCTAATAGTTAATTGTACTAATAATTGCTTTAAATTGAACCAAGGTAGAAAAATCCTCTGTAATAAGACCAGTCAAATATCCTATGTATACACACATACCATCCTTCCTCGAGGATGGTTTCTGGCCTGCAGGAGAATGATATATTCATACCTTCCAGCAAATGCTACTGGGGGACCATGCACCATTGCCCGGGTAACTGCAGCTCTTCCAAGGAAATCTGACCTAATGCACACTGAACAAACCCCTCTTGGTGGGAGGTTTAAACGAGCATACACTACTCTCAGTGCTGATTGTGACGAGAATGATTCCCCTAGACTATTATCTAAGGCAGAATACATAGCATTAGCTGCATCTATGGTGGGGGTTCCGGGTCTTGCTGTAAGTAATAGCAGAAATCTTAATGCAGTGGCCTGTGTTTTAGCAAAAGGACTAAATGCTACATCCCGAGCGCTCTCAGCCCTGAATGCTGAACAAAAACAATTAAGGGACGCGGTCTTAGAGAATAGAGCTGCTATTGATTATCTCTTGTTACGACACAATCTGGGGTGTGAAACTTTAAAAGGAATGTGCTGCTTCAACCTCACTGATAATTCTGTGCTAATTGAAGACAAAATTGGTGCCTTACAACGATTGGCACAGACATTGAAAGAATCATCTGGCTTAGACTTTTCCTGGTTAACTTCCTGGCTTCCCAATTTTGGATGGTTGAAACAGTTATTTAGTATGGTTGTTTTGTTTTGTTTTATAGGGATTATGGTTTGTTTCTGTATCCAATGTATACCTGTTTTCATCACATCTATCTTCAGGCCTAAGGTAAATCAAATGATTTTGCAAACAAAGAAAGTTGGGAATACTAGATTTGTGTTAAGTCAAATTGAATGGAGCAATCATAATAATAATAATAATAATAATAATAATAATAAAAATGCTCCAGAGGAGGGAATGTAAGGAGTGACCTAGAAACTACTATGCAAAGCCTAAGCAAAAGTGAATGTTATGTGACGAATGCCCATCTGCAATGATAAGGAGGAGACAGTCTTAGATAAAGGAGGCTTGAAAACAAAAGCAGAATCAGAGTACTGGGTCAAAGAGCTCATTAAAATACTAAAAATCACGCCCCTAGGTGGGCAAAAGGTATGCTAATGAAACATACATGTATGTTAATGAGATACATAGCTAAAACACAGGTATAGAGACATGCTTAGTAAAGAATTCCTTGCGTCACTCCTTTATAGCCAATTAGCAAACAAGGATGCTTATGAAGGTCTAAAACTCCTGTATAAAAGTGGCTTAGAATTGAAATCTAGTGTGCTTGTTCTGTGAAGTTATTCCACTTGCACCTTTTATTGCTAGTGATAGATCTTCTTTATACTTTCACTCCTGATATCTTTATTGGCCTTTGCATAACAGGCACGAACCCAGACTTGAGCTGGGGCTCAACACCACCAGTTCCAAACAATAACACAAACAATAAGCCCCCAAGGTGTAGGTTAAATACAAAAGGGGAAACAGCCCTCTTCCCCTTAAGGAAGGAGAATTTTTCCTTACCTCTCAGCTAAGATAACTCCCAGCCCTGGGCTATATCCTAGGGAGCTCCCCGAGCTACACCGGGGATCCACATGCAGCACTGCAGTCCCTTCAAGAGCCCTGATGCCAGAAGCTCTTCATTTGTGGCAGTCGGGGAGAGACCAGCTTGCTAGCCTGAACCCAAGGCTTCTATCCTCCCAGGGTTCTCCCTCCTTCCTGTTAGCAGATTGCCTGGGCTGCCTGCAGGTGCCTGCTGATTGACCTCATTGCCCCAGAAGCCTGCAGCTGCTGCACCCTACCTGGCTGGCAGTGCTCCCTCACTGAGCTACTTCTCCCTTACAGGAACAGAAAGCCCCAGGCTCTCTGTTACACAGAGCCATAGGCTGTTCCCGTGAACCCAGCAATATGAGCCTAGATTTTTCAATGGCAGCATTCATGTGGAGCATGGAAGCCCTGAAAGCTAGTGGAGAATGCCTTTTCTCTGTGTGGTGGCCAGGTCTTCATCCGTGAAGGCCAAAGGCCTTTGTAGAACAAAATAGGAGTCTATTATAGGGAGGCTGCCTTTTGTCCTCTGTTCCATGGTTATCCGGTTATCTCCGGTTCCTCTGCATTCTAGCCTTATGGGATATGCGTGGCTCCAACCACCCCCATACCACACCCCAAGCCTCGCAGATGTAACGGATGTTGTTCTGTCTCTCTCCATCTCCACTCCCTCTCTAGCACTCGGGCTCTTGGCAGCCCTGTCTCTCTCCAGGGCCTTCTCAGTAATGCTGCCCTCTCTCCAGGGCCTTCTCATATGCTACCACCTTTCCTGGAGCTCACCACAATGCTGTCCCCTTTTCTGGAGCTCACCATGCCCACACTGGGGCTTCTCAGCAACACCCCCTTCTCTGGGGCTGGGGTCTATGCACCCCATATATGTTGCACCCTCATTGGTGCTGGGGTCCCCACTCTACTGCGAGTCCCCTATGAGGCCTCCTCCATCCCCTGATAGCCTCACCCAAACCACCAGTCTAACAAATAGCAAACACAACACAAGCCTCTTGGCTACAACATAAACAGAAGCCGCCCAGCCACAACAACGTTCAATCCTACCAGGGATCCTTTCTCTCTCTACAGTATCAGATGCAACTCCTTCATCAAGCCTCTCCTTTGTAACATGAATGAGAACTCCCTCCTCCCTGACTGCTGGTAAGGAAGTGCAAGCTGGCCTCCTGCCTGTGGCTTATATAGGAGCCCAGCCCTGCCCCCTCTTGTCAACTGGCTAGGCAGGTGCGGATCATTAGCTCCCTCTAGTTGCCTCAGCAACCGGCACCTGAGGAATCTTCCCAGCTCTCTCAGTGCAATACCCCATGCATCCCAGTGCAATACCCCATGCATCCCAGTGCTTGAGCAATGGCTACTAAGTTTCTCCCCACTGCACCTGGCTTCACACCCAGAACTGACATAAGGTCCCAGACATCACACCAAGGACAGTGGTAGCTTTCTGACCCCCTACCTCACCCTTTCAATGAATGGGTCCCAGCTGTCTAACTGAGTCCCAGGATTACTGTGACCCACTCTCTCACTAGCCCTGTCTCCCTTATCCTCATCCCTACCATCACGTGAAAAATGATTCTATGACCTTCACTCAGATATAAACTACTCAGAGAAAAGATTTTATTATAAACAATAGAAAGTGGGCAAGTGATGAAAAAGTGGAGCAAAGCTATTAGGGAACAGAGCAAGGAGATAGCTAGGGGCTTTTTACTCAATGTATTGCAGGATGAGTACAAATCCAGAGTTCAAGCCCAATGTCTCCCACTCTTTCACAATGCCTCCTTCCTATCAAACATAGTTCAGAAACCCAGTGTGATGGTGATTTCCTTGGGCATGAAGGTGAAGACCTCAAGATTCAGGTTCTTCCTGTGATGCTGCTGTTGACCCAGCACCCATTTCTGTTTGATTATATAAGCATAGGGTCATGTAGGCACTAAGGTACATGGTTGACAACCCATAGGTTGTGAGAAGTTCCAGGCTGAAGCCACAGTGCTCATGGTGCAGCATGTCATATTCTAATGAACCTATGAATCCTGCTCAATACCTTGTTACAAGGATGTGAAAAGGGAAAGGATATGAGAATGCACAAGCACTTGGGTAGGAGGCTGGGAAATTAGCAGGTGGTCAGGGAAATCACAAGCTGTGTGCTTTGAGCAGTAGTTAACTAGTGGTGATTATTCAGCTGCTTGCGCCAGCCCTTCTCTACCTGTCAGAGTCAGGCCTATGGTAGCCTAGATCATAAGCGAGTTTGTCACAGATATGTGTAGCAGAAAATCAAATACCATACATTCCAAGGCAAGGTTGCCCTCCCTGGAGAGCCATTGTAGCTGGCCCAACCCTTGTGTGTGTCACAACCCAATGATTTTAGTGCCTCGGCATGATGGAATTTTCCCGCCACATGAGAGCCTCTTGCACAGCAAAGGTTTTTCTGCTGCAACAGAAAACCCCGGTGCAAGAGAGTTCCCGCCATTTGAATGCAAATTTGTGTCCTGCTATTGGCCAGTTCTAAATTATTCCTACGTGGCGGCTAGTAATTGGCTTGCTAGCCGTTTAAAATTCCGTGTGACTTCTGCCCAAGTCGGAGAACTTTGAGCATGCTGCAAAGTGCCTCTAAAGAGATCTGACTTGCGGCTAAGCTGATTGATAGACTGATCACCTATCGATTCTTCTCCCTGTCGCCCAGCGCAATCCTTCGACGTACCCTTTCCCTGCTGGCTTAATTTGTGGACGGATTCGCTGGCCTGAGCCTTGCCAGCTGGAGCAACTCTTGGAGTTGTTTAAGCGACCAAACCACCTGCGTCGCGGCTACAAGCAGCATAAGTAAAGCTCTTTGCAACCAATACGCGTTGTCTGCCTCTCCATTCACCAGCCCACCCAGCGACCGAGTAATTTCTAAATCACCTTGAGTCGGCTCCGGCCGTCCGAGACACTGTGAACCACAGTTATCTGGAACCACTCCAGTAAAAGGGCAGAAATGTCCTTGTGGCACAACAAGTAACTTCTGCCTTCACTGCAAGGTCAGCCTTATCAGGCTCACATCATCCAGGTTGAAGGGGTCCTGCAGCAATAGATTTCATAGATTTCATAGACACTAGGGCTGGAAGGGACCTTGGATGATCATCAAATCCAGCCCCTGCCCCAGGGGCAGGAAGTCAGCTAGGGTCAAAGGAGCTTATAGAAGAGGAGATTGAGTCCACAGACGTGAGACCAAGACCGGGGCCAAAGGGGTAAGACTGAGACTGGGGCTGTGGGGCCCAGAGCTCACAGGGGTAAGACTGGGGCCAAGGGGCCCAGCCAGAGTAAAGTGGGCCAAGGCCAGGGGGCCTCAGCTCAGACAGGGCTACTCCTGGTGCAGCTGCAGCCTCCGAGGTACTGCTCAGCTCCACTGCCCCCCACTTCCACCTCCGGTGGCTTTTCCTCATTCTCCTCCATATGGATACACTGAGGTCTACATTTTTAATGACACCTTATTATATTATCTTATATCAATCACTTTGTCAACACTGAAATACTAAACCTCTTTCTAGGTAATAATGGAATGTTGCATAGTAAATGCACAAATAAGAGTTGATAAAAGCTTCCTTTGTCAAATAAGAGGAGAATGAAAAGCCAAACATTTAAACTTTCTTCTTTGAAAGAGGAGGACACTTTTTATTAATTTGTGACTAAAATACCACTCGGAACAGAGGTCCTGTCAGCAGAAAGTGCATCCACATATCTGTTCCTCAAATGCTTCCATCCTAAGACAGAATCATGATCTGACTTTTTTCTCCTCTCTGGACTAGATGCTGCAAGAAAATACTTCACATCTGTGTGTTGCTCATCAAAGCATTTCTTTTGAATTCTATCCAAACTAAGAGAAATAGTTCACATGGAAAACAGAAATCCTGTAATGTTAAGCTTGTTTTGCACATGCTTGTGGTTTCAGTTGATCAAATGTTGTAAGAAATTTTGTGCCAGCTTTAATCTGTATCAAATGTGAAATTGCACAGTAGAGCTTGTAAAAAGCAACATTTGTTAATTTGATCTGTTTTACAATTTGGTAATTCACTACAGATGCTTGATGTTAATTTATGCCTCTTTCATTTATTCTGTAAAATGTTTTGAAATGGGCTTGGCTATAAAGACTGCTTTCCAGAGCACAAGCAACAGGAATTTTGCTTCAGTAGAGTAAGAACCAGTGAAAGGTGTGGCAAAGAATCAGGCTTCTTATGTCTTAGGAGTTCTAACAATCACATCCCACCAGGCCACTATGAAGGAAATATCCTTTTGTCTAGATGCACCCATACAAACCAAACTGGCAATGCTTTTGTATATTATTATAGAATTGTGCTACACATTGTACAGCGTATCCACAGGTGGCAGATAGTGGAATGACCTTTAAGGAAGATTAGCTGTGAAATAAGCAGGGGTAACTGGTGAATAAACAGTCATGGACCAAGTAGCAGCAGCACCACCACCACCAGGATGTGGTGAAGACAGCAGATGGTAATGGTTTCCCTCCTGAAAAGCCATGTATATCCTTTAACAGTGCTGCGACATGGCTAGTACAGGTTGCCACTACAAGCCTGTCCAGTAGGGTGTGCAAAGCTTCAGTCCCTGACTCAATTCGGCAGAGATTCGGCCCAATTCGGTGGCTGAGTCACTGAATCCAAATAGAATCAGAGGACCCTTTAATCTCTCTGAATCAAATTGGAACCCTCTGAATCAATTTGGAAAGACTCAGTGATTCGGACATAGACACAGCTTTAAAGGTTTTTTTTACATACCTCTAGGTACCAGGCAATTCATGATTGCTGAGATGCTGGGGTGCATGGAGTGTCCCACAGAAGCATGGGATGCTCCCCAGCACACACAGCAGCAGACCTGGAGGTGGACCAGAAACACTTCCGGTCCACTTCTGGGTCTGCCGGGGAGCGCACGGGGCACCCCCCTGGCTTGGCAACTGGTGCCTCCTGGGTCTGGGAGGGCATCTGGGGTCCCCCCTGCAGCCAATTGCTGAGCCAGGGGGGTGTTGGCGGGAGGGGCCTGCCTGGTACCTCAAGCTATGTAGAACAAACTTTTAAAATTGTGTCTATGTCTGAATCGGTGATTCTCTGAATCGACATCAAACCTTCATATTCGGATTTGGCCAAATTGAATCAGTGACAGTGATCCAAATTAACAAATCAAATCGCTGTCCCTGATTCAGGCCGAATCCAAATCAAATAGGGCCCAGTTTCCACACCCCTACTGTTCAGCCCCTAGCCATGCGTCTACACTTCAGCAGTTGTAACTGTGACTGAGCAGCCCTCATAAGGAGTCACTCTGCTCACCCCACATGGGGAGGGGGCTAGAAAAGGTGCCCTAAACATAGCCTGTCTCATACAGTATTCTGTATTTCTTCCAGACTGGATAACCATGTCCGGTGGTTGAAAATACTAAAGAAGACACACCACCATGTTCAGGACCTGGAACATCAGGACCCTCATAGACAGTCCTAACAGTGAATGTCCAGAGCACCATACTTCAATCATGGCCTGAGAACTCAGGTGATGTAACATCAATGTAGCTGCACTGAGCAAGTCCCAATGAGCAGAAGATGGGAAGCTCAAAGAACATAGAGGTGATTATACCTTCTTTTGGAAGGGTAAACAGGAATGCTGACTTCACGGAGTTGGTTTTGATCTTAGGAATGAACATATAAACCAACTCAATGAGTTCCCCATCAGAATTAGTGAGTGCCTCATGACTCTCCATCTTAAACTGGTGGGAAGCCAATATGCTACCATCATCAGCACGTATGTCCTGGCTCTTGACACTGCCAAGGAAACCAAGAAGGAATTCTGTGCCAACCTTGACCAAGTCCATTCTGACATTCCAGAGAGAGACCTCTTACACCAGTGCCTCAATGAAAAACTGGTGAATGCCAATCAACAACAATGGGAGAATGTCAGCAGCATGTGGGGTACCCACAAGGCCATTGTCATCAGCACCTGTAAAGAGACACTTGGATTTTCTACCAGGAAATATCAGGACTGGATTGATGAGAATGACCAGGAGATATAGGAGTTGAGCACTCGCAAGTGCAAGGCCTTTTTTTGTATGGCAAAATGACACCAACTCCAAGTAAAAGAAATTGAATCGCCAACAAGCCAAGGGAGAGGTGCAAAGGAGGATGTACAATATGAAGAACAGATAGTGGGAAGCCAAGTCTAAGGAGATTGAACATCTTTCTGACATCCACAATATGCGTGGTATATTCAGTGCCACAAAAGCCATCTAGGGCACATTCAGACATGCAGGCATGTACGCTTGCAGCAGCTCAAATAGAAGCAAATTTGAGCTGGAGCTTTTTGCCTCAGCATATGTGCCCAGACATGCACTTTGGTGTGTTGCAAAATGTGTCACTTGGGACAAAATAACCCTGCTTGGCTCCTCCCAGATCTGCAGCCAGGGAGAGCTAGAGTCTGGGGCTAGCACCTGTACTGGCCTCAACAATATAAAAAGCTGCTGTGTCCTAGCCCTATCAGTTCTAACAGCTGCCCAGGCAAGTAACTGAGGGCTACTCACTCTCAGAAGCTTCTGGGGGAGGAGCCTCTGGGAGGAAGTTGGCCATGCCCCTTCCTGTCCCAGGCTGCTGCTGCTGGTTGCTGCAAGCTTGGTCTCAGAGCTTCTGGGGAGAAGATGGCCAGGCCCTTTCCTGCATCTGGCTACTATTAGCTTCTGGCTTGGTCTCAGAGCTTTTGGAGTAAGTTGGCTACACCCCTTCCTACCTTGGGCGGCTGCTGCTGCTGTTGCTGCCCCCCCCCGGAGGTCCTCTGCTGCATGCTGCTGCCCTCCCTCAGGGAGGGGCCCACTGCACTGCACCACACCCCAGCTTCTGTACCCTTGTTCCAGCCTGCTGCCCAGCCCACCGCCAAGCCTGGGGAGGGAGCCTGTACTGTCTGTGGGCCCCTCCCCCACCATCACTACTGGAGCCTAAAGGAACCTTGTCTGCCCCCACTGCCTTGGCAGGCCACCCCCACCTTCACTTCCACTTTCACCAGAAGCACACCCTGAGTGGCTGAACTGGATGGCTCCTACCATTGCTGCTGCTGCTACCCTCTCTCAGGAAAGAGGGAGATTTGTTGCTGTCCCATCTGATACCACACCTGCACTGGATCACTTCCTAATTGACTGACTGCTCCTACCCTCCCCCACAGCTACTTTACTGTATCTGACCCTGATTTGTCTTCCTGCCTATTGCTTTGCCTCTGAGTGACCGGCTGGAGGCCTGAGCAGCTTCTGGATACATCTTTCACAAACAAAGCCCCTCCACTGCTCCAGCCATCTTTTACACCTGCCTCAGCAGCCTTCCCTGTATGTGGTTTTTTTTTTTGGTTTTTTTTTGAGGGTTTTTTTGCCCTTGTGTGGTAAGTCTTGTTGTCCACTCCCCCTGACCTGGTGTTTGTTGTGTGGCTGAGTAAGTCAGCTCGAGTTTCCCCAACCCCTGTATCTGCGTGTGTGTGTGTGGTTTTTTTTTTGTTTTTTTTTTTTCTCCCCCTCCCCCCACATTCTCAAAGCACGGGCCTCCTAGTTTTGTTTTATTTATTTTTATTTCTTTTTCCTGTGGGGCTGTGGCTCAGTAAGCTTCAGCCCCCTTCCTCCCTATCCCCCTTCTGCCCCACAACCTCAGTCTACCCCTACTAGATTCACCAGCCGCATGGGATATTGTGTTTTTTCTTTTTTTGTCTTCCCTGCCCTCATGTGAAATAATGGCAGGGCAGAAACCTTTTGTGGGGGGGCAGATGCCCCCACAGAGCTTTCTGCAGCCCCCACTATGGGGGTGGATCTCAGCCAAGCCCCCAAGGGGATGAATGCCCCTGCAGCCTCCACCTTGGAGGCAGAGTCCAACCAACCTCTTCCAGGGGTGGAGGAGCCTGCAACCTCTACTGTAGGGTCAGGGAGCCAACAGGGCTGGCCAGGCCGCCCCCACCCCCCGGAGGGGTTCCCAAGCCCCCTCTCCCATCATTAGGGACCAAAGGCAAGGACAGTGGGAAGGGCTCCCCTTCAGCCTCTTCCACAGCTGGGGGTGGGAAGGGCAAGGTCTCTGCCCCAAAGCCTAGACCACCACTGCCTGAGGGGACCAGCTGCACTATACCAGCCAGCACACCCACTCAGCCTGTCCCTGGCCCTAGCTCAGGCCCCACCAACATGGCCCCCCCCAGTATGGGGGGGAACCACAGCTATGCACAGGCAGCTGTGGGGAGAACCAAAGCTGGGGGGCCTGGACCCTCCACCACCAGCCCTTCCAGCTCAGGCAGTAGGGCCCCCTTTCTGGCACTCACCCACAGGCATTGGGTGAAGTGCCAACAGGGAGAACCTGCACTTTGAGATCTGGGTGCAGGCGCTGGGTCGGATAGTGAGGGCCCCCAAGATCGTGGTGGCCTCCTGCTTTCATGGCAAAGGGGTCTTTTTTCCTTGCCTTGGAGGCCACTGCACAAAAGGCAGTGGAGAGGGGGCTCATGGTGGAGGGTGAGTATGTCCCTCTCGAGCCTCTAGAAGAGCTGGGGACCAGGGTGGTCCTCAGCTCCATCCCTCCCTATATCCCTAATCCCTAATTGGGCCCTTGCTGAGCAAGTCCTACCCCCTGAAACCACGGGCGCTGAGGCCTGCCCGAAGGAAGGCCTGGCAGCAGAGCCTCCTCCTGCTAATCTAGGGGATACATAGGCCCTGAGCTTCACCCCGGTGAGTTCTGAGAGAGGAGGTCCTCTTTCCCAGGACCCCGAGGCAGATGCCAGAGCCACCCCAGTGCTTGGTGGGTCTCTTCCCTCCCCATCCCAGGAAAACCTCACCTGCAGCCTGTCCCATAGTCCTGTACCAGAGGGGGTCATGGTAGGGTCCCCTAATCAAGGGGCTGATCTCATCAGGGACCCTGCACAGACTCCCCAGGGCTCCATCTCTACACCACCATTTTGTGAAGGAACCCCACCCTTATCTCCACCCCTGTCCCAGGGGACTGCAGAGCTCTCCCAATCCCAACCAGAGTCTGGGGTCTTAGCAAACTGTGGGGTTCAGATGGTTCTGGAAGAGCACTCTGAGCTCTAGGTCCAGGAGGAAGATGCCCAAGAACCAGCAGGCTTCATGGAGCCTGTAGACCTCTCGGTCCCAGCAGTCTCCAGGGATAAGCTACTTGCATTTCTTGACCATGACTACCCCTGCCAGTCCACCAGCAAGGTACAACTAGCCTTGGACCACTGGGGAGATTTTGACAGCATCCTCGCCACTGTGAGGGTGCTGGCAGGGGAAGGCAAGGGGCCCAAAAGCTGCAACGCCCAGATCTATAGGTGGGCCCACAGTTTCATAGATGGGAGGGCATATGGAAGGGCACCACATGAACCAGCGGACCCCACACCGGGTGTTGAGATGCATGAGGCCCCTGCTGAACCATCTACTGCAACTCCCCAGCCATGCGGTCATTTAACATTGTGAACCTCAATGTCCGCAGCTGCAGGAAGGGTCTCCAGAGGTGCCAGGTGTTCTCCTTCCTTCAGGAGGGGAGGGATACCCCATGGTATTCTTGCAGGAGACCCTGACAACTCCAGCTGATGAGCCAAACTGGTGGCTGGAGTGGGAAGGCAGGGTCTTTTTTTGTCACCTCTCAGCCATCTCATCTGGGGTGGCCACCTTGTTCTCCCTGGGCCTGCAGCTGGAGGTTCTCCAGGATGTTGAGGTGGTGCTGGGCCGCCTGCTGCACCTCTGGGTCCAGGTGCAGGGGTTGGCCCTAAGCCTTCTGAATGTGTTCGCCCTTGCGAAGGACCTGGAGTTGTCAGATTTCTTCCACTAGGCGGCCATGTGCATCAGCACTGTCAACCCTCATGAGTGCCTGGTCCTTGGCGGGGACTTTCATGCACCCTACATGGGCGAGACCAGTCAGGCAAGGAGCGGAACCAGGCTGCCGTGGGTGTCCTTGGTGAGATCCGGATGGACTATTCCCTGGTGGACATCTAGTATGCTTGTCATCCCACTGAACTCCCTGCCTTCGTTTATGTGAGGGTGGGGGAGGAGCAGGAATGCCACTCCTGGTTAGACTGGGTTTATATCTCTTTGCTGCACATTGCCCAGGCCCACTCTTCTGGCATCCAGCTGACCCCTTTCAGTGATCACCACCTTGTCTGGGACCAGCCCATGCTGGGGCCTGGGCGTCCAGAGTCGGCCTACTGGCATTTCAATGCCAGCCTGCTAGAGGATGTGGGCTTCAGGTAGGCTTTCTGGGAGTTCTGGCTGGCCTGGCAGAAGCAACAGGCAGCTTTCCCCTCGGCTCGGAGATGGTGGGATGTGGGGAAGGTATGCGTCTGGCTTTTTTGCCACAACTACACTCAGGGGCACACCCAGCAGAGGGAAGCGGTCTGGAAGCAGCTCAAGCAGGAAGTGCTAGAGCTGGAGAGGCACCTGGCCACTGACCCAACCAACCCATCTGTAACCTCCTGTGCCTATCCCCCGAGCATTGTGTGTGTGGGCTCTTCTTGAACCTCACCATGGCTTCTTGGGCTGCACAGCCAAGCTACTAGGAGCGGCCTCAGGTCAGTTCCCCAGGTGTATCGCCTGCCTCGTCTTTGATGGTAAGTAGTTTCCTATTGGGAGGACGAAGTCTAGTCCAGCCTCCCCTGGTACTTTCCCTTGGTCATCCTCGCGGTTATTTCTTCTCGGGGCTCCACCTGCCCTACACCCCGCCTAATGCCAACCGTGATGTTATCCGTTAGGGCCAATGTTCTGGCCCTCCCTGGCACTCGGTCCCTTAGGGGCTGTGGTCATTGGCTACTGGTGGTATTCATACTGAGCGTCCCCTGCGGCCCCTCTTTGCTCTTGGCTTACACAGTGTCTGACTCTGCCCGGGCTTCAACCCTGCTTGATGCATCATTTCCTCCCCAGGTCCGTTACCTGCCGCCTGTCGTCCACGTCAGGGTTCCATCCCTGTTGTCTCTGCCGGTGTCCCACTCACTGCTGCCGCTGACCTCTGTCCACACCGGCCCCGTGAGCAACTCCTTAGGCCCTCGCTGGCCCAGTGCTCCCATTGTGCTCCCCTTCCAAGGGAGCCACCATATCCGTTAACCAGATAACATGGGTGTTTGGGCTCCTCTGAGCCAGTTGGGGACACTGCTTCCAGTCACCCTGGCTTCCTTCCTACCAGGCCTTTTATCTTGGTGCCGGGCATCCACCTGGCCAATCATCCCTGGCACACTTTTATAAAGCACACACATTTGGATGCAGGAGCTGTTCCCGGCTCCACCACAGGTTTTTCCTTTGATCTTCACCTGCGGTGGCTTCAGCAGCTGTGGTTTCAGTTTCACCATGATTGGCTGCTGGCACGGCATCCCGCCACCTCTCCTCCAACTCAGGTTAAGTTTTCTCCACACTGTCCCTCTGCAGAGAGTGTTGGGAGAGGCAGGAAGAACTTCATGCTCTGGGCGACCACCGCGCCCGTGGTGCATTTGTCCGCTCATGCATCCTGCTCCTTCAGGAGATGGATCACAGCTTCCACTTCTTCTATGCCCTGGAGAGGAGGTGGGGTACCAAAAAGTACATCACCTGCCTTCTAGCAGGTGACGGCACCCCCCTCACAGATCCAGGTGAGATGCGCCAGTGCACATGGGCCTTCTATGAAGAGCTCTTCTCTCTGGATCCAACTGATGCTGAGGCCTGTCAGACCCTGTGGGAGGGATTCCCACAAGTCAGCATGGGTGACTGGGACCTACTGGAAGCTTCTCTCACTCTGGCTGAGTTTTCAGCTGCCCTCTGCCTGATGCCTGGCAACAAGGCTCCGGACATCAGTGTGCTGACCTCAGAGTTCTACCAGGCTTTCTGGGATGTCCTCAGCCTGGACCTAGCTGCGGTCTGAGCCAAATCCAAGTGGAAGTGGGGCCGTTTTCCTCTCGCTTGTCCATGCACGTTTCCAGGGAAAGCACTAGTGGGTAGCATCCACCAGCTCCTTGGATGCCTTTGAGGACTGGTGTAGCCTGGGGCTCTGCTCAGTGTCCCCCTCAGGCACACTCATTTTCACCCTTTGACCCCCATGTCACTTCTACCCTCTTTTTGCTTGTGTTGTCCCAGGAAATTAGTTGTATCTTTCACCTTTTGGCACCAAAAAGGGCTATTAGTTAGCTGGATGGGCCTTAAGGCCCATGTTAATATGGAAGATACAAATAAACAGGAGCTTCTAGGGGAGGAGCCTCTGGGAGGAAGTTGGCCACACCCCTTCCAGTCCCAGGCTGCTGCTGTTGCTTTTGCTGCTGCTGCAAGCTTGGTCTTAGGAGCTTCTGGGGAGAAGATGGCCAGGCCCCTTCCTGCTTCTGGCTACTGCTAGCTTCTGGCTTGTTCTCAGAGCTTTTGGGGGCAAGTTGGCTGCACCCCTTCCTGCCTTGGATGGTGGTGGCTTGAGGACAGCAGGGGTCCTCCGCTGCACGCCACACTTCACACCACTGCTCCCCCTTCAAGGGGCACACCACATTGCAGTGTACCCTAGGAATGCACCCCAGTTTCTGCACCCCTGTTCCAGCCTGCTGCCCAGCCCGCTGCCAAGCCACAGTCGGGGGAACAGCCTGTGAAGGGAGCCTGCGCTGCCTGTGGGCCCCTCCCCACCTATCACTGCAGCGTAAAGGTGCTTTGCCTGCCTCAGCTGCCTTGTCAGGCTACCCCCCACCTTCACATCTATTTTCACTTGAAGCACACCCTGAGGGGCTGAACTAAATGGCTACTACCATTGCTGCTGCTGCTGGTCAGGCAGGAAGATGCATTATTTTCTCTCAGAGATCCATTATCTTTGTAAAAATGCACAGTGCTTTTTCCAATTTTTCTGTTATTGGAAAAGAATGGAAATAGAATATATTTTTACTAATTCTGGAAAAAGCCTCCACTCTGGTTACCCCTTCTTCTTTCTGTGAGGCACAGGGCATGGAGCCAGACCTGAAGTGGTGCTGAGCTGCTGCTGTTTCCCTGTGGCAGCAGAGAGCTGGAGGTTTCAGATCCCATTCACACTAGCACAATGCTGCAATGCCATGGCTGTAATCTGAAAGCTGGCAGAGCTGGGAGAGTGGTAGAACTGGCTCAGTGCTCTCACCCTCTAGCAACTGGCAGCCATGATGCCTCCCACCATTGCCTTGTGTAACTCACTGCTCCCACTGAACAGAGCAAGTGCAGCAGCGCTGGAGCTTACTTTAGGGAGCAACAAGCCATTAAAGTTTTGGAGGTGCCCTGATATTTCTCATATGGTGAGAAATATCTTCATCCTATGGTAAAGATATTTGAGAATTTGTGGTGCTTGGCAGAGGTACTGGAGGATTGGAAAAGAGCCAATGTGGTCCCAATCTTCAAGAAAGGAAGGAAGGAAGATCCAGGGAATTACAGACCAATCAGTCTGACAGCCATCCCTGGAAAGATATTGGAGAAAATTATCAAGGGTTCCATCAGTAGTAGGCTAATGGAAGGCAACTTTCTGAGTGCTAGCCAACATGGCTTTGTTGCTGGAATGTCTTGCATGATCAACCTCATCTCCTTCTATTGCCTGGACAAGGGAGGTGAGGTTGATGTCATATATCTGGATTTCAAGAAGACCTTTGACTTGGTCTCTCATGATGTCTTCATGGCTAGCTGGAAAACTGCAGCCTCAACCATCTCATGGTCTGATGGCTGGGGAACTGGCTCTGGGCTCAGACCCAAAGAGTACTGGTTGATGGGAGTAAATCAACATGACACGAAGTGACTAGTGGTGTCCCTCAGAGCTCGGTACTTGATCCAGTATTCTTCAACATTTTCATTAATGATCTAGATTCAGGCATCAGATGTGGACTGGCAAAGTTAGTAGACAACACTAAGTTATGGGGGAAGGTGGTCACACTGGAGAACAGGTTGGGGATACAGGCTGACCTGGACAGGCTTGCAAGATGGGGAGAACAAAACCTGATGGCATTTAATGCAGAGAAGTGGAGGGTGCTCCATCTTGGGAGGAAAAAGCAGCATTATACTTATAGGCTTGGCAGTGCTACGCTCACTAGCACTACGACTGAGAGAAACTTGAGGGTCTTGATTGACCACGAGATGAACATGAGTCACCAATGCGGTGCTGTGGCCAGCAAAGCAAACCAAACTCTGGCATGCATCCACCGATGCATCTCAAGCAAAACCAGGGATGTCATCTTCCCAATCTACTCGGCCTTAGTGAGTCCACAGCTGGAGTACTGCATCCAGTTTTGCATCCCCCAGTTCAGGAGGGACAAGAATAAGCTTGAGAGAGTCCAGAGAAAAGCCACCCACGTGATCAAAGGCCAAGAGAGCAAGCTTTACGAGAACAGGATGAAGGACATGGGACTCTTCAGCCTGAAAAGGAGAAGGCTCAGGCGGGACTTGGTGGCAGTCTCTAAGTAAATAAGCGGGGTGGGGGGTGTGCACCAGGGTCTAGGAGAACAATTTGTTCACTAGGGCTTGCCAAGGGATAGCAAGGTCTAATGGCCACAAACTTCTGGAAAGCCAATTTAGATTGGACATAAGGAAAAACTTCTATATGGTTGAAGTGTCCATGGTCTGGAACAGACTCTCCCCAGAGGTGGTGCAAGCTCCTACTCTGGACTCATTTAAGTGGTGTTTGGATCCTTATCTTGCAGGGGTCATTTGACCCCAGCAGACTTACTGCCTATGGCAGGGAGGGCTGGACTTGATGGTCTTGCAAGGTCCCTTCCAGCCCTTCATGTCTATGAATCTAGTGCAGGCCAGGCTATCTAGAAGGGTCCCAGGGTTCCCATCACAGCTTCACCCATCAGTGGAGAGAGGAGCTGCAGGAGGAGCCTGAGGAGAGAGAGGGTCTGAACTCAGGGCTGCGGTGTCACTGCTCCTGTCCTACAGAGCCTGGACTGGCTCACTGCTTCCTCCATGCAGACCAAATGAATTCCAGGGCTGCAGTGCTCAGTCTATCCAGCAGAAGCAGTGAGTTGATCTGGGTGGCATGGTGGCTGCCGGGAGCTCCAAGGCTATGGTGCTCAATCTGCCTGGGGGGCAAGGTACCATGTTTGGCCCCATTTCAGCTCAGCATCCCCACTCAACCTAAGTCAAAAGGAGCCACTACATCCTGGGATGCTGCAGGACTTCAGCTTGGGTGGAATACTTGTAGGGAATGGCCACACCTTAATGGGACAGGACCCAAATTAGGTGGATTATAAATGATCCTGCCCTGGACTGGCATTACTCTAAGATAAATAGTGAATGCTTTAAACTACTTAAAGGTGCTCAATTGCAGCCAATCCAAGGTTTAAGAGCTCCATAAGCTGCCTAATGTTACCATATAACAAGGCCCTGAGAAATTCAAGGAGAGAAATTAAGGGCCGGATTCTATTCCATCTAGTTAACATGTAAATGAATTAAATGCATAGGTGTGGTTTTATTCCATCCTGTACAAGACCCTGAAAAACACATTGCCATATTTACTCAAATATGAGGCCTCCCCAATAATTAGATTCTATATATGAAAAAATTATAAAATTTGATATAATTTTCCAGGTATACAACTTAATTTTTGGACATTTGCTTGAATTTGTCCATCTTCTACTGCTATAGCATGGAAAATAAATATGGGAGATCAGGTAGCCCTTTGCCTTCTGCTCTGCCAGCTTCTTCCCCCTTCCTTACTATCAGCCCCCGCCCCCCCTTAGCACATGCAAGTAATGAGCAAATTTGAACAAAATGACCTTGAAATAAGCATAGCTGTAATTTTCATATAGTACTGTAGCAGTGGGGCAAGGGGGGCAGGGTGGTCCCCTCTGGGAACAGCCCCAGGAGCACTGGTGAGCTGCTGGTAGGGGTCACTTTAAGCTCAGTAGGGGCAGAAGACGATCAATACTTACTAGTAGGTGCAGAGCCAACAGGGACAGAGCAGCATGATGGACTGACACATTGGTTTATTAGCACCTGCACCCTGCAAGTTGGGAGGCATGCCAAAAGTAGTGTCATGCTTCCACTACCTGGCTCTACTAGAAAAGTGGAAGGAAGGGCCTTACAAGGGGCCAGAAAGGAGCACCCTGAATAGAGGGCCCTAGAAGGCACTAAAGCCAGGAGGCAGCAGAGTTGTCTCCCCAGCCTGGAGGCCCACAGGGGGTTCCAGCCAGCCAGTGACCCAGGACAACACTGGGAGGAAATCCCCATAGGCTTCAGCACTTAGACCCCAGGAGCTGGAGTAGGGGAGTTTGGCAGCTGCCAGAGCCCAGAGACCTGGGCATGGTGAAGAGGCTGCTACTTTGAGGGGTTTTTTTCTTCTAAAAAATGGATAATTAAGACTGAGCCAAGGGTGGCAGCCTCAAAGTAGAGACCCTGAACTCTGATGGCAGCTTGGGAATTGATTGACAACAGAGAATGAATTTATGTTTAAATATTCTTTATTACAAATATGTAACAAAATGCCTAAGAAAATGACAAAACTAGGTCTTATCCAGCTGAAATGTATAGGGATAAACCTAGGAGAAAGTACTTCATCTATAGGTTAATCTAGTTGGGAATGATTAACTCTGAAGCTTTCTTTTAAGTTCTTTGAGAAAAGCCACTGAATTAGGTATTAAATGTCTAAGGAAAACAACTACTGCCCTTTTTATCCAGTACAGTTACAGTTCAGTATATTAATGATGGCCTTCACCAGGCAGTCCTGGACAGCTTTATGGCAGAGCTGCCAGGCTCTGGCATGTGGTGTGCAGCTGCACAGCACATGGGGGAGGGTCTCCACCACATAGCTGCACCACCAGCACCTCTTGTCCCAGTGGCCAAAGCGGATGGCCCTGTTCAGAGGCAGGCAGTTGAGACAGGCTCGGTGGAGGAAGTGCCAGCCCGCAAAGCTCATGAAGCTCCTGCTGGGCATGAAGTGGTTGCTGGAGTCTCACTTTGAGGTGACGTTGAAGACCTTGCTCTGATCGGGTTTGGCCAGAGTCATTAACACTGGCTCTAACCAGAGCACACAGGCCAGCACCCACTGCCCCCTGAAGGAGTTGAGGGAGCCTGTGGACACTGACCAGTGAAATTCTGTCCAGAGACATGAGTGGAGGAGTGCCTGGAAAGCACTCATCTGGGTTCTTCCCATCCAGAGCCTCCTTCTGGGTCTTATAGATGGCCAACTTGCCCCAACCTAGAGGAGGTTGACCAGGAGGTCCTGGGTTTTGGTGGGGCCAGACTTCTAACTGTTGCCAGGTTTCTGGCAGAGAGGGGATTCTGGGGGACACATAGACCCCCAGATGGAGCAGTGTGACCTCACTTCATTGGATGTGCTGGAGCACTGTTGGGAGTGAGCCCACCTGCCACACATCACCCACCATCAGGCCAGAGTTGCCCTGGGCAGAGGAAGCCTCCGAGTAGATGGACTGGCAGGTCTCCATCTGCACCAGGTTGCCCAGGTCTGGAAAGTGAGGAGCATGTTATCAGTTTATGCTGACAGAACCATTCTCATGGGCAGCTCCTCGAGCACCAGCCCGGCCACCCACTTGCCCAGCAGAGGAAGGGCTTGAGGAAAAAGCTGTAGAGCTGGCCTGACAACAGACAGCCTTGATGCACTCCTCAGCTGAACAGGATGGGTTCCGTCACTGTCCAGTTGAGCTTGACTGTACACTCTACAGAGGTGTACAACATCTAGAGAAACCACACAAAGTGGGGACCGAAGCCATGTGCCTACAAGGTACCCAGAATCCACCCAGTCAAACAACTTCTCCTGATTGAGGGACAGGAGGGCAAATACCAGGACGTCCCTGCAAGACAGCACCAGGAGGTTCTGGACCAGGTACAGGTTATTGAAGATAGAATGCCCTGGAATTTTGGACATCTAGTCAGGGTGAATCACATCCATTTGGTACGGATCTCAGATGCAGTGAGATGGCTTTCGTTATGACCTTGTAGTCCGTATAAAGGAGCAAGATTGGGCACCAGTTCCTCAGGTCCTTTTTGGGCAGCAGGGCCAGGATGACCCTCCTGCATGACAGGGGGAGCTCCCTATCCTCTTCAGACTCAGCCCAGACCCGGGCAAGGTCCAGACCAAGGACATCCCAGAAGATGCAGTAAAACTCCACGGTCAGCCCGTTGATGTCTGGTGCTTTGTTAGTGAAAATCAGATGAAGGGTGTCCAAGACCTTGACCATGGTGAGAGGGGCCTCCAGCCAGTCCCAGTCACCCATGCTGACCTACAGCAGCCCTCCCACAGGACCTGGCAAGCATCGGCATCAGTCGCACCCAGGGAGAAGAGCTTTGCATAGAAAGTCCTCAGCCTTTGTCTCATCCCACCTGGGTCCATGAAGGGGGTGCCATTGCATGCTGGGGGCAGGCAATGTACTTCTTAGTGACCCTCCTCTTCTCCAGGGCATAGAGAAAGCTGGAGCCATGGTCCATTTCCCAAAGAAGCTGGTTGTGCAATGCACTGTGGGTGCAGCAGTTATCCGGAGCACAAAGCCTTTACCACTTCTCCCTACAGTTTCCAGAAGGATGGGTTGTCTGGGTCAATGGCAAGGCAAGGCACCTCTCCATCTCCAATGCTTCCCTCCCAAGCTACTCTCTAGCTGCCTTGTGCTGTCAGGTGTGCCCCTGGGTGTAGCAGTGCCAGTACTACCTAATGCACACCTTCCCAACTTCCCACCATCTCTGAGCTGAGGGTAAGGCTGGCCACTGCTCATGTCAGGCCAGCCAGAGCTCCAAGAGGGTGGCTAGAAACCCCACGTCCTCCTACAGGATGCTGCTGAAGTGCCAGTAGGCTGGGCCCAGATGCTCAGGCTGCAGCATGAGCCGATCATACACTAGATGGTGGTCACTGAAGGGGACCAACCTAGTACCAGAGACATGGACTTGGGAATTGTTCAGTGTGGGCATCTAGATTCAGTCTAATTGGGAGTGGCATGCCTGCTGCTCCTCCACCCTGACAAAGGTGAAGATGGTGGCATCATCGGGGTAATGGGCATGCCAAACATCCACAAGGGAGTGGTCCATGATGATCTCCCTGAGGACACCTATGGCTGCCTGGCTCCACTCTCTGTGTGTGGTCCTGCATCTCGAGGGTAATGTTAAAGTCCCTGCTGAGTACCTGGCACACATGAGGGCTCAGGGTCCTGAGGTAGGAGACTGCCTGCCAATAGAAGTGGGCCATCTCTGAGTCATGTACAGGGGCATAAAGGTTCAACAGGTTCAGAACCAGCCTCTGCACCTTGATCCATAGGTGGAGCAGGAGGCCTAGCACCACCTCAGCATCCTGGAGGACTTCAGGCTGCAGGCCGAGGGGAGAACAGGGTGGCCACCCCACAGGACGTCTCTGTGAAGTGACTGAAGAACACCCTGTTCCCCCACTCCAGTTGCCAGCTGGCTTCAACGGCCAGAATAGTATAGGTCTCCAGCAGGAAAAGCACAAAGTACCCCTCCCCCCATCCTGAAGGAAGGAGAGCACCCAGCACCTGTGGAGACCCATCCTACAGCCACAGACAGTGAGGGTCACAATCTTGAGACACGTCATTGCTGGGTCAGAGGGGGGTGGTCAGCCAGCTTGGCAGGGGCCTCATGCACAGCAGCGCCCAACCTGGTACCCAGCAGCAGCCCCACTGCCCTTCCATGAATGTAGAGGGCATCGCAGAAGCTGCAGGCCCCTTTGTAGGTCCAGGCATTGCACTGCATGGTCACCTTGCCTTCCCCCACCAGCACCCTCATACTGTTGAGGACATGGTGGAAATCCCTGCAGTGGTCCAGGGTAAGCTGCATCTTGTTCACGGAGCGCTGCATGCTCCCCTTCTCCAGGAGCTGGAATAGCTCTTCCCTGGAGACCACCTGGACCAAGAGGTCCATGGGCTCTGTGGAGCCTGAAGCCCCCTGCTCATCCTTTTCCTGGCCCTGGGGTTCATCGGGCTCTGCCTGACTACTGGGGGAGGGGGAGAGAATATGCTCCACTTCTGCTTTGCTGGAGAGCTTTCTGAATTAACTGGTTCACTGAGTCCCCCAACCCTGGCAGAGGGAGCAGTGTAGTCCCTTGTGGTGGGGGTGGGCTCAGCTCAGGGAATGGCAGGGCAGCACACTGTGGGGGTCTGTGCTGAGTCGCCCACAGGGTATTCTGCTGGTCAGAAGACCCTGCCTTGACCCGCTCTGTGTCAGGACCACAGGACAGGGCTGAGGGGATGTCATGGGTGTGTTCAGGGGGGCTGGAAGAAATGCATTGGGCACCAGGGTGGCTTTCATGCCCTCCCTGGAGCCTTGGGGAAGAAGCTTTTCCCTTTCAGGGCTCACTGGTGTGAGACCCAGGGCTCCCACCTCCCCCAGGTGGTCAAAGGGGAAGTGCTCTGTCACCGGACCCACCCCCAGGGTGACCAAGACCCCCACCTCAGTGCTCAGTGTTGCGGGGCAGGTCATCCATAGGTTCCTCTCTGGAACCACCTGGCTATCCTGGAACCTCCTTCACAGGGGCAAACCTCTTGATCTTCCCTGGGGGCAGGTTACCTGGTGCAGCTTGGGGGGTCACAGGGATCTTCTTTAGCTCTGGCCCCTCTTGGTCATCTTGAGTGGGAGAATCCTCCACCTCAGAGGACCCAAGATGCACCTGGGCCTTCCTCTTGGCCTTGGTGGCTGTGCACAACACAGCATCCACTCAGCCATGGGGTGGTCCTCAGATGGGTCAGCTCCGGAGGGAGAGAGTGGTGGGAAGGGTTATTTGCAGCAGTGGTGAGGTCAGGAGTGGAGATGTCCTGCTCCCTCCCCTCACCTGCCTGTTGCCTCCTACCCTGGGACCCCACCAGGGGCTGAGGAGTGGGGTCCCCTGAGCTCACAGGGGTACTGTAGCTGGGGCACCAGGGGTGCTGGTGGTGAGGGTACCCCTCTCTCCAGTGGGGGCCTTTGGTGCCCCCCTTGGCTGGGCTAGGGGGCACTCCAGGTACAGGTGCCCTGGGACATGGCACCAGAAGCATCTTAGCTCCTCCACCATACAGAACATGTGCACGAGTCCCCTGGAAGGGGACTGTAAGGGACTCCTTGACCTCTGCCCTCACCCCCACTGCCAGCTGGATCATGAGCTGGAAGGAGCACATGTCCTAGCACCCCAACGAGAGGGGAGTGACCAGGGAGATGTCCATCCCCAAGGTCTGGATCTGGAACAGCAGGGCCAAGTTAGGGACATAGGGAAGAATGGAGCTTAGGACCACTTGGGTCCCCAGCTCCTCTAGGGGTTCAAGTATTTGCCCTCCACTACAAGCCTCTGTTCAAGTGCCTTCTGCACAGCGGCCTCCATGGCCAGGAATAAGACCCTCTTGTCATGGAACCAGGAGGCTGCCACAATCTTGGGGGCCCCCACCACCCAAGCCAGGGCCCACATGTAGTTTTCAAAGTGTGGGTTCTCCTGCTCAAGTAGCCAGCACCTCACCCCATGCCTGTAGGTGAGGTCTGGGAAGGGAGCCCTGATGCCCAAGCTAGAAGGGGCAATGGCAGTAGACGGCCCAGGCTCCAAGGCTGTGGGCCACCCTGCAGCCACTTGAGCATAGCTGTGGCTCCCCTCGTGAGAAGCTGGCTTGTCAGGGCCAAGGACAAGTTGAGCAGTTATGGTACTGCCAGATGCAGTGCACCTGCTCCCCCTCAGGTGCCAGTGGTTTAGGCTTCAGGGCAAGTCCTCTGCCTTTCCCACCCCAAGGTGTGGAGGAGGTCCCTAAGGAGCCCTTCCATTTGCCCTTTCCTGGGGTCCTTTGTGAGTGGGTCGCCTCCCCCCCCAAGGGGGAGCCTGGCCAGAGGGATACCCCTGGCCCTGCTGGCTCCTTTTCAGCCCGTGTTGGGGGCTGCTGGGGTGATGGCCCCCTCAGGGGTTTGTGCCCTGCCATAGCTCAAAGTGGGGCTGGGAATAGCATGGGGTGGGAAGGGAAGGTTCTGGGCTTCCCTGTCTCTTGGTCAGGGGCTGCAGGGGTCAGGAGGTCTGGGGCAGGTGCCTCCTCTTGGCTGCACTACGGGCTGGGGGGAGGGGTGTAGCAGTGGGGGCTGAGGCTAGCTTGTGCTGAGGCAGCAGGGGAAGGAAAGTTTGGGGAGGGGCCACGTGTCGGGGTGGGGGAGCTAGAGCTGGGGGTTGGGGCTCTTCAAGGGGCTTGGTGTAGGCCAGGGCTGGGGAAAGGGAGACACACACACAAGGATGGGGGAAGCACTCAACTGGCTTGCTCAGCCGGAACACACAGTGGGAGAGGAGGAGTGGCACAGGACTCACCATGAGAGGGAAAGAGATGGTGGGGGTAGGGGAGGCACTGCTCAGGCAGCTAGAGCAGTGGAGGGGCCTTGCTGGCAGGGCAGGGTCCCTTTAGGCAGCTGATATTGGGGGTGGTTTTGGAGGGGCCCCACTGGTGCTGTGGTGTTCTCTTGGGCTGCCCAATGGCCAGCAGCTGGGCAGCAGGGGTGGGAAGCAGGAACAAGAAGTAGGAATAGGTGTATGGAGTGGGATGTGCCCGCCCCCTTGGTGGGGTGGGCAGCAGCAACACCAGTGGTAGGAGTCTGGGGCTAGCCCAGGTGGAGCAGGTCGGGACCGACCAATGGGAAGCAGGCAGGAGCCCTCTCCAGGAGCAGGGCAGTAGCAGCTCCATAGCAGAGGAGAGAACTGGGAGTGGCTTCCTACCCAGCTCCAGGAGCAGCCTGGGGAAAGTTGTGATGCTCCCTGCTGCTCAGAGGAGTCTGAGCAAGGGGGACCTATGTCTGACCCAGTAAATTGCAACCCTTAAGAACATAATAATTAATTCATGCATGCAAAGCAGTCAATGGAAACCCAATACACCTACCTTACTCCTCATGACTCCCCCCAAGATTACCCTGCCTTGTAATGGCAACCCACCTCCCTACCCCTCCCCCCCCACCTATCTGGTTACCTCACATTAACTGGAGTGCTTTGGTGGGTTTGCGGGGGACACCTCCAACCTGGTTCATGAATATGATCACTACTGGTTGAATTCCATGCATTAGTAGGCTCAGCAGAGCTTCTGCCTGCCCAACTGGGGTCCTACCACCCAGGATAGCTTTTTAGTGCACCAACCAACAGAAACACACAATGAAAGACTTTTAATTAGGCATATTTGGGCATAAGCAAAGAGGTGGAAGAGTGGGTAAAGCCCCAAGAGAAGGGGGAGTGGTAGAATAGACTGTAGCCCAATGCCACCCTCCATCCCTGCCCCCCAAGGGCACTGTTGGTATGGCCAGTGAAAGTCCCATATGCTCCTCTGTAGGGTCCAGACATGGAGGTGTCCAGCATCAGGGAATACTGTCATTTTTCAGGTCCCTGCATTGTAGCCACCTCCACCAACACAAGGATACTGGGTTCAGCTGCTTTGGGTGGCAGTGATAGCTCCCAGCCTTCAGGATTCCAGGTCCTCCTCGGAGCTCAGGGTCACAGCAATGTCAGACTCAGAGCATTCAGGCAGGGCATGGGATGGGGCATCATTCTTCAAGGGGAGGAGGAGCTTGTGAGGAGAAGGTCAAGGCAATGCTAATTCAAGACATGACAAATCATTGTTTTCACTGCTAGGAAGTCTGCCAGAGGTAAGAAGCTGTAACACAGGTATAAGAAGGTTTCCAATGCATCGCATATGTTCCATGGGCTCACCACCTTTCCCAGGGTGCAATCATAATTGGCTATACCCTTCCATGACTCTAGGGCCAGTGCTGGCATGAGAGCTCACAGAAGCAGCATGACATATCTTATGGGGTCACTACCTACAATCTTAAAGAGCTCCTCTCTGTACTGCCAGGACACTCTGGCCAGAGAGAATGATCAGAGTAAAGGTGTTCTGAGACATGGGCAGATAGACAATTTATCATGGGGTCAGGGGTGCCTGTCTAATGGAAACCTTTGGGTAGGGAAGGGCTGGAGTGGGGAGACTGTATCTAGTGAGAACAGGTAGCTGAGGAGGGTTTACTGTGGTGTGTTGGCAGTGGGATGGAAAGGATTGAAGTGGTTGGCAATGGAATGGAGACTGTTGGTGTTTAACAGCTTCCAAGTCATGCATCTCCTGATGGACACAGGGTGCTAAAGCCCAATATCCTGGCACTGAAACAGAAGGACCAGCTTGGTACAAAGGTCCATGAATGTGCCACAGGATATCTAAATGTTCTGTCAACACTGCTGATTGTTGCAGGTTCTGAGTACAAGCTGCTTCCACCAGTATGAGCTCAGCACTAGTACCTAGTAATGAGGTGGCATCCGATACTGAGACTGAAGCACCTTGGCTTGCATGATGTCATGTCACGCCTCCTGCATGGACCAGCAAGACACCCATGGCAGCATCATTATCCTCAAAATAGTGTCTCAGCAGGGCCAGGAGCTTACACTACCGAAGCATGGAGTGTCTGTGGATTGGAGCGACCACAGCAAGGATTTGCTTGGTTCTACCACTTGTCATGTCCAAGAAACTCCTGGAGGCTTGATGCCAGTTGAAACAGTCAGTAAAGGAGGTATTGGAATTCATATCCTCAGCTTGCACCGGCAAGTCAGTGCTTTTGTCTGCACTTGGCTGTTTTCAGCCACTGTTGTAAATATGGGAGTCCTGTTTGTTGGCCCACTAGCAGTGAAGCATATGCTGTGCATGTAGGGTTTATGGTGTAACCCTACTTAGCAGGCCTAGTTGATCATATGACTCACTAAGATATTCTATATTTTGCCTACCTCCATTAGGTATGCAGGGGGGTAGGCTCAGTGATAGTTGGGTGACATTCGAAGGCAGAGGACCCCTGAGCGGCCAAGGAAAGCTTCAAGGCTGTGACTGAAGAGCCCAGAGAGCCCAGGAAGACTCCAAACCAAAGTAAAAGCAGAGGAAACTATAGCCCTGGCACAGTCCTGCCTCTGTAATGACAAAGAAATATTGGCTTATAGTTGCTTAGAGGACTCAAAAAAGAAGGCCATGGTACAGAGCAAGGCAACAACTCCCTTAGTTGCCAGTCTGAGAATGAGGAAACATTTCTTTCTGACCTCAAATTTGGTGATTGATAGGATCCTGAGAATGATGCCGGTAGAGAAATATTCTCTAACAAGAAGCCTCTGAATTTTTCAAAAGAACAGACAGGAGTACCAATGTACCTGGGTAAAGCTCCCCAGTTTTATCTGTGGTCAGTATCTTAATGCCTCAGAAGGGGAGCTTCTTGTCTGATCTCCCATGGGGCATGTCTACATGTGTATTTATATGCACTTAAACTTCATGTGTCTTTGCTTAAGGCACATTAAAGTGATTTTGGCATGTGTCTACATGTGGTTATGCTAATGAGCATTAAGATGCATTAAATTTAGGTGCAAATAACTAAATCACTTAGCACACATGCAGACGCATTAATGTGCATTAATGTGGTGTGTGTCTATTGATGCACACTGCGTTAATGTGCATTAGCACATCTACCTGTATGCTACTGCAACCTGGCTATTCATGCTTAAATTTGATACCAGCTTTATGCAGGTATCAAATTTAGGCTCACATAGCCTTAAATTGCTATCTTGAAGGCATGTTAAGGGTGTGCACATGTAGACACACACCCTTAATGCATCTTAAAAAGGGCAATTTTAGGTAAAGCCTGCTAAAAGAGGCACATGTAGAAACACTCCTGAAATCCAGTAGCAATCATAAAGAGAAAAATGTTCTTATTGGCCCCTACAGATGACCAACAAAAGCCCTGAAAGCAGAGTACTGCAAGGCACCTACCATACAATAAAACTATTGTACCAAAACCATTGCAACTTTAACACTATTTCATTCAGGGTTAAAGTTACAGCCATTTAGTACATTTATATAGGGAAAGGAGCAAACACTTCCATCATAACAGCTGACATCCTTTCCTAAGTGGCAGCTCCCCATCTCCTATTAAGCAGTTGAAAATGACATCTGCCCAAAACTTGAGACTATGCAAGGTCCATCTCAAACCTCCCCTCCTTCCACTCCAAACATGCTCCAGCATTGCTTTGCCATTGTTCCATCTACCATAAACAGTGACAGATGTAATGAAGACTTTAAACACCCCTCCCCCCGGTTAATAAAAGAAGCGAATACTGTATTCATTCTTTCAGCCAATTGACAGGTATGTTACTTAACTCATGTCTGGGAAGATGCACAAACAGGATAGTGCTGAGTACAGTATAAAAAGTATAAAACAATAGAACTCAGCATATTTTTGCCTCAGTTTCCCGAGTTATAAAATGGGAATGAAAATGAAACTTTTCTCATTGGGAGAAGTTGGGAGGTTTCATTAATTTGTGTCTGGAAATCAGGCCAAGATGGAAAGTGCCAGTGCAGACAGTGGAGTCCTGGTGTGAACACTCACACATGGGATGACTGGAGGTTGGAACTTTCTGGTACATCTAACCTTCTAACCTCAGTGATGTCATGACCTACTTTTAAAAGCTGAGCATGCACAGTGAGTTATTTGTTTGAGGCCAAGTTGTTTGTTTGGTAACCAGGGGAACATGACAGTTAGGACCGTTATGCTAATGAGTTATTATGGGTTATTGTGATAGCTTGATTTGTATGGTCCTTATTGTGATCGACTTTGATTGATGGAAATGTAAGAGTAATGATTGGATCTCCACATGATGGACAGGTGGTGTGTTTTAGGCCCTATAAAGCCTGTCCAGTGTAGAGGTCGGGGGGCTTTTCGTAGTCGTCATCATCGGAGCTGGAGCTCGTTGAGTTGAAGGGCTTGCTGAGACTTGCTTTGTCTCACTCTCTTTTGCCTGGTGTGTATCTGACTGAGTGTGCAAGGCTAACTAGCGTACAATTGATCTAGTGTCTGAGTTGTGTTTGATAATCTGGAACCCAGATTTTAGTGGCGATCTGTTGAGCAAGTGAGCATAGGGTGTGTTGCGACAGTGCTTGGGAAGCAACAACGGAGGGTTCATATCACCTAGGCACTTGCTGGACACTCACCTGCTTCTTCCTGTTGCATCAGTCGGGTAAAGTATCACCCCTCCTTTTCTGAGGTGCTCAGTACCCACATGCATGTGAAGGAACAGCACAGAAATCCTCAGGGGTGTGAGACTGCACAGCAGGACTTCCCTGCCTGTCAGCTCTCTCTGGTGATATAGTCTGCCTCCTAGGGTGACAGACAGGTATCGAGTTCTTTAACTGTATATTGTCTGTATAGTGTTTATAGTACTGTAAGTTGTTGTATCTATTGCTACAGTACTTTGTTGTAGTTGTTTCTTGTCATAATACATTTTGTTAACTTTATGTTCGTGTGGAATTTTCATTGGTGGTGTTTGCACCTCTGGTTGGGCTGGGCAGTAGGTCAATTTCCCAATCAAATCTAATAGGGTGGTTGGTCGGGTATAGACGCTTAACAACCCTCTGTGTGTGTTTCAAACATGGGTGGATATGTGAAGTGGTCCACGGGGTTCTCTGTCTTGTTGTGGTGCACCTTCCAGCCCCTCCCAGTCTTCACCAGAAAAAGTGCTATTAATCCGTTTTCAATATTGCCTTTTGTACTGAATGTCTACAGGTAATTTCTCTTTGTATTTAAGTTCAATAAGATAAGATAAAGTATTAGAGCTTCCTTTAAACTGACGCAGGTCAGTTTAGACTGGTGGAATTCCTTCCATATCAGACACCGCAGGGACAGAGGTATCAAAGGATTTCCTATCTCTGTGAAGGGAAGGGTGATTTTTGCAGTGCTCTACTTAAAGCCATGATTGATACAGCCTTCAAGCCCTAATCTCTTTTCTCGTCTCATTTCCTTGTCACAGAAAGCTATACAGAAGGGCTGTAACATCCTTGGATGTTTTACCAAGTTGCATTTCATCATTTTTCTTTTCATTCCTATTTCAGAACTCTCCATAATGCACATCTGCTGATGCGTTAAATACTTTGAAAGCGAATGACAGATGCTCACTCCTGTGTTTCTCTACCCACATGAAACTGTGCGGATTCTCTCTGTTATTAAAGTAATAGCAATGTACAGAATTAAAAAAAAAATCCAGCTGGTATTTAGCTAATAGTCCTGTCTACATTATTACAGGACGCATCTTTACATGGCTCACATAGCAGCACAACCCAGGTTTACAAAAAACCCAAGGACACCTATGTTGGTCCTGTGGCTAAGGTGGTGATAGCATTATTTGGGTCATGTAATATTAATAGTAGTCACTAGATGGTGCTACTACAAATAACTTCAGGGATGTAGTTAGCAGCTGTGTTGGTCTGACAAAAAGAAACTGCAAAACTCTAGAACTCTTGGTTCAGAGATTATACCGTTTATTAGACAAAAAAAAAAAAAAATTGGCAAAAAAAAAATCCTTCTCTGCAAGCTTTTGGGTGCACACACCCTTCTTCAGGGTCAGGGAAAATTAAAGATGGTAAAAAGTCCCTACAGGTAGAAAATAAACTTCATTTCTGCACAGAGGAAGCTGAAGGTGGAAATCTCTTTCTCTGGGTCCATGAGAGAGCTGAACAACAAGAAAGATTTCTATACCTCCCTGCCTTTCTGCCATCTGACACCATCAGGGAAGGAATCCTGCCATATCTGCACAAAGAGCAACTCACAAAGACACTCTCATGAACCCAGAGAAATAGACTTCCACTTTCAGCTTCCTCTGTGCAAAAATGAAGGTTATTTTCTACCTATAGGAATTTTTTACCATCTTTAATTTTCCCTGAGTCTGAGAAAGGGTGTGTGTACCCAAAAGCTTGCAGAGAATGATTTTTTTTTTTTTTTTTGCAATTTTTTAATTGGTCTAATAAAAGGTATCATCTCTGAAACAAGAGTTCTAGAGTTCTGCACTACAAATAACTGGTGCTTGTTTTATTTAACACTGGGTGTGCCTACATGAGTCATTTACTGCAACTTGCCTAATTAGTAGGCCTGTGCGAAGCGGCTAGTATTTGCTTTGGATTCAGATTCAGCCAATCTGGGGGACAGTGACTCGATTCAGTGATTTGAATCACTGTCCCGAATTAATTTGGCCAAATCTGATTCAGAGATCTGGCTGCTGCCGAATCTCCAAATCACCCAAGCCCACCACCCACCTGCTCTTCCAGCCCCAGCAATGGCTGCCCTGCTCCCCAGGTCCTGGCACTTGGAAAAAAAAAGCCCTGGATCACCGGGTGCCACTGGGTGGGGGGTGGGTGATCTCTGCAAGCCCCCCCAAGGGGAGCAGGCCCTATCCCGTGCCTGCTCCCCCAGCAACCCGACCCCCGCCTGCTCCCCCAGGCCCCCCATGGCTGCCTCACCCGCCGCAGCTCCGGCCCTTTAAGAAAAATAAAATGTGGAAAACCCCCTGCATTCACCATTCATGCCAGGTGGGGGGCAATCCCCGCTGCCCCCCACTGCCCCATGCTGTGTGGGGGGCTCTTCCACGAGCCCCCCGAAACCCCGAGGCTGCTGTAGGAGTGGTGAGTCCCGGGGTTTTTCTTTTTTTTTTCTTAAAAGGCCAGAGCTGGGGTGGGCAGGGCAGCCATGGGGGGAGGCTGGGGGAGCGAGGGAGGGGGTCGTGGGGCTCATGCAGAGCCTCCCATGCAGCGTGGGGCAGTGGGGGGAGGCAGTGGAGGGCAGGAGAGATCGCCCCCCGCCTGGCAGCACAAGTGAGTGGGGCTTTTTTTTAAAGCAATGGGAGCTGCAGCTGGGCGGGGCAGGCATGGGAGGACCTGGAGGAGCGGGCAAGGGATGGGGCCTGGCAGGGGTCCCCACCATGGTCCCCTTCCAGTCCCGCCTCCCTCGCCCCTACTTACCAGCTCCTAGTCCAGCTGCAGCTCCATGCTGCCGCCACCAGGGACTGCCCAAATCATCGAAGTTCTCCGAATCTTTTCCGAAGATTCTGAGATCTTTGAATCGATTCGGACCTTTTAACTGGTCCCCTGATTCGACTCGGATTCAGAGATTTGGCCACCGAAACTCACCAAATCTCCTCCGAATCGAATCACCACCTGAAGCTTCGCACAGATCTACTAATTAGCTCTGCAGTAAAATGTTACCCTCTGCACATGTGGTTCTATTAGGATAGAGTAAACTAAGTAACTTTGCTGTAGAATAGTACTGTCAAACATGAGTACTATCCTACAGCAGTTATTTACTCTGCTGCAATGCACTGTAGGCACTGATGGGGATGGCTGGGGCACAAGGGTGCTTCAGTGCAGAGGCTGCCTGCCAGCTAGCCCTACACTAAAGCACCCTCGTGCCCCTGCCAGCTTCTCCACAACATGCTGATCAAGGTTGGAGCAGCCCTGGGCTGGCAGGCTGACCCCTGGAGCCCCTTGCCAGCCAGTGCTGCTCTGCCCTGGCTCAACATGCTGTGGTCCCAGATACATGTGCAAACGGCACACTTGGGAGCAATAAACTACAGCGCATATTGTGCTGTAGTTTATTCAATCATCTTAATAGCATGTGTAGACATGCTCAGTATATTTTTGCAGTTAGATCTATGAGTTGGTACACAGGATACAGTTCCTTTTGGACACTGGTGCATACGTAGTAACTTTTTTCACTGCCTGAATCTCTATGATTAGACTGATTTTTACTTGAATAGCTATAAGTCTTTCCATGGTAGTCAGAAACATTACCACCAGCACTCTCGTTCAGGAGAAAGAGTTGCACTTCACTCTGCTGAATATATTTCTTGATGTTTGAGTTTTGGAAGCAGTGGCTGGTTGTCTTTCCTGGTTGTTGAACTCTGTCCTGTAGTGACACCATGAGAGGGAGTGGGGGAGGATGGAAGGAAGGCTCTACAGTATCCTTAAAAATCAATTAAATCTGATCCTACAAATGCTATTTTATATTGGTCATGGTATAGTTACTGCTTTAAGTCACTGAAGGACAGAATTAAAGTTGTTTTGGTACACAAACTATACACTCCCATCCTTTACCATGTCTAAACGTTTTTACTTATCTCTGAATTTCCTAGGTTTATAACTACATTCTTTCCTTTGAACAACAGCAGCATCTTCATAATGCTCCATTGCTCAAAAAAACCCAACAAATCACAGGATTAATGTTCTCCAACTACTATATGTATTGAGTTTTTTTATATGAAATATAATTTATGTTTGCAGTATCTCTAGCTAGAAAATCATTTAGGAATGTCTGCCTTGAGATCTACACAACTCATTGGAGGGATGGGTTCCATGAGTGACAACCTTTGAATGAGGACACTTACTTGCCCCTTCATGAGAACTGTGCTGTTGAAACTTAGGTAGATGAATCCTACTGAACTAGGACACATCAAGAGAAGCAACTTTTCCAACTGGTGCCAATCTCATTCACTTCCAGATAATTCCCTGGGCTTCTCCTAGCTCCCCAAGGATCCTTCTGTTATCAGTCACTTCCACAGTTGCTCTCACTGGTGCATCCTTCTATGCTCCTAACATCATCTTCCCCTGTTTTTCCAACTCTGCTTTCTCCTTTGCTTATCCTTCCACTAGTACAATATTGTATTCCACGCCTCTTCTGTTTTGGACTGTGGCTTCAAATCAAGTTCCCCCCAGAGCAGGAAACAACCAGGGTTTGTGTCCTGGGCAGTGGCAGCAGTTGCTATTCTTGCCCTCAAAGGGGGCACCAGTCACCCACCACTCATCATGTTTCCAATTGCTCCCACACATACTTGGGAAAGAAGCAAAATCTGCAAATTAGAGAGCTTGGAACTCACTTAAGCTGAAAGCCAAAGCACCAGTTTGCTCACCACAGAATCCTCTCACATCCAGGGGGGTATCAAGCTTGGGTGGGTATCATTAATAGGAGCACAAATGAAAAGCAGGTTGCTTAGTTTGGTGAACAGATACTGATTTTTGACCAAGACCTAAGTTTGGATATCTTTACCTCATAGCTCTAATGAATGCAAAGACCAACATGTAATATGATAAAGAACAATGCTTGAAGGACACACACCAAGGAAAGCCTGCATTTTTTGTCATGTATATGTCTGACTAATTGCTTGTTAGAGTGTAGGACATCTTACAAAAATGACAACCATAGTAATATTTTATAAGAAGGGGGAAGCCATTTGCATCCTTGCTGTACAAAAAAAAAGGATAGCACCCAACACCATTAAAATGGCATTTCTATAAGAAATGGATTCAGTGAAACACTCGCATGTATATCAACATTTCTAAAGCAATCAGACATCCCAACCTAGCAGCAAGGGAGCAGAAAGGTTCTCCTCCCAACAGCCAGCTTCAGGAGCTACAGGCCGCCAAATGCAATAAGCACTTCTGTACAAGTAGTAAAAGCATGGTAGGCAAAAAGATAAAGGCAATCAGGGAGACTGTAATCTTTCCTCCTGCATTTTTTAATTATACTGGTGAGCCAATCAGCTGGTGTGATGGGAGATGCCAGCCATGATTGATGTCACATGTATTCTATCAGGCTAATTGAAGCAGTCTGTCACACTGAAAAATGGAGCCTTGAAGACCATGACAAAAACTAAGAGAATTCAGGAAATAAGAATGCCATTCCAAGAAGGAGACAACCAGCCTGCCTAATGCAAAGCAGAGCAGTTCAGTGGCTTGGAGATTCTCTCAAAACTTCAGATGTGAATTATTTGCCTTCAGCTAAGACCTCTAAATAAAAAGCATGCTGGATCACCAACAAATATAGAATATTCTGTTTCATCTTCTTCTCACCATCCAAAAAGTACAAGCTTCCATTGTGGAGGAAGCCCTGATACTGAAAACTGGATCCAGGTGCAGTCCTCCCAAAAGGATAGAATGTGTTCTCTGTTAAGTGGTGCCTGCTTGAGTTGGACAGATAGCAAGGAGCCAGTATACCATAATACTGTGCTGGAGACATGGATATGTAACTGACCTCAGGATTCCTATGCTCAAAGAAAAAAATCCCAGAACCAGAAACATTCCTTATGGGATTAAAATTGCATTTGGAAATGGAGAGAACAAACCCCATACTGTAACTAGAATATTGATTCCCGCTCAGTTGGCAGATGATTAGTGAGATATGGGAGGAAGCTTCATGAGAAGCACAAAAAAAAATGAGTAGGACAATATATTGAATTTTTTTCCCTAGGAGCTCAACATTTTTCTATATATTCCAGCATTTGTAATATTTGCCCCCTACCCAGACAGAGTCTCTCAACTTCTGTCCTTCTCATCCAACTTTAGCATCAGTTTGTACTCAAATAGCACACGTACGAAACCCTGACATTTTTTCCAGCTCTCTGCTTCAGATGAAGGATGTTGGATATATGAAACGCTGAAGGTGTATCTGATCCTCTTCCTTTTATTGGTTACATTTTGGCAATTGAAGTGCTGTAAGCCGGGGGTTCCCAACCCCTGGGCCATGGCCCAGTACTGGGCCACAAAGGGTTGGCTGCCTGCCCACAGTATGCTGGTCACTGCTGGTCTGCGGTTTGCCAGTCCACAGTCACTTCTGGTCTGTGGCTTGCTGGTCTGCAGCATAAAAAGGTTGGAAACCCCTGCTGTAAACACATAAGGCTGCCTGGCTCAAGCTTTATTAGCATTCTCGTTATGCATTTTCTCTCTGGAGTACTGCTTAGAGCTCCAGATGCCTCAGGTCTCTCTGAAACACACACACAAATACTCCTACCAGGAGAGTCCTTTCAGGTTCTGGATTCAGGGAAAAAAGCATGTTGATTTCATTCTGTCACAATCTGCCAATTCTCTTCTCACCACCTCTACCCAGAGCTGTCTAAAAGTGCAAAACTGCCATGATGCTGGCATGTATCAACCAAAGAGCTTGCTATGCTTCTTCACAATATTCTGTGAGGGAAATTGTAGAGGAGGAACTGAGGCTGTTCCACACTCTACCAAAGGCCCAAAAAGGCAGGATTGGGAAGACAGTGGAGAACACCCAGTTTTCAGCCACCCTTACCACTCAGCTACATTTTCACCCGAAATTAGGCAGGGGCTGAACTGCACACCTTTACTCTGGATTCAGACATCTCTCAAGTGCAGCAAACTTTGGACTCAAGGTTTTGTACAAACACTAAGAGCAAAATCCTGTTGGGTGGGTTGTTCCATGGCTAGCCTTACTGGAGTGTCTGGAGTACCAATCCTGAGCTGGCTGTAGCCATTTGCCCTTTATGCTGTATTAGAGATTGACACACCAGTCACATCAGTGTCAGAGTCTGTTGGGCTGTTTAAGATTTCAGCACTCTGACCCCACCTCTTTAAAGAAGAAAACATCCCTACTCTGCAGGAGCCGACCAAAAAGAAGGAAAGCTTGGAAGTAGAGGTGATATGGATCATTGAGAAAGCCAGGAACTGAGAAGAGCCAGGAAGCAAGTCAGACTGCGGCTTTGAATTTCAGGGACTAGGTACATGGGCAGGAATGCAGGATCAGGCACCAGGGAAGTCACACAGACAAGAGCTACTCACAGACTGAAGTCAGTTCATTGTACAGCAGGGACCAGGTGCTGCAAGAACTCCTTAAAAGTAGCCCTATAACCTATCATGAGGCTGAGGCTCAGCTGGCCCTGCTTAGAGAGTTAAGTGTTGCTGACCTAGTGTTATCTAGATTACAAGTAACCTTGGGTGTAGGCTATTGATAAAAGAGGCAGAAACAGGTCTACATCCCAACCTTTTATTTGCTTGCACCTTAAAACATGAGAACAAACATTTATCCCAAAGTTTCTCTAACTACCCAGAACAGCACAACATAGATTCTCACCTATACTGGCTGGGGAGACTTGAGAGGTGGGAGGAGGGTGGCACACAGATTAACAGTAAGTCTTCTTGAATTTGCAGAGTTATCCAAACTTCCCTCTAACCTATGCCCACTATTTATAGATGGCTGGTTTTAATAGCCTAATAAATGACCTCTGGTTTTTGTGGCAGCGCACCTTTGAGTGCTTGCCACTTTAGGGCTTGAGCAGGCTGTGAGGCAGTCTGCAGGTATCAGCAGAGACAATCAGGTGGTCACATGGCAGCCAGGAGGCTGCCTGACTGGGGCAGGACTGAGCGGACTCAGTATCAGAGCAGGCAGCTGCTGGAGAGATGCTGCCAGTGTAACATGGGCGAGTCAGTGTGCTTGCTCCCAGGAACATTCTGGAGGTCAGGGTAGGAGCTATAGGGAAGGAGGTTCCTAGGGACCCAGTGGGGTCCCAAGTCCTGAGGAAGTGGCTGTAGGCCTGGGGCTGAGGAGAGGCCATGTTTACCTAGGTCTAGAAAAGGCACAGGCCAGCCTATGAAGGGAGCTTGTGGACCTACTAAGGGCTAGGCAAGCCCCTGATTACAACTGGTAGTGAGACCAGGGACTCAGATGAGCCCAGTGGAGTGCAGAACTGCTGGGTATAAGATTTCTGGGGCTCTAGGCAAGTCTGGTGTGAGTTGTCGGCTTTATGGTGGGGCCCAAAGGGGACCCCTGCTGAATAGAAAGGTCAGCTGCTGCTAGACTGGGGCCATGGAATCTCAACTGGTCAAAGCAAGGGGGCCAGGGCCAACAGGCTGAAGGGCAAGTAAGCCCACCGTGAGGGGCAGGCCATGGCTGCAGAGAGCTACTGGCACTCTGACTGGCCTAGAGGCAGGGCCAGGGCCAAGAAGAGGCTGAAGGTCCCCTTGATGGGAGGAACATCACTGCCAAGAGAGGAAAGGCAATCAGCTAGCCAGCATGCTGGAATGATGGAGGCTGAAGCCCAGCCTTCTGATGAGAGGTAGCCTATAAGGGGCCTGAGAGAGGTGGGGACAGTGACTGCGAGTTAAGTTATGAGATGGAGGCTACAACAGAGTGCTCAGGAGTGATCAGTCCAGAAAGATAACTTCTAGGAGCCCAGTGAGGGGAAGAAAGACTAAGGTAGGTAGGCCTGCACTTGGTCCTGGGGAATGATGTAAAACTACACCCTGCTGAGGCTGAATGGTGTGGTGGGACTGCTTGTGGTGGGGCAATCTTTAGGAAGTGCCACACCTGTGTCTCCCTACTGAAAGGTGAGTATGGGGTGCCAGAAAGCCTCAGCCCCTACTGCCTTGTAGGTGACTCTGTAGAGGGGGAAGGCTAGGGGAGCACACCCTGAGAGAAAAGCACCAGACTTGGGCAAAAGAACAGAGGCCAGGAGGGCCTGAGGCCCAAGGCCTAAATAAGAGTGGGGCCTAGTGGGAGGCCTGAATGCGAGTGAGGTCCAGTTAGGTCAACAGATGCCTGAGGCCCAAGTGAGCCGTAGGCCAGGAGTGGGGTCCAGGCACATTGACAGACACTTGAGGCCCAAGGGATATAAAGCTCAGAAGCCCCAGTGACAGAGGGAGTAGTGACCCCAGTGAGGGGGTAGAGTGTGAGTGGCTAGGAGCCTAATGAGTGGCAAGGGGCCCAGTGAGAGGGAATGTGTCCCAAGAACATCTAAGCATGCCTGAGGCCAAGTTTGGGCCAGAGGCCAAGTGCGGCCCAGCAATGGGGCCAGGGAAGTTGGACTTCATTTCAGATGCCATCTGAGGGGCATGGGACACAGTAAAGGGAAGGTTGAAGCCATGTATCATGCCCTTGGCATCAGAGCATTAAATGGGCAGCCTCCCATATTTTCCATCTGTTTTCGATGCAGCAAAGTGTGACAGACGAGTCAGGGCTGACTGCCCTAGACAGGTGGGCAGGCTGATATTGTGACTGGCCCTAGGAATGGCCCCCTGTCACAGTTTTATTTAGATTTCTTTGTTTCACTGAAACTTTTGGAACTGGATTGAGCCAGATCTTTTGTGAACTTGGAAAGTGTCAATTATTTGGGATGTATATTGTTGGGAAAGAGGGAGGGTTTCTTATCTCCTTTCCTTCCCCATTGTGGAATACTGTTTCTCCTTTTGACTTATTTTAAGGTCTTCTCTGACAAACCATTTTTGTTTTTACAAATTATCTAAGCATTTTAACAAAAATATATCTATTATAGCAAAATAGCATCTAATACATTTGGTTACATCAGTCACTACTAGTACTATTTTAAGATAAAGCTATGATCTAACATATATGGATTATTTAGTGTGTGCTCTTCTCCTCCCTCCTTTTATGCCTTGTGATTTTCTTTTAATCGTGTTTGATGGTTTCCTTTACTTGCTGACCAAGGTAGTTATCACATCTGCAAAGGTTCACACTGTGATTACTCAGAAACAGGCTTTGGGGCTTCTGCTTAGCAGCTCTTCTGCAGCTTAGCCTGGGCCCCCTGAAAATGGCCAAGGCTGGCAACCCTATTTGCCTGGCTGCAGTGCAGAGGCCTTACATACCTAACGAACAATGAAATCACCTTACCTGAGTGCAGGAGGTCCCATGGTGGACTCAGCCAGGAAGTAGCCTGGGACTGAGAGACCATGTGATACAGGCAAATGAAGCCCTCTCCGGAGGCAGCCATTTTGGAAAGGGGAAAATGGCTCCCCAGAGGTTGTGTGATAAAAGCAGATGAAGCCCACTCTGGAGGCAGCTGTTTTTGGGGGAAAGGAAGAGTTGTGAGAGAAGCCCAGAGGCTGAGGGAGAGCTTGGGCACAGTGTCCTGTCCTCAGAGTTGTGAGAGCCTAAGGAAAGCATAGGCTGTGTTGTGGGCTGGAGGGTTAGGAAGCCCGGCCACAGCACCTCTCCTGCTCCTCTTCCCCTGGGAGCCCTGCCTGAGATGCTCGGAGGAACACCTGGCCCTTCTGGAGACCCCCCAGTGAGGAGGACGCTTCTCCAAGCCCCACTGTGATGTGAGATGCACTAATGGGGAGGGGGACTGGAGAGAGATTGATCCAGCTCTCCGTGAGCTTTTGGTGGGAGGCAGAGTTAGGGGATGTTAGCTCTCCTCACACAGGGCAGGGCCCCTGTGAGAGCGAGTTAAGACCTGAGGGAGGGGGCGAACTTTGACTGCCCTGCAAGTGGGTGTGTGCGGGTGTTGACAGGAGATTGCGAGTCTCCAGCCCAGACCCTGCTCCCTGTGTGTCAGGGCACGAGGGCCTGGGCAGGTTAAGCTACCTTACAGGAATTTCAGCGAGGGAGCACCTGTTTGCAGCGCAGCAACCCCTGGGGCACGCCTCATGAGACCCTCACAGCAAGGACATGCCAAGGCTTCCCATGGGAACAGCACAAAAGCAACTCCACTTTTCCAGGCATTCAGTCCATGCTACCCATGTACACATCATCTGAGGTCATCATCATACAACATTATTGACTGAGGGTATGAATAAGTTTCTGACAGTTTAACAGTTGTGTATTAATCAGTTTCCTTTTCTTTAACCCTTTGTAAATAAAGTGTACATAATTGTAAATTGTGTGGTGTCTATTCGAAGGTCCAGGAACATGAGGTGCCTTCCTGTGAGAGGAACCTCCCTCGCTCCAGAAGGGAGGTTGGTTCCTGGCTGTGGGCACCTCCAGGGATCCAGAGTTGGGTTGTGGTTTCGCAGGTAGCCCTGCAGCCAAAAATACACATGTACTTAGTTTCCTTCCTCTAAGAACAGGTAGAGGCTTATAGTTGTTGTGTGGGCCTAGGCCCACACAATTTCTCCACACAACAAACAGGTGCCTCTGTGTTCAGGGCCAGAATCATCTCCTCAGTCTAGAAGTCAGGTTTATATAGCTCAATGTCTGTCCCCTTCTAGTTACATGACCTCTGATTCGTTCAACCAGGCATTGGGTTGACTCATTGCTTTTAGCAGAAGCCCAGTCAGCTCTTCTTTAGCATTTACCTAACTAGCTGCCTAGAGCTGTGCAACCTGTAACCTGTTCTTTGCAGCTTGTTTCAGACCAATTGCTTGAAGCTTTTTGTAGCTTAGGGCCAGGCTGCCCTTTAGCTCTACTGCCTGGCCCCACTCTCTCTATTAAGGGTTGGGCCCCTGTTACAATGGTTATGTGTGGTGGGTTTTTTTGCCATGTATAAATAAAAGACATAGCTGATCCTCTGGCCAGCAACACCTTTAAGTTTGCAAGGCATGAGGAAAAGGCAGAATGTTATACCAAAGGGGGAAAAATGGTCTGCAAGCAGAAAAATGGATCAAGCTCACATACCGAATTCTCTGGCCTCCATTTGTAGAATCACAGAATCATAGAAAAGTAGGGCTGGAAGGGACTTCCAGAGGTCATCCAGTCCACTCTCCTCACTGAGCTAGGATTGTCCCTATCCAAACCATCCTAACAAATCTATTGTCTAACCTATTAGCAAAACTACAGTCAACCCTGAAGCAACACAAAACATAACACCAGAATGTGCCACTGATAAAGCAGGGGGTCCACAGTGGTTCAAGAGGGGTCATAGGAGAGGCCACTCCCCCCACCCACTACAGAGGAAGGCAATTACCCCACAATCCATAACCATCTGACTTTGGGGGAAAATTCTTTCCCGACCTCAAATATGGGAATCAATCTGACCCTGAGCAAAGGGGCAAGACCCTCTAGCCAGGAACCAACAAAGTCCATAAGCATGTAAAGTATCTGTAGTGGAACATAGGAACAGCAGCACCTAGATCATCTCTGACCAGTGCCTGACAAACCTCTTCTAGAACACCCTTAGTGATGGAGAGCCTATAACTTCCTTAGGCAATCTATTCCACTGACTCATTAGTCTAACAATGAAGAAGTTCTTCCTGATATCCAACCTAAATCTGCTTTCCTGAAACTTCAAGCCATTAGTCCACACCCTACTCTTCAGCAAGAGAGAAAAGGTGTTTTTCCTTCTCTTTATGGCACCTCTTCAAGTGGTTGTTAAAGACTGCTACCATGTTCTCTCTCAAACACCTTTTCTGCAAGCTGAACATGCCTAGCTCCTTCACCCTCTCCTCATATGACTTGCCTGCCAAGCTGTTTGTCATTTTTGGCTCTTACCTCTGAACCCTTTCTAACTTCCCCACATCCTTTTTAAAATGTGGAGGCCAAAACTGCACACAGTAGTCTAGATGAGGCCTGACCAGTCCTGAGCAGAGGCACTACCACCTCCTGTGTCTTCCACTGATACATCCCAAAACTACATCTGCTTTTTGTGTGAGTGCATCACCCTGAACACTTAGATTGAGTCTGTTATCTACTAAGACTCCTGGTTACTTCTCCAGTGCTGTGACAGCCACATCACCCATTTTTTCTGTATATTTTTTATTTTTCTTCCTAAGTTGTAGCACCTTGCATTTGTCAGCATTAACCTTCATCCAGTTAGCTCAAGCCCAGCATTCCAGTATCTTAAGATCCTTCTGAATTGTACCCCATCCCCCAACATATTCACAATCCTTCCCAGTTGCGTGTTATTTCTAAACTTACGCAAGAAGCACCCAAATCATTAATAAAAGCATTGAACAGCACTGGGCCTAGGACAGTCCCCTATGGGACTCCATGCGAAGCTTCCTGCCATTCTGACATTGATTAATTTATAATTACCCTTTGCTTGAGGTTATTGATCCAGTTGTCTATCTACCTCATAGAGTTTTGCCCATCCCACCTTTTTTCATGGCGCAAATTTCGGAACTACTAAGACACAGGAAAAGACTGTCTTTTAAAATAAGTTAAAAGAGCTAGAACAGCATCCCAACTTCTGCCAGGAACTGGTACAGGTCCCATAGATGCACAGTGAAAGCTCCTTCAAACTCTGGTCCGAACTCCACTGGCAACAGTACTCTTACTCCTCCAGACTACATGGTCCTTGCAGTTGTGCCCTTCCTGCTGAGAATACCAGGAAAGCTGATAATTATTGGAACACAGGGAGGCAAGAATAGGCAAAGGGATCAGGCCCAAGGTCTGTCTCTGACAGTAGACAGCACCAGATATACTAAGAAAGATGCATGAATCTCATGGTAGTCAATGGGGAAAAGTCTGTGCCCAGCATTTTTTTTCCTCCTGGAAATTTCCCTTGAAGTGTAAATCAAGTATTTGCAATCCAGAAAGCTTTCCAGCAGATTGAGGGAAGTAATGATTCCTTTCTATTCAGCACTGATGAGGCCATATATTGAGTTCTGTATTCAGTTTTGCCCCCCCAACCCTAATTCTACCCCCCTGCCCCCCCACTACAGAAAGGATATGGACAAATTGGAGAGGTCCAGCGGAGGGCAGCAAAAATGGTTATAGGGCTGGGGCATATGGCTTAAGAGGAAAAGCTGAAGAAACTGAGCTTATTTCATCTGGAAAAAAGAGGACTGGGGGGCATTTAATAACATCCTTCCATTACCTGAAGGGTGGTTACAAAGAGGGTAGAGCTAGACCAGTGGTATTGAACCTGTGTTCTACAGACCCTTCAGCATCCAAAGACTATGTCTAAGGGGTCTGCAAAAGATTACTATGATCAATCAAAAATATGTGAATACCCACACTTACAATTCAGAGGGATTCATACCTCCATTCCACACCTGCGTGCCACATTTCAATAAGGATGTGGAAAAACTTGAGAGGGTTCAGAGAGGCTTACCATTGTATCAGAGGAGTGCATCAGGAGCTCAGTGAACAACTATTCATTAGGGTACCCCTGGGGAAGACCAGAACCAATAGATATAAACTCCTGGAAGGCAGCTTCAGGCTGAATACCAGGAAAAACTCCTTCATAGTCAGGGTATCCAGACTGTGGAATAAACTCCCTCCAGAGGTGGTGCAGTCACCTACCCTGGAGGTTTTCAAGAAGAGACTGGATGGTCACCTCACTCGGGTCACTTGACCCTAGTTGTCTTCCTGCCTAGAGCGAGGGGTGGGGGGGAAGGGGGTATGGGCTGGACCCCATGCCCCACGAGGTCCCTTCCAGCCCCTAACACTGTATGAATCTATGAATTCAAAATGTACAAAGGGGTCTGCACCTACATTCAAAAAATGTTAGAGGTTCTCAAATGAAAAAAAGGTTGAAAGCCACTGAGCTACACTGTTCTCAGTGGTGGCAGATAACAGAACAAGGAGCAATGGTTTCAAATTGCACCAAGGGAAGTTTACATCAGGTATTAGGAAAAGCTTTCTGTTTAGAAGGGTAGTAGAGCACTGGAACAGGCTGCCCAGAAAGGTTGTGGAATCTGCATCCTTGGAGGTTTTTATGACCCAGGCAGACAAAACCTTGGCCGGGGTGATCTAGCTGGGGATGGGCCCACTTTGAGCATGGGATTAGACTAGATGACCTCCCAAGGTCCCTTCCAACCCTGATTTTCTCTGATTCTATGTCATGTTTGTTAGCATTGAGCTGGATCTCCTTGGCTTAATCTTGCCCTCTCTGATTTTTTATTTCCCAATCATTCTTAAAGCTTTGGCTTTGAGGAACTGATACACCTCCTTCTGCTGAGATGAGGTGTCATCTTGTCATGCAGAATGAGCCCTTCTCTTCTGATCTAGGTGGACTTGGATATTGGCATTGCTGTCTTTGAACATGTCTTAGTGTTGAGGGGTAGCACTATAGACAACGGATTCATTGCCCTCCATCAATGCTGACCTCTGGAGCTGGCTAGCATCATAGCCCAGCCCCTGGCACAGATCTTCAAGAACTCCTGGCACTCTGGTGAAGTGCCTGAAGATTGGAAGAAGGCCAATGTGGTGCCTATCTTCAAGAAAGGGAGGAAAGTGGATCCGGCTAACTACAGGCCCATCAGCCTGACCTCTATCCTGGGCAAGGTCTTAGAAAAGATTATTAAAGAGGCCATTCTCAACAGACTGGCTGACAGTAACTTCCTGAGGGATAGCCAGCATGGGTTTGTTGGGGGTAGGTCTTGCTTGACCAATCTCATTTCCTTTTACAACCAGGTGACCTAACACCTGGACAAGGAAGAGGAGATTGACATCATATATCTTGACTTCAAAAAAGTCTTCAGTCTGGTATCCCATAATCACCTCTTGGCAAAACTGGCCAACTGCAGCCTTGGGTCCACTACAAACTGCTGGCTGGGGAATTGGCTTTGTGGTTGGACCCAGAGGGTGGTGGTTGACGGAAGTCAATCGTCATGGTGCCCTGTGACCAGTGGGGTCCCCCAAAGCTCTGTCTTTGGACCTATTTTGTTCAACATCTTCATTAATGATGTGGACATTGGAGTCAGAAGCAGACTGGCCAAGTTTGCCGATGATACCAAACAATGGGGTAAAGCATCCACACCTTTAATGAAAGACTTTTACTTTCATTAAACTGTGTTACCAGTTACCAATCAATCACGATTCAATCAGGGACCAGCTCAATACATAGGGCCTAGCTAATGTAGCCAGTTAATTGCCATCAATTAACACCTACAAAACCAGACTAAGGAGAAAAGAATCAATACAAACAATCAACTGCCCCAAGACAGACACAGTCAGTCCCACAAGCACCCATGGCACGAGTTTTGTCCGTCAGTAGCTAGGGGTGCAGGGCCACAGAACCCCCCTGCACTAATCTCCTCAACAGCTGGCAGGCTTTGTGACCACAACAGGGGCCACCATCCCTGCAGCTTTCATCCTGCTGTGCCTTAACACATGCAGTGTCACCCATGGCATGAGTTTTTTGCTTGTCCACAGTTTGAGGGGCAGTTCCCCCCCCCAACCACCACCCCTCTGCACCAATCTTCTTGAAACTTGTCAGGCTTTGCAGCCTCAGCATAAGCTACCACCAGTGCAGTTTTCACCCCCCTATGTTATAACGCTTAGACATAAGTCTTGCTTTCAAGAATTTGGGGTGCAGTTCCCCCCAAACCCCTTCTTGAAACTTATCAGGCTTCATGCTCTCTGCAGAGTCTACCACCCCTGAATTTCATCTAGATTGGACAAAAAACAACAAAGTTATAGATATTTTATTGTTTCCCCATTATACCCTATGGCCAGATCTCCAAGGCGGCTCTGAACCGCTTCTGGAAGCCTAACCAGGCCAGTGCTTTGACCCGGACATGCTGCTTCAGACCCCGAAGCATCCGAAGCTTCTCCGGATCTGAAGTTCTGTCCAAAGCCTCGCACAGCCCTACCTCCCAGCTGGCCCTTTTGTGGTGCAGTTTCACTGCTGCTAGTGCCGCTTCACTCCACGGCATCCTTGTTGCCAGTGTCTCCTGGTGTAATCAAGCTCCTCTGAGCTCTTCAGCCAGCTGTCCACTGGCTCCCTGTCATCAGTCCTGCCTAACCTCTCGCATTTTGGGACGTAGATCCCCATTACCCGGCTCTCCACGCTCCACATGCGCCTCACTCCCTGGCTCTCCATGCCTCCTTCTTCCACCTCTCCAGGGACACTTTAGCTGCACAGAGCAGCTGCTCCAGAACTGAAGATTGTGGGGCACTCTTCTCCCTTTTGCCAGCTCCTCCAGGCTCCCAGTAAGCATCTTCCCTCTTTCTTTTTCTTCACATCCAGTATCCAAAACAGGTGCGAGTAAAATGCAGCCTGCCAATGGATTGTATCCAGCCCTCAGGCAGGCAGCGGCAAACTGATGAGATCTGGTCCATGGGCAGCTGGTGGCTGTGGCTGCTGCATGGTGCTGAGCAGGCAGGGATGTTTCTACCCAGTGCTGATGTGGTGGCATGAGCTGTGGACCCAGGTGGTTGCCCCGATTCCCACCTGGAACCTGCCTCCTGCATCCATAGCTGATGATGGTGCCCACCTGGCGCTGCTTCCTGCATGCCAGTTGGGTGCTGACCTAAGCTGCAGATGTAAGCAGATGCTCTGATCCTCACCCTGAACCTGCCTGCTCTGTTCACAGCTAATGCTGGTGCCTGCCCTGGGCTGCTTCCTGCACACTGGGAAGGTCCTGGTATAAGCTGCAGTTGCGACTGGCATGTTTGGGGTCAGGGTGGGGATCAGGGCTTGCTGCAGCTTCTGGCGGGGGGGGAAGGAGGGGGAAGTGGGGGATTGGGGCTTGTTGCAACACCTGGCAGAAGGCAGGTGGTGGGGATCAGGGTTTGCTTGCAGTTCTGGGTGGTGTGGGGATAGCGGGGGGTGGGGAGAAAGGGAGGGGGCGAGAAAGAGAGAGAAGCGTGGCCCTTGACTTAGGGAGTTTTGGTGAGTGGGGGTGGGGGAACAGGGTACTGACCTACAACAGCTCACCAAAACCCCCTATGTGGCCTTCCACCCAAATAATTGCTCCCCTGATATATATATTTTTTTTAATCCATTTCCTCTTTCTGCAGCCATCCACCTTGCCCTTGGAACAATGTAGAATTCCATGTGTACTGGTCTATAAACTTTTTCATGTGTCTATACATGAATACACTTCCAGTACGTATAAGGCATCTAAAGCAGAGCTGTGATCCTAGCCGACCTCACACCAACTGATTATATGGTTTTGACTTGGAGCATCCTGGAATCTTCCATTTCTCCTATGGATATTGTGAATTTGTAATGCAAGCCTAGGATGTATCAGGTAAAGTATTTCTAGTAGGGCTGTGCAAAACTTCGGCAGCTGTTTCATTTGAGAGGTGTTTTGGCCTGTTCTACCACCTGAAACACCAAATCCGAATTGGAATGGAAAGCTCTGAAACATCTCTGAAATGAAAAGGAACCATGCAAAACGTTTCAGAGGCGGGCTTGAGAGGAAACAAACTCAAAAGAGGGAGGTGGGGGGAGGGGGAGGACTGCTCTGATATTGACATATGTAGCTGGCCAGTGTCTATGATTTGTCCCTGAGGTCCCTTCCAAACCCAGTGCTCTGGGGGAGGGACAGAGAAAGAACATATAAGGCTGTTTGGGAACTGCTCTCTGCCTTTTGTGAGATCTGTCTCTTGTAGCAGAGCACAGCATCTGAAGGGTCTAAACTGGTATCAGTAGGTAGTCTGTTGCTACCAAGTTGTAGCCAGCCATTAACCAATCCTTTCCCACTTACCCTAGCCTACCATCCCTATTGTTAATCCCTTTCAAATATTTCTTCCCCCAAAATCCTGTTATTTACTCTTCTTTTTGTGAAGGTGGGGGAAAAAAAAAAAAAAAAGGGCTGTGCTTTTGCCTGGCAGTGTCTTATCACTTTGCAGGAAAGCACTACACATATAGACACACATTTTCCAGCACACCAAACATGAAGCGTGCTGGAAAGGCAGGTGCCCAGTCTTTTGGCAGGAGGGGCAGAGGGGCCAGAGGGAGAGCTTCAAGTCGCCCCCCCTGCCCAACATAAATGCACCCTCTTCATTAGCAGACACAAGGTTTCTGCTGCTAGTGGGAGCAAGGACATGGGAGCAGTGTCTGCATCTGCCCCACCTCCACTAACACCAGCAATAATAATAACCACCAGCATGACAAGCATCAGCATGATGGCCTCCTCCATCCCAATTTCAGTTCCCAGTGTGAGCCTTCCAGTGCCAGAGGAGGATCTGGATCTGAGTGCCAGAGCCAGGGAAATTCTGGAGAAGGAGGGGGAATCTGAATTTGTGCTCCACACCTCTCAAAGTTCCCCCTAGACCCAGGTCTCCTCCTCTCTGGAAGGCAGTGGAGTAGGTTGTGGAGGCGGGTGGCACAGCTTCCCATGTTGTTGTACCTCTGCATGCTGAGGAGGGGGATAAGGCAGGATCTGTACCTGCAACTCAGAAGCGAGGGGGTAGTGTACTGTGGGATCATTCTGAGGTAGCATATATGGGATCATCTGCAATCTGCCTGCACTGCCAATGCATGACCAGATGGGGCAAGGAGGTGAAAGACTTCAGCACCAAGGGGATGCTGATGCATCTCAGGAAGCACCACACCCTTGTCCTTGCTCCTTCTCAGCCTGACACCAGTGCGAGTATGCCCAAAGGGAAGTCCCCCTTCTCACTCCAAAGCCCCCATCCCTGTGAAGCAGAAGCAAGCCACCCTGGACTAGTGCAGGAAAGATGGAGGGAAAGAGGGGCATGTTTCAAAGGTGAGCGAGGTCACCCAGAGCATTGGGGAGATGCTTGCTCTGAGTGGTCAGCCCTTCTCCTTAGTTGAGCGGCGAGGGTTCAGGTGGCTCATGGCGCTTGTGGCCCCATCATACCATGTACCCACATGCACCATCTTCAGCAGGATGGTGGTGCCCTCCCTGTATGAGGCATGTGGGGAGTACTTGAGGGAGGAGCTACACAAAGCAGGTTTGCAGGTGGCCTTACACTTCACCTTGGATGCCTGGAGCAGCCTGGGTGGCAATCATGTCTACCTCTCCCTCACAGGGCAGTGGTGGGACCAGTCAGGGCATTGGTGGGCTCTCCTTCAAGCTGAGGTGATGGATGAGTCCCACATGGCAATAGAGATTATGGGGGCCATGAACTGCTTGGTGCAGGAGTGGCTTGCAGTGCAGGGTGAGCTCACCCGTGGGTTCGTGGTCACTGATAATGGGGCCAATATGGTCAAGATGGGCCACAGTGCCAACTTTGTTGGCATCCACTGTGTGGCACAGAAGTTGCAGCTCATTGTAGGGATGCCTTGGAGGGGGACAGGGCTGCCAGTGATGGCACCAACAGCAAGCTCATTTCCAAATGCATGAAGGTGGCAGGTTACTTCCACCAGAGCTTGGGGAGCTTGGGATCAGTGCCCCTCTTAACAAAACAGAGTGGGATACTGTCTCCCAGATCTCGGTGGTCCTCAAGCCATTCCTCGAGGCCACTGAGAGCCTTAGCACTGGTGATGCCCTTCTTAGCCAGGTGATCCCGATAGTGAGGGAGCTTCAGAATGAAATGGAGTTCTAGGGGAACAATGTTCCTGGCTGGGGCAAGCTGCTGTCACCACAGTTGCAGGCATTGGTGAAGTGGCATCAAGAAATGGCTGGATCCATTGCAGTCCATTATGGTCCACGTGCTGTCCCCCATGCACAACCTGAGGGTGAAGGGGAGTGTGTGCACCAGGAAAACCCTAGATCACTGGATGGAGGTGCTGGTGAACAGAGTCAGGAAGGCAGAAGGGCAGAGGCAGGGAGGCGTGGAAGAGGAGGAACCACTGTCCCATGCCAGCATTCCATCCACCAACCAAACCTTTCCACCACAGGCACTGAGAAGCCTCCTGCCTGAGTAGCATCTGAATTGGTTTTCCATCAAGGTGTGGCAGGTGAAAGAGGGATGGGTGGTTGGCCCAGAAACAGGTGGGTGGGCTGAGATCTTACCCACACTGGGAAGGCCCCCTGTTACAGGCTACCATCTCTGCATTCATCCCGCTTTGCTTTAACACACACAAGGCAGACTTTAGGTCAATCTGATATATTTTATTAGACCAACTGAATAGTTGGAGAAATGTATCTTAATAAGCTTTTGGGTTTAAAATCCTCAGGCTGAGGAAGTGCCTGCAGTTGGTGTGTACTATTCCTTCCATCCATGAAGAGTACAAAGAAGCCAGAGGCTGGCATGCACTGCAGACAAGAAAGCCAGTCAGTGAAAATGTAAGTTGAGGTGTCAGGGGGTGAGGGATGGCGGGGTGGTGGGGAGAAGGGAGATGTAGCAGGTAAAAGTGGAGAGGTACCTGGGGATTCAGATGTCAGGCAGGTTATTGTGTGTTTATAAATCCAATGTCTATATTGAGTCCATGAATTTCTGTATCTAGGAGGTTGATGAAATGAATTCCATAGGCTTGTCTGTGGAAAGTGGTTTGTAAATTCCCTTTGAGCATCAGGCCTGAGAGACTGGAGACAGAGTGGCTTTCTTGTGAGAAATGTGCCCCCAAAAGTGGTTGGATATTCTTGTCTGTAATAGATTTCCGGTGTGTACTCATTCTGGTGCGCAGTTGTTGCTTTGTGTCTCCTATGTATTTTCTATAAGGGCATTTGATGCGCTGGATGAGATATATATAACGTTTCTGGTGCAGCTGTAAGATCCAGGAGTTGTGATGGTTCTGTTGTGGGGTGTAGTAATTGTGGGAGTACTGGAAATATGTTAGCAGGTTTTGCATTTCTTATCTTGGCATGGTCTGGATCCATTTGGTGCATTTTGGGCTGTAGGAAGTTTGCTTCTGGTGATGAGGTTAGCAAGGTTCAGTGCTTGTTTGAATTTAAACCACTTCTTACAGATGAGCCTATGAACTTCACTTCATCAACCTCCTGGATACAAAAACTTATGGACTCAATATAGACATTGGATTTATGATACACTATAACCTGCCTAATGTCTGACTCCCCAGGTATTTCTCCACTCTTACCTGTTACATCTCCTTTTCCTGCCCCAGCCTGTCCCTCACCCCCTGACACCTCAATTTACATTTTCACTGACTGGCTTTCTTGCATGCATACCAGCCTCTGGCTTCTTCACTATTCATTCCATCCAGAAAGAGCACACACACACACCAACTGCAGATGCTTCCTCAGCCTGATGAAAGGTTTTTAAACCTGAAAGGTTGCTAAGATATATTTCTCCAACTATTCAGTTGGTCTAATAAAAAATATCAGAGGTACCCTCGACTGGTCCGTGCTAGGGCCAGGACCCAAAGCGGGGTTAAAGGGCCAGGGGCCCACCACGAGGAATGCCCAGAGCAAGAGGCTTGGGATTCCGACTGGCCTAAGGGGGAGCCCAAGGTCCCAGAGAGGGGACCACATCTAGAAGGGGTGAAGGATGCAATCTGTGAGGCATGAGCTGCAGTGTAGGGGAGGTATGCAGCTGCAGAGTGGATGTCACCCCAAGACACCTAAATGGGCAGCCTCCCGCGTGGGAAACATTTGAATCAGTTTTCCATCAAGGCACGGCAGGCAAAGAGGGGTGGGTTGTTGGCCCAGAAACAGGTGGGCAGGCTGAGATCTAACAAGCACCAGGAAGGCCCCATGTTACAAGCTACCATCCATGCTGGTTTCATTCTGCTCTGCCTACGCATGCACACGTGACACGAGTTTTGCTTTCAGAAACTTGACCTGCAGTTTCATGGAAATCCTTGCACCTATCTCCTTCAAACCTGGCAGGCTTCATGGCCTTATGTGGAGCTACTGTCCCTGCAACTTGCATCTGAATTAGGCAAGAAATGACAAAATTATAGGCATTTTAGTGATTCCCCAGTACAGCCTATGGCCAAATCACCAAAACAACATTGAAACTCGATAACAGATTTGATCGAATCAAAACGAACAATGATCTGAAACACTGAAATGAATCACTGTCCCTCCAAAATGGCCAAATCTGAAACCGAATCAAAACCTAGCTGTTTTCACAGCCGTAATTTCCGGCACCGACAGGGAAATTTTAACACTACTATACAAGGTACTGGTGAGACCTTATTTTGAAATCTGTGTCTTGTTTGGTCACTCATGTTTAAGAAAGAGAAATTCAAACTGAAACAGGGGCAGAGAAGGCTGCTAGGATGGTCAGGAAAATGGGAAGACTCTTTTAGGAGAGGACACTAAAGGTGCATGGCTTCTTTAGTCTAGCAAAATGCAAGGCTGAGAGGGGATATGTTCGTGTTCTTAAATACATTGTGTATAAACTTAGACTGGAAATCAGAAGGTGGTTCCTAAGAGAGAGAAGAGGGAGATTGTGCAACAGCCTCTGATTGTTTAGCCTCACTATGAGCAGTGGGGCCAAACAACCTTGTACTTTGAAAATAGTTTAATAAATTTACAGATGGTATTGCATAATATGGTTGGTGTGATAGCGGAAGAATGGACATGGTAAAAGGACATTCCTTCCTGTTTTATTTTCCTGTGATCCTATGACAATTATTGTTCATGAATTCATATAAAGAAGTTCATAAATTACACCTATCCTGTGAAATTTTATATCCTCCACATTAGAATAACAAATTGTTCTCAAAAGTGACTTTTGGACACTTGTAAATATTGGTTTGCAAATACAACTATTTAACAGTTATTGTAGGTAAAGTTTTATATTTAGATTTTAATTTCTGTTTTCCAGCTGCTTAAATTTATCTTTTTAAATTTGTACATGATGTCTACGTTTCTTGTATCCATAACTTTGTACTTCCAAAACAAAGACACCCCAACATAAAAAACCTGCATTATGTAACAGTTGGGCTTGTTCACATGTAAAAAGATTAAATACAGATATTTACAAAAATTAAAGAGACTAGGAAATCTACAGCACCTGTATGTAGAAAATGTTTTCTGGACCCATTTCCATTAACAAATGTACTTCATTTATCAAGCAGACTCTTCACCAAGACATCCTTAATTCTATCCCGTAATGATACAAACATTTAAAATATGAAATCATCTCCAAAAACAGTTTAAAATCCTCAGTAACCACACATGCTTTCTCAGCAGCCACAAATGTGAACACACTTTAATTTGGTTGTACGGTTATTCTTCAAATACTACTCTTCTTTAAGGCTAGGGACAGACATTACATATAAGCTGGTTTCAGTGATTAGAAATGGGTTTAAACCTGTAACAGAACCAATGTTCAATGCACATAAACCAGTTTGAAAATGGCTGAAACTGGTCTGAGATAAACCTGGTTGAATGTAGTATCAGACTTAACTGATTTGGGTTAAACCAGTTCATGCAATGTCTGTCCCAGATCCCTTGCTGGTTTAAGTTAAACTAGACACCCCCAGCATCCTGGCATGTTCTCTGGGCTGGGTAGGGCTCTGCTCCACAGCAGGGATGGCCCTGCCCCCCTGCTCCCTGGCTTCAGTTCCAGCAGAGACTTGTAGGCTGCTCCCTGCCTCACCCCCCACCTGCTCTGTGCTAAGCAGGAATTCCCCCCTCCCCTATGCCTTGATGAAAGGTATCTGTGTATTAGCTAGCAGACCACATTCTGGCTAAGGTCTGTGCTGTGCCAAAGGCAGAATCAACAGGTAGCTGGTAATGCCCCTCTGTTGTTTTCTTAATGGCGTGATAAACACTGTTATCGATTCCCTACTGGGCTAATCAGAGCATCCTGCCAGGGCCTGGCCATGCCCGCTCCCCCCCCCCAACACATTCAGTACTGTGGAATGGAAGGGAGGGCTGCTCTAGCGCTCCTCAGCTTCTAGCTTGAGCCACTGCAGGCATGCATTTCTGGAATGAAAGGGGAATGTCTATTCACCTCCAAATTAGTTTAACCTGCAAAGCCTGAACTGACCTGCAAAGATTGAATCAATTCTGACTCAGGCTTTTTGAATGTCTGTCCCTAGCCTAAATCTACGTGGAGGGGGTGGGAAGACTATCTTGGGTAATTAATGGGCAGACAAGCAGTTTCAAATCCCCACCAGTTGGACTTGGATGCTGAAGAAAGCACACGTGTGTGTCAGCACATGTGAGCCCTTGGCTCCCCCCTCCCCCCCCCCCCCCCCCGACCACACTGAGCAGAGCAGGGAGCCAACAGCTGAATCAAGGTAAGCTGGGCAGGGCAGGGGGGAAGAGGGAGGAGGAGCTGGGCCAGGCAGACCAGCTGTAGGGAATCAGGAATGGGTTTTCCTCCCCTCCCATCCCTATTTAACCTCACTGGGTGGGAGCTGCACGAATAGGCCTCGCAAACAGGTGTGCTCTTTAGGGGCATGCCAGGGGCCCAGGGGCAGCGGGATGGCCAGGAGTCCCCCCACCTGTCTCACATGTGCTTGGATTGAGGCCCTGGAGGGGCAGGTGAGGAAACTCCAGGCAGAGGTTAGCAGGCTGCGTGGGATCAGAGCCATTGAGGATGAGATTGACGGATACTTCCACTCTTTGCAGGATTGCTCAAATGGTGTGATGGCAACACAAGAAGGACCTGACACAGAAGGATGGAAGACAGTCACCTCTTGTTCTAAACAATGCAGAATTAAACCACACTTTGCTGGAACAACTCCTCCAGTGCAACTGGGGAACCGATTTGGGGCCCTGGCATCACTGGGAGTGAGTGTAGCAACAGAGAGTGCCGCAATGGAGAGTGCAGCAAGGGAGGCCACATGCACAGCTACCACCAGGCAGTCTGTGAGGCAACAGAGCAACCGGAGGAGAAGATTTCAGGTAATCATAGTAGGCAACTCCCTGCTGAGAGGAACGGAGGAAGATATCTGCCGCCTGGATCCCACAGCACAGGAGGTCTGCTGTCTCCCTGGGGCATGGATCTGTGATGTCACAGAGAGGATCCCCAGGCTTGTCCAGGCCACAGATTACTACCCTGTGCTCCTTATCTATGTGGGAACAAATGACATGATCAGGAACAAGCCAGACCACATCATGAGTGACTACTAGCCTCTGGGAGCTGGGCTTAAAGGATTGGGGGCTCAGATAGTTTTTTCCTCTGTGCTCCCTGTTGCAGTCCACAGTCCAAGAAGGCAAGAATGCATCGATGTGGTGAACTGGTGTCTCCGATGGTGGTGCCACCAAGAAGGCTTTGGGTTCTATGACCACAGCACTCACTTCAAGAACAGAGGACTCTTGGGGAGAAACGGCATCCACCTCATGCAGAAAGGTAAGTCCCTTTTCTCAGCCAGGATGGCCAATCTCTTAGATAGGGTTTTTAACTAAGATCGCAGGGGGATGGGGAAATGCAAACTGGACCCTACCTGGGGACCAATATATAGGAAAGCTCCATTGACAATCAAACTAAGCAAGCCACTCTTACGGGAGCTGAGAAAACAGCTCCCCTTCAATGCAACAAGTGGTCAGTGACCTCAGTAGAAGGACTTAGGTGCCTGTACACCAATGCCAGAAGCATGGGGAAAAAGCAGGAGGAACTAGTCCTTTCCACTGGACACTACAATCTAGTAGGGATCACGGAGACCTGGTGGGACTCCTCTCATGACTGGCGCATAGCCATAAAGGGCTACATCCTTCACAGAAGGGATCGGGTAGGGAAGAGAGGTGGGGGTGTTGCCCTCTATGTGAAGGAGCAGTACACCTCTCTACAGGCTAATGTTGGCCCCAAAGAAGAACAGCTTGAAACCCTCTGGTTCAAGCTCTGGGGGAGGTGTGGCAAAGAGACCTGACTGTAGGTGTATATTATAGGCTGCCTAACCAAGAGGAAGAACTTGATCTAGCATTTGCCCATGAACTAACGGAGGCCGCATATGCACGGGACATGGTTGTCATGGGTGACTTCAACTACCCAGACATCTTCTGGAAGGAGTGCTTGGCTAGCTCGGATTGATCATGATCCTTCCTGACCAGCACCGATGAGCTTTCTTGCCTCAGGAGGTGCGCAGGCCAACTAGAGGCGATGCAGTTCTTGATGACCCGGTGACCAACTTAAACAGAGGGCAACCTATGCAATAGTGACCATGAAATCATTACATTCATGGTCCATCCCAAGGCTGACAAAACAGATACCAAGCTTGAAGTCTTCGACTTCAAAAATGCAAATTTTAATAAGCTCAGGTCACTAGTAGAAAATGCCCTGAGAGACCAAGGACCACAGGTAAAGGGAGCACAAGAAGAATGGTCATTTCTTAAGGATACAGTCCTTAAGACTCAGAGAAAATCTATTCCCTTACAGAGAAAAAGCAGCAGGAGGGTCAAAAAACCCTCATGGCTAAGCAGGGAAGTTGTAGCCCTCCAACAGAAAAAGGAGGAGGAGTACAAACAATGGAAGCTTGGGACAGCCTCTAAGGAAGACTATTTGACAATGGCCCGCACTTGTACAAAACATATTAGGCAAACTAAGCCAGAAACCAAACAAAAACTAGCTACAAGAATCAAGGACAACAACAAGTCCTTCTTTAGCTACATAGTGAGTAAAAGGAAAACTAATGGGAGTATGGGGTCGCTGCTCAATGCCTCAGGATACCCTGGTCACTACCACTCAGGAAAAAATGGAACTCCTAAATGACTACTTTGCCTCGGTCTTTCACAAGACAAAGGGGACCAACATGCCAGGTAGGCCACAGAATGAGCAGGGTGGGGTTGACACTATTCCCACCGTTGCCATAGAACTGGTGTACGATCAATTAAAGAAATTAGATATATATAAATCAGCAGGACTGAATGAACTCCACCCAAGAGTGCTGCAAGTGCTGGCCAAAGTAATCGCAGAGCCCCTGGCAAAGGTCTTTCAAAAATCATGGGCCTCTGGAGAAATCCCAGAGGACTGGAAGAGGGCCAATGTTGTCCCCATCTTCAAGAAGGGAAAGCGTGAAGACCTAGGGAACTACAGGCCAATTAGCTTAACTTCTATTCCAGGGAAAATCCTAGAAACATTCATCAAAGAGGCTATATGTAACAAACTTGCAGAAGGCACGATACTGAATGACGGCCAGGATGGCTTCATCGTGGGCAGGTCTTGTCTGACCAACCTCATTTCTTTCTATGATCAGGTGACTCGTCACCTGGATGAGAGAAAAGTGGTTGACATCATATACCTCGACTTCCAGAAAGCCTTTGACCTGGTATCCCATGAGGTACAGATCAGAAAAATGGAAGATATCGGGCTCAACTGCAGGACCGTCAAGTGGGTGCAAAACTGGTTGAGGGGTAGGACACAGGATCCAAATGAATGGATCGGTGTTGTCCTGGCAAGATGTGGGCAGCGGTGTACCCCAGGGGTCAGTACTTGGCCCAGCGCTATTCAATATCTTCACCAACGACCTGGATGAGGGGGTGAAAAGCCCATTGGCCAAGTTCGCAGATGACACCAAGATATGGGGTTGTGCGGACACACCCGCAGATAGGCTGCAAGTACAAGCAGACCTAGACAGGCTGGCATATTGGGCAGAATAGAACCAAATGAGGTTCAACATAGAGAAATGCGAAGTGCTGCATCTGGGAAGAACCGCCAGCACACCTACAGGCTGGGCATCGCTAACCTGACCAGCACTACAAATGAAAGGGATCTGGGGGTAACAATAGACCCCAGCGTGATTTATGAGCCGGCAATGCCATGCAGTAGCCGCTAGGGCCACTAAAACTCTGGCATGCATCAATTGATGCATCTCCAGTAAATCCAAAGAAGTGATTCTCCCACTTTACTCAACATTGGTGTGGCTGCAGCTGGAGTACTGTGTCCAGTTCTGGGCACCACACTTCAGTAGGGACATGCTAAAGCTCAAGAGAGTCCAGAGAAGGCCACCTGCATGATCAGGGACTTGCATGGCAAACTATATGAGGAGAGGCTGAGGGATCTCAGACTCTTCAGCCTAAAGAAAAGAAGTCTGAGAGGGGCCTGATTGTAGCTTACCGCTATATCAGAGGCAGTCATCAGGGGCTCGGTGAACAAATTTTCATCAGGGCGCCCTGGGGGGAAAACTAGAAACAATGGCCACAAACTCCTGGAAGACAGTTTCAGACTGAACATTAGGAAAAAACTTCTTTACAACTAGGGTGTCCAGACTATGGAACAAGCTCCCCCCAAAGGTGGTGCAATCATCTACCCTAGAGGTCTTCAAGAGAAGGCTTGACCATCACCTGGCTGGAGTCGTCTGACCCCAGATGTCTTTCTTGCTTATGCAGGGGGCTCGACCCGATGATCCTTCAGGGTCCCTTCCAGCCCTATGATTCTGTGATTTCTAATTCTGTGATTTTATGATTGTTCAAAGGCAGTGTTAGAAAGTTGTTTAGGTAGGGTGTTTGCCCTATTTCATGTTGCTTTTGAAATGTCCTATGCCAGAAAAACACACGGACAGAACTGGGTAGAACATACAGAGAGATGTAATGCTTTCACTAGACAGAATGTGCTTGAGAAACAAGAAAATAGAAACACAAAGCTGATTTGCTTTCACTCGGGGATGAGTTCTTTTCTTCTGCCAAACTTCTGAAGGCGCTTATTTCCAACTGTGCCAAACAAATCATGTATGATTACAAGCAGTGTTCTTATTGTATGGGCTCACATTTAATTGAGATAACTAAACACATTTTTCTTAGAACAGCAACCTGAACTGCAGTGCCTTCTCCACTAAACTATATGAATGCTGTATTTACGTGTTGCTAGCACCAATCTATTTTTTTTTTTCCTTTCAGATGGTGACCCCAGTTAAACATGTGCTTAAATCTCAATTAATTTGAAGCTTGTCTAAGTCTATCCCACCCATGCAGTTGATCCAATAAAAGATATAACCCACAAAAATTCTTGTCTCTATTTAAATTTCAGGAACTTAAGTGGAACTTAAGTATGTGATCAAAATTAAGCACATGCTTAAATATTTTGCTGAACTAGCAGTTGAGAGTAGTTTTGTGTTCACTATTTCTGGGTGGTTAGGAGCCTAACTTTAAATCCTCTTTTTTTTTTTAATTGCCTTTAGCATTTAAACATTTAATCATTGGAATTACTGATTCTTTCTTCTTTTTAAAGATGTCTCCCATTTTCTTAGGAGAAGGCTGAACATGAAAAGACAATGTGTACAGTGTCCTGCTGGTTCTGCAGATACTAATATCTAGACAGGGAAGAAAACACACTATAGAAAGCTGAATCAGAAATATATAAAATGCAACAGCTTCTACTTGCAAATGTGAAATGCACATTACTATTGCATTGCAAGTAATTAATTATATAAACACATTGATGGGGCATCTGCTCACTGCCGCCTACATAACTCTGCATTAGAATGTGCATTTCCTGCTGGGTTTTTAGCTTTTGCTCTATTTAATTGATGGCTTCCACACTTCAGTTAACTCTTCACCCTTTTCATTAGCTGATTGTTTGTATATTTCTGCAGCGCAGTGACTTTGTTGCTGGCATTGTTATTCACATGAGGGAGACAGAATAGCTAAGAAAAAAAGTCTCCTTCAAATATTTAGTAAACTCTGAAGAGCAGTTTTCTTTCTTACTTTGCAAGCTTGGCACATGCCTTCTGTTACTAAGTGGCCTCTCATTCAAAGGCTCCCCATCTTCTATTCTTCTTCCCACTAGGTGCCCAGACTTACAGCCCTGGCAGCTGCTGTGCTTTCAAAAGGACTATAGACTCCTCTCTGCAGGTGAGCCCCCCTGCCAAAGCAATTTCCAATCAAAGGCTCTTTGAGAACGTCACTAGGAAGCTGACTTTGTATGTGCCACTGCTCAAAGTGCCTTCACAATGCCTGCCCTCACTAAATATGCAGCTCATACTGAGTGTAGCCATTGGACTTTTTCATGTCAAATAGGAGCCATTGGCTAGCATGCTGTCCTTGGTTCAGGGGCAGGACACTCTTACAATTATCGTATGCGTTACCCCACATTAGTCAAAGGTGTGGTGCTCCTTCAAAGAGCCTTTCTGTTTTCAAAGCTGCTGGCAAGCTGTAATATCTATTCATTGCTTTTCTTAAGTATAATTGCTTTCTTTGAAGCCTGACAGAGGCAAATAATTTGCACTGCCCTCAAGCAGCAATGGCAACATCATAGTCCCCTTACTGGAAGCTGCAAGTACCTCTGCAAGGGCAACTCTCATACTGAGAAGCAATAATACAGCTTGGGCTGCTCAATTTCATCTTTTCATCTCTTCCTTTTTAACTTTATTAAAAACAGCTTTTGTGTCCACAGTGACAACTTTGCACAGTGAGACAGAAGGTTTGGAAGAGTGAGTTTCTAGAGGCACGCTAATGCTGGAGCCACCTCATGGGAGGTGAAGAGAAAATGGGGAGAGGTTGTGCTGAAAGGGGGTAACCACTTTAATTTAGATGAAAAAGAGCCTCTGGAATGCATGCAAGCTGCTGCCCCCTCTCCTGGGGAATTAATGACACAGAAATGTCTTTCTGCCAATGTATGATAAAAACTTGCAGAAAGCTCTTGGAGTGAGAGCTGAGCCAGTATACTCAGCTCCACTGCCCTGCAACAAATCATCAAAATGGTTTGAGGGCCTGAACTGAGGCCAGCACTTTGTGGTGCCCTGTTTACTTTAGATTGTTTCATGTACCCATAGCATTAAACAGTGGTACAAAAAGAGTCTAATCTAAATCCCAGTGCAGTCCCTGGAAAGAGCTGTGGATTGGTAATGGGAGGACATTCTTCACGCGTGAAAGTACAGTGTTGCATACTTCCATAGACTGCCAATCCATTTTCAGAGTATGTTGCATTTAAAATAAGCTGTTTTTTGAAACATAACCAGTATTTCTTGAACACTATGATACCATGGTGGAGGCACCACATTGAGGTTATTTATGCTGGGTTAACCATCACAGTATCTTCATGCTGGAGTGTGGTTGTTTTCACTGGTCACTGGTGGGATTAATATTCTTTTTGAATTACCTTTCTGACTGTAGTCAGCTGGTACTCACTAGTGCCAGAGGTGAGGAATATGCATGGAGCTTGACGTTGGCTAGTAGGTAAGGTTTTGGTGGGTTGGGTAAGGGGGTGGGTGGCTTTACTAACTACTTGCATCACTGGTGAGCTGTTATGCAGGGGATTATTTCTTTATAAATATTTTTGTTTAATTTTCACACAATATTATAATTGTCATCAACAACACTAATATTTTTAGATGCTACAAATAAAGACAGTCTGTGTTCCAAAAAAACTAACAATATAAAATTGGAAATGTGTTCAGATTAAATCTAAAATCATGTTTTAAAGTGAGACTGTTCATCTTTTAGGATGGAGTCATGTTTCTTCCCATTCTGCACAGAGACCTGCCCAGTGCAAATTCATCCCAATAGGTTTCTTTGAATGCAACTTTAATCATAATGTTACATTACTGTGACAGGGCAAACTTGCCCTGTCACAGAGCTCTGAGGGAGTGAAGGGAAAAAAGGAACTTACCTTGGCAATGAGCCTGGGAGAAGAGGGACGATGTGGCGGATCTAGAGTGGAGTGGGGAGGAGAGAGAGACCCAGATCAGGAAGGGAGAGACCTGAATGAAAACAAAAACAAGGAGCTGTGGGGGTGGAGAGAGCGGTGAGAAAGGAGCTGTGGGGGATGCGGCAGATAGCCGGGAAGAATTAAATGGGAAGCACATGTATAGTTGGTTCCTGGAAAGAGAAAAAAAATGCCTGGTAGAAGATCCGTGGAAACATGGGAGGGTGGTGGCATGCAGTGGAGAGAGGGGACCAGAAAAGTCCTGAAAAGAAACTTACCTATGAAGCCAGATTGTTGAGGCAACAGAGACAACCATGTCGGTGAGTCTGACTCCAGTGGCCATTGAGTCCATTTGAGGGAACCTAGAAAAAGAAAGAGACAAAACTGACTGAGGAGGTGAGCCAGGAGAGGTGTCCCCTCATATTCAGATACAGTTAGATAAGAACAGGGGTGAACGGATTGATGGTTTGCTTGGGATCTGTGTGGGGAAGAACGGGGCAAGCAACCAGGAGCGAGAGTGTTTCAAGCGAGAGACGGAACAAAGTATTTTGAAAGTCCTAATTCTCTAGGGGAAATGTAATGAATATGAAGCTGTAACATCAGGTGTGGTAAGGGCAAGGTATGGGGATGGTGGAGCCCTGTAAAGAGGAGTCAGTCTTCTGAACCACATATATGATACCAACCTTGTTGCTCAGGACTGTGTTTTATCTTCATACTTTTTTTTCAAAGTCATGGCAGACAAGAAATAAAGGAGATTACCTAATCCATAAAAAGTGAGAGAGCATAATTTTATTTTGTGGCTGTGCCTAATCTCTCAAAATAGTGCTTTGGCTGGGAATTTAAAATGAACCGGCAAAATACGAGGACTCAACCCTAACCTAAGGAGCCAGGAACGGAGAGTCCTGCATCTGATGTGGAGATGGCTACTCCAAAGGACTGGGAGCAGGCTCACAAAGTGGTGGTGCAGATAGTGCAGGCTCAACAGGTACAGCTGGAGGAATTGGTCTGGGTAAGGACCCAGGAGGCTGAAGTGAGGATGGCAGTGTTTAGTCGGCAACAAGTGAGAAGATAGAGGCTCAACCAGCAGCCATACTGGGTGCCTCAGGGAAATTCAGAACACCAAATATGATGTGGGAGGACGATGTTGAGGCCTACCTAGAAGCTTTTGAGAGAACCGCTATTGTGGCTAAATGGGATCTGGCCCAGTGGACCTCCTGGTTAGGATTTCTACTGATGGGTCAGTCCCAAGCAGCCTACAGGGCACTTTCCCGGGCAGAGGCCAACTATTATGCAACAGTGAAGAAGGCTATCTTGTATCAGCTAGAAATATGCCCTGAGCTTTACAGACAACAATTTTGCACCCCTAAGGAACAAGAAGAGAAATGACCCAGGATCCTGGCTCAGATATTGAGACACATGATAGAACATTGGATCCAGCCCAACGGGAAAACCATATGGAACATCATAAAGATATTTATGCTCAAACAGTTCCTAGAAGACCTGGACAAAGACACAGAGTTGGGTAGGTGGCATCAGCCATGAGACCTAGAGCAAGCCTTACAATTTGCTGAGGCTTTTTGAATGGCAGAGAAATTCAGAGTAAAAGGGAAGAACTCCAAACTGTGAGTAATTATAAAGAAACTGGAGAATGCGACCCAGGCTGGGAAACCACCACTTTAGGTACAGTGGATCCAGCCATGTCTCCTAGCAGTGCCCTAAAAGACTGGGGGATCAAAGACCCTGGGAAAGAGGCTGAAATAAAGAAAGGAAAAAGGTCCAGAATCAGATCATGAAGAACAGATGGATTGTACCTTTGAACGACTTGACAGAGCAAGCAGGGTCCCAAAACCCATAGTGCAAGTCTGGGTCAGTTCTGTGATTATCGCAGGCCTTCTTGATCCAGGTTGTGCACAAACTATGATCCAAGAAGGAGTAATTGACCCTCAAGAGGGTGAGCCAGATACAAACATAAGGTTGGTATGCATCCACGGGGATACACCTATATCTAATACTAACTGTCATGAACAAATGTGAAGAAATGTCAGTGGGGTTTGCCCAGATGCTCCCATATCTGATGCTACTTGGATGAGATTGGCCATACTTTTACAAAGTATGGATCAGGCTAGGGGCTAGAGGGGGTGAGGCAAGTCTGAGATGGAGAGAGTAGAGGAGTTAGAAGATGGCTTCCATGGAGAAGAAATGAGCAACCATCCTGACATTGTCCTAGAGGAGATAATCAGGGAAAACCTCAGGGAAGACAAGCTGCAGAACCTGCTTTCTGACATGTGTATGCAGAAAGCATCTTAAACTAGAAGGAGTAGTGGAGCGTCCAGAACTACTGATAAGTTATCCTCACTTCGAGGTAAGAGATCATATTGTCTACTGCATAGATAGAGGGAAGGTAGCTGGGGAGGAGATGGAGCAAATCTTAGTACCCTGTTGATACCAGTGATCTGATAACAATAGCCCACTCCCTACCCCTGGGTGGACATCTGGGTTGAGATACACACTCGTGCTACAAGTGTACTGGCTGGGCCCATATGAACAAGTGGAACAATTCTGCCAATCCTGTCCAGAATGCCAGTGGTATTCCAATTGGCTACCCCCCCACCCCCACCCCGAGCTCCATTATAGCTTTTGGAGATTGTGACACAGCTATTTGATAAGATTATCATGGATGTTATCAACCCATTCCCCAAAAGTATTGCTGGCTGTCAGTTCGTCCTAGTGTTGGTTGATTATGCGACGCACTGCCCTGATGCAGTGCCTATGAAAGTAGTGATGGCCCCAAAGGTAGCAGAAGAGTTGGTCAGGTGGATAGTGCGAGTGGGTATCCCTCAGGAGATGCTATCAAATCAAGCTATGAACTTTATGTCCCCGGGAATGGGGGATGCCAGATAACAATATCTGCCAGTTAATTGAGCGGCCCAAACAGGTGTCCTTGCCAGTTCGGTCCAATGCTTCTCCTGCTGCATCTGGGACATTGCCACCCCTCCTGCAGCATCACTGCCCCTCCTGCGGGCCCTGCAGGCCCTGCAGGACAGGGAGGCAGGGACCGCACAGCCTGTTATGCCCCAGGGCTGTGGGGGCTTAGCAGCACAGGCTGCTTTGCCCTGGGCCATGGGGGCTCAGAGAAACCGGAAGTGCCACGGTGGGCACTTCCAGTTTCACTTTACCTTACAAGCCAGCATGCTGGTTAATACAGCACGTTGGCTTGTAAGGTGCCAGTTAGTGGAACTTTTACTGTATATCACCTGCAGACTGATGGTCTAGAGAGGTTTAAGCGAACATTGAAGGCGATGATTAGGAAAAGTATTCAAGGGGAAACTAAGGTGGGAATTGTCTTCCCCCACTTTTGTTCACAGTTTGGGAAATGCCCCAAGCATCCTTGGGTTGCTCTCCATTTGAGCTGACCTACAGACATAAGCCCTGGGGCTTAATCAACATTGTATGTGAAGGCTAGAAGGAGAGTGAGCCTATGTATGAACAGGGCCCTTGACAAGTCATAGAGTTGTGAGAGCAGTTAGAGAAAGCAAGGAAGATCACCTGAGATAACTTAGAAAGGAATCAAGCCATTCAGAAACAGAGGTACAATCAGGGCATCAGAAGGAAAAAATTCCAGGAGGATGATTTGGTCCTAGTAATATTACCAGATCACACCAGTAAAATATCCTCCAAATGGCAGTGTCCTTTCAGGATACAGAGACGGGTAGGTCCCATAAATTATGGAGTAGATTGGCCCGGGCCGTGCAAGACTAAACAGGTTTATCATGTGAATCTGTTAAAGAAATGGGAGGAATGTGAAAGTTATATGATGGATTCCAGAGTCGTAGAAGAGGAATGGGCTCCAGAAACTATGGGTCCCCAAGGAAAGAATTGCCCAGTACCCACGATTAGGATGCAGGTCCCCAGAGGAGGGAGGAAACAGCTGGAACAGTTGGCTAGGGAATTGAAAGACGTATTCACAGCACTGCTGGGCAAAGCATGAGGAATTTGCCACCGAATTAGAACTAGCCCCAGCCAAGTAGAGAGGGAACACTGGTGGAGGTTGCCACAGGTCTTATATATAGTGGTGAAACATGAATTCGAGCAAATGCTGACCTGCGGCATCATCGAGGAATCACAGAGCCCATGGAGGAGCCCCTTGGTGGCAGTACCAAAACCCAACATGGCCATTTGACTCTGTGTTGATTTCAGGAAGGTGAACTGCATTTCATTGTTTGATGCTTTTCCAATGCCAAACATTGAAGAAATGCTGGAGAGGATAGGGCAGGCCAAGTTTATCTCTGTGTAGCAGGGTGGGTTCCCTAGGAGTGGCTGTGTTACCCCTAGGCTCCTTAACCATGCTAGTCTTGCCCTACAGGCACCCTCTATCTCTCCTGCCATGTCTTGTTGGTATAATTGATATAGGGAGGCTGCCTTTGATCTTTGGGTTTAGACACGGTCTGGCTAGATCTTACTGAACCCTGTGGTTCATAGACCCCTTGGCGTACCATGTTATGGTGTATGTATGGTGCCTGAGTCTCTCAGCCTTATGGGCTATATATGTGGCTCCAACTGCCCCTCTACCATGCCCCAAGCCTCGCAGATGGTACTGGCGTTGTCTTGCCTAGGCCTCATTATAATTCAGCCCCTTGTTCTCACTGGGCTCTCCGCAGCCCTGTCTCTGCGCCCCTCGGCTCTGGGCTCTCCACAGCCCTTGTCGCTGTGCCCTTCAGCGCTGGGATCTGTGCACCCCCTATGCCACACCCTCTCTGGTGCCGGGGTCCCCATGCTGTAGTGGGCCCCCCAATGAGGCCTCCTCCTTCCCCAAATAGCCTCACCCAAACCACCAGTGTTATGAGACAGCAAACAAACAACAGCAACAAAACATAAGCCCCTGGGCTATAATGTAACACAAAGTGCAAGGCATGCTCTGCCCCTTTAAAAGAGTAAAACTCCTTCTATAATACTGGATGCCTGTAGGTGAGGGTACCTTATGGGCTCCTGGTGCCCCATTAGCCCTAAGAGCACCTGATGGCTATAGCATGTCTAAGCCCTTCCCTTCTGAAGGCTCCTTCCCCTTCGGCTGCTGGCAGGGAACTGACTTACCTGGTCCCAGCCCTAGGGCCCTGCCTCTTCCGGCCAGCTGACCAGGTGCAGGTGCAGCCAATTTCCTCATTAGCCAGTTGCCATAACAACCTGCACCTGGGCTCTTATCTGGCCCTTTGTGTTCCCTCCCCGGGCAATCTCTGCTCTAATAGGAGCAGGCACCTTAGTGCCCTGTGACACTATGCTAGATTTGATTAAAAGGATACTGGTAGATTTCCATGGCCCCAGAGAACAAAGTAAAAAGATCATTTGCAACCCCTTGGGGCCTATATCAGTTCACATATATGCCTTTTAGTCTGCACTGGTCTGTGGCCTCCTTCCAAAGTTTAATGAACAAGATACTTTTAGCACATCAAGAATATGCCATAGCATACAGGATACTCTCACTATTCACAGATTTGGCATTCGTGGTTTTGAATATTTGGGGTGCAGCATGATGACACTATGTCACAGTACCATCATCTGTGGGAGCTCCGTGCTTTCTGCTGCCGGGCTTCTGCTGCCGCCACCAGGCTCCCACCGCCACCGCACTCCCGCCGGTGCAGCCATGCCCCCACAGCTGCTGGGGGCACATGCCGTTCATGAACACAGATGACGTTCATGAACGCAGTACAGTATTTGCAGATTTCCCCATTCATGAGGATCTCTAGAACATATCCCCCGCGAATGGCAAGGGCCTCCTTTATATTGATGACATAGTAATTTTTTTGGAAACTGTCACAACCAAATTAAATACTGCCCATGCCACAAACAAAAAATATATTAATCAAAACAGTTTTAATCTATATAAGGTAACTAAGGGTTAACTAACAAAATAAAAATAACAGGGTTTTTTTCTGCACATGTCAAAAAAAAATTTATTACTGCGCCACTAACAAAGATAAAAACTTTTGCCTTCTTTGCTTTATATAAATCATTATAAGTGGTCAAAATAACAGGGGAATGTCCAAAAGTGTTCCTATAATAACACCCTAACAAAAACCACTATACAATTGGCGATTCTAATTAAATTTATAACGTAACAAAAAACAATTGGCTAATATACAAATAAAACCCATCTTCACTTCCGTGAAGAAGGGAGACCTCCGTACGAACCTTAAAAACCTCTGATCACACATATCAAAATAACTAACAACTTAATCACTTGCCAGTGCCCCCCTCGCGTCTCAACCCAATCTTAAAACATAAATCACCAACGTACCGGCCCAATTTTTTTTTCCGTTTATCTGCCCAACGAAAGACTTTCATGCAGACCGACCTTCGAACCTTAAGCTATAACTAACCAAATATCTCTAACCTCCATCTTTCACCACCTTAACGGCATAAATAAATAATCTTACTTTACAACCGATAAGTGTCTGTGCCTAATTCCACTCCAAGCGTCATAAATACCCGCCTAACGGCCTTCAAAGGTCTCATACCCTTCACTGCAATATACAACAATAACATGGCGTCACGAACAGGATCTGGGAAAGACGCAATGGAGTTGGAACTAGTAAAGAACTGCCCATGGCGCAGTGGGGACCGCCTGACATCCGATTCGGATGAATTATGGACACACATTACTTACCATCAGGCAAGGGGAATAGGACTAAATACGGTTACTGGACACTTCTCCCTAAGGGGTGAAGCGGGAGAAGGGAAAGAGTGGAGCACTTAGCTCGATGTGAGGGCCCTAGGGTGTGTTATGAGCACTAAAGGGGTTATGTACAGACCCAGGGACTAAGCGGGAATCATATCCCTACATCGGGTAAAGTTGGTGGCAGCGGCAAAAGTGCTGGCAGGGGTGGACCCAACCCCTGCCCAAGAGATTGCCCGTTACATCTGCCCCATACGAGAAGGCGGGGAAGGAACACCCCCCGACAAGTTTAACTGTCTGACCATGGTGCCCCAGTCCCCCAGTCACAAACTCTTCACCCAGCTCCATGAAAACTTGGAGACGGAGGGTCGCACCGCAACCAAATGGGCAGGCCCCAAGCAAAAAAAAAAAAAAATGATTAATGTTCTGTTCCGCGCATTTGTTAACACAACGCACGATATTAAAAATTTGAATAGCCAACTTCTGACCCTGGGAAAAGTCGCAGCTGAAAATGCTGCTGCGCAGCAATCGCCTACACCATCGCCCCAATATGGCGCCGGCGAAAAACTCAGCTTCTTCACAGAATCAGAGAAGAAGGGCGGAGCTTCAGAAAAGGACACGGAGGACAGAGTTGTGGGAGGTCCACAACTACCTCATTCTCTATGGGAGTGCAACAGGGCGGACCCAACGGCTCCAACCCCTGAACATCAGCTACCGCCTCCCTATGACAAAGAAAAAAAACCCTCCAAGTTAATATATCCCTCCCTACCAACGGAGAATCCTCCCCCACCGATGAAGTCTTCGCCGACTTCCATGAAAACGGCCTTCCCTATCGTTGTTACAAAATACACAACGGATCCACAAGGCGTAACTCACGCTACTTCCACCTACCGCACCCGTAACCGAACAGAAATACAAGATATTTTTCAGCTATCAAAATTTAAACCGGGAGAAACCCTGGCGATTTGGCTTGGCCGACTGGTAGTTGAATTTGGCTCAGAATTAATGAACATGGAAGAGGCCAGCTTCCTCATCCATCAAGCTGCATGGAGTGGAGGACACGCCACCGACCGCGGCCCAATCATAAAAAACCAACACTGGGCCATACCACTCCCTGCGCTTCTAGCCCGCCAAATCGTAAACAAGTCCCACCTGTTGCACAACGACCGCCCGGAAATAGCGTCGGCAGAACAACTTTTATTAGCAATAATAGGAACCTCGTACTACACATGGGACGGGGGCCCACAGCCGATGGGTATTCAACACAACAGGTTCGGCTTGACGGAGCAACAGGCCGCTGGGCCGTGGCCACATCGATTCCTAATGCAACCCGGAATGGTTCCAATCACCCCTGAAGCCTTGGAAGCTTACATAAACATCTATGGGAGATCTCATGCCATCACTCTTCGCCTCCTCCTTACCCCGCAAATAGACAGACAGGCCGGGAACATCCTCAGTCAATTGGGCCGTATCCAAACCCTCATAAAGCCAACAGCGATAACTCAACGTGTCAATTGTGCTACAGAACCAGACCCATCATCAGTATACCCCATAAAACAACCTAAAATAAACAGACCACCCTACAAAGGCTTACCACCAGTCCCAGGATGGACCCCTAAAAAAAAGGCCATGTTTTGGTTCCTGATAAAAGAGTCTGGCCTTACCAAACAACAACTACGCACCCTGAGGGACGATGGGCAAAAGGCCCTAGCAAAAAAGTTGGGATTCAATTACACCCAAAAGCCAAAAAACGGGTAGTGGCTGCCGGGCGAGCCAGCGGCCCTACAGAAAAGCCTGACCCTTCGGATCCTCACCCATATACCAGCCTTATTATCGTTCACCCCAATAATCCCTCAATACAACGAAAGATTTCTTTTCTCCTCGACACGGGAGCACAAATTAACGTCATAGCACCTACAACACCTCATAGAAAAACTTCAAAAACCATCATGGTACAAGGGCTAAATGCTATATCAACTACTAAAAAAGTCAAATTTTGGATACACAATCACAAAAAAACCCTTAAAGCAGTTCTAGGGGGCATAAACATCTTGGGCGTACCAGGCATTAAGGCACTCCCGTTAAAAAACTTAATATTTCAAGCTCTTCCATTCTTTATTGCTGAGCCCGACTGACACCAACCTACGCTTCATAACACGTCTACATGGCGTTATAAACCAATCCCGACCAAACAACATCTTCGGGAAGCCCTTGTCACCCTGTTACAGAGGCTCAGACAACAGGGATGTATAACACCGATAGCGGCCAATACCCACCTATCACCAGGGTGGGGAATCACAAAGCCCAAAAAACCCAACAAAGTCCAACTTATAGTGGATTTCCGCGAGGCGAATAAACGGTGTCTCCCACTTACGCAACCCAATGCTTTTACGCTACCCCAATATTTATATAAAATGGCGAGATTTCAAGGGGGCAAGTGGCACGGGACGACCCTTGACCTCAAGGACATGTTTTTCTCCATCCCAATTATTGACAACAGCGAAATCTTAAACATGTGTGTTGAAGGTATGATATACCGATGGACGGTATGCCCGCAAGGATATCGCAACTCTCCTGCATTCGCCACAGGCGCAATGAACAACACATTTAAAAACTTTTGCGCTTCCTATCCTTTGCCAGCGAAAAAACAACTCAAAATTTGGAGTTATGTTGACGACCTTGCCATTATGGGTCGTGATCAGCAAGTTGTTGCTGAGGTCACCCGCCATCTAGTTGACCATCTCCATGCTAAGGGCTGGACAGTTAATTTAAAAAAATCAAACTTACAACCCACGATGAATATTACATTCCTAGATACCAGATTTACCGGCGCAACTAGATCCGGTGTCACACACGACGAAACCCCGGAGCTCGGTACACTTCAAGAGCCACTACCAATATACAAAAAACAATTTCAACGGCTCTTAAAACATCTCAATTGATATCAACATTACATCACTCCGCATTACCTTCCGCTATTGGCGAGACTCCAGCGTCAGACCCGCGACAAATTGCGAAAAGCCACACCTTGGACGAACAAAAACAAAAAGGATCTTCGTAATCTTCTCCACGCTATAAAACACACACCACTTCAAGCACTTAACCTCACCGAGGCATTAATAATTACTTTGGGATATACTGCCAGTCATGTATGGGCCACTGCCCATAACCCCCAAAACGAACTGGTGTATGCCTCACACAAAGCTCTCCAGGCGGCACAACATCACTACGGAGCCTTTAAAAAAATTCTGTTGGCAAAAAAACTCGTCAGGTTACTGTCCCAGAGACATGGAACGTTTTGAACACCAGCTGCTACTCTCTTACCTTTGCTAAACGCCACAAAGGTTGACTCACAGTTCCAAGGAGAACCGGCTACTTAAAACGAAATGATATTGCATTACCACTATCATTGGTGTTGTTGGAAGTGCGAAAACTTGCCACCCGGTCCCGATGCACAAGATAACTCAACGCTCATTCTCTATGGGACCATAGCCCCAGCCTGGATGGCCTCCGATGGCACCACTCGAAATGGAGGGGGCTACGGGTTCTACTACAAACCGTGCCATGATGTGGGATTACACAGAGCCCCAAAAGGGGCTACAGCCCAAAAAAATAAACTCTTAGGTTTTAAAGTTATCATCCGCCACTGTCTTCAACATCACGACGGGACACTTCCAACTCCCATCATAGCTATTGATTCCCAATATGTCTACAAAATTGTTACTGGTACAGCGACTGCGGCGAAAAACCTAGAGGATTGGGAAAAAATCTGGGACCTGGTATCCCAATTTATTGTTCTACCGCTCATAAAACACACCAAGTCGCATAAACTTAAAACTAATCCAATACGTAAAATCATCGACAAGCTTCTAAAAGACCCTCTGCGGAGTGATGTTGTCTTAATTGCTAAAGCAGACAACCCCAAACCACAGTTTGATCCGTTCCTTACGTGGCTGCATGAACACTGGGGACACCCAGGACCAAGGGCTAGTCACCTATGATGGCGATCCACCACAGAAACTCCCGCACCCTATGGCACAAGGTCTGATTGGAAACGAATATCTCAAGCCTATAAAACATGCGCCAAAAAAAAGTGTCATAAAACGAACCATCAGGCTGGAGCGCTAGACACACAACAATTTACACCCAGAAAGGTCTGGCAAGTAGACCTGTTGGGACCTCTACCAGGCACAAAGCCTCCAAACAAAAAACTCGTTATCATAGATCTTGGTACCCGGCAACTAAAAGTCATCCCCCTGCGAAAGAGCAACGCCGTCGCTATTATATCGGCTCTTACTACAACAATTGCCAGTTAAAAAACCCTCGACACAATTCAATCAGATGGAGGTCCACCATTTAATTCCTCAGCGCTCAACAAATACGCTCACCTCCATAACATTACCTGGCATCTACACTTACCATATCATCCCCAATCCAATGGAGTAGTAAAAAAACACATTGGCCTCTATAAAGAGCGATTGCGCTTAAAAGGTGGCGAAACCTTCAAAAACTAAACAAAATAAAACAACAAAGTCATCATATCACTAAATACAGATAAAACATTGTGGGATGAATCCACTTCTTGGGCCCCGAAACCATGGGTCCCAAAATTTACACCCAACGAGTTAGTCTAGATTACCATTCCACATCCACGTCAGCCACATCCGCGTATCCACAAAAAAACCGTCGTCCGTCCAAAACAATATCCAAACACCTATACCGTTACCTTCATCCATGAGGACCGACCAACTACGCTTCTCGCCCATCACAATTGGTTGTCCCAACACACAAACCCACACACAACGACCCTTTAGGTTATAAATCAATTACTGTCTTGTCTCTTTTTCTTTTCTTTCAGCTCCAGCTTTCGAGTCATCCTGCATCTGATAACAACATGTTCCTTTTGTGTCTATTGGTCCTCCTGTGTCGAACAAGCCCTCTACAGGAGCGAGGTGTCAACCCACCACCAAACGATAACAGTCCACTGCCGTCCACCAACACCGTCCTATTAATGTTGTCAGCTTGGGCCGAAACCATCGGCACCACCACCAACCACCCTAGCCTTACCGCGTGTCTTCGTCTCCCCCTCTCTGTTTCATAAATATGATATAACTTGCTGTGCCATGTACAAGGGGCCAAGTCACAACCAAATTACTGCCCATGTCACAAACAAAAAATATATTAATCAAAACAGTTTTAATCTAGACAAGGTAACTAAGGGTTAAATAACAAAATAAAAATAACAGGGTTTTTTTCTGCACATGTCAAAAAAATATTACTGCGCCACTAACAAAGATAAAAACTTTTGCCTTCTTTGCTTTATATAAATCATTATAAGTCGTCAAAATAACAGGGGAGTGTCCAAAAGTGTTCCTATAATAACACCCTAACAAAAACCACTATACAATTGGCGATTCTAATTAAATTTATAACGTAACAAAAAACAATTGGCTAATATACAAATAAAACCCATCTTCACTTCCGTGAAGAAGGGAGACCTCCGTACGAACCTTAAAAACCTCTGATAACACATATCAAAATAACAACTTAATCACTTGCCAGTGCCCCCCTCGCATCTCAACCCAATCTTAAAACATAAATCACCAACCTACCGGCCCAATTTTTTTTTCCGTTTATCTGCCCGACGAAAGACTTTCATACAGACCGACCTTCGAACCTTAAGCTATAACTAACCAAATATCTCTAACCTCTGTCTTTCACCACCTTAACGGCATAAATAAATAATCTTACTTTACAACCGATAAGCGTCTGTGCCTAATTCCACTCCAAGCGTCATAAATACCCGCCTAACGGCCTTCAAAGGTCTCATACCCTTCACTACAATACACGACAATAACAGAAACATGGGACCAACATGTATGCCACATGTGGCAAATCTTGGAAGAGCTCAGGAGAAATGGATTTAACAGCCAATCCAAAAAAATGCACCCTGAGACAGACCAAAACTAAGTACCTGGGTTTTAGATAAAGTATCTGGGGCAGGGGAAAAATTACCCCGCTTGCCGATAAAGTGGAGTCCATCCAGTTGTATCATCAACCACAAACCAAGAAACAGTTGTGGGGCTTTCTAGGGTTAGTAAATTATTACAGGAAATTTATACCATGGTTTTTGGAGCTGGCAGCCCCATTGACAGGTCTGTTGAGAAGAAAAAAAGGGGGTGGGTGGACTGGACACGAGAAGCCAAGATGGCATTTGCTCAGTAAAAATCAGCTTTGTGCTATACCCTGGTATTGTATACACCTGACTTCAACCAAATGTTTTGATGATATACAGATGCATTGGCCGTGGCCGTTGGGGCTTTCTTAACTCAAAAAGTCAGAGGGGGAAGAATGACCAATTGCATTTGCAAGTAGAAAATTATAGATTTTATAGATTTCTAGGGTTGGAAAGAACCTATTAGATCATCGAGTCTGACCCCCTGCTCTGGGCAGGAAAGAGTGCTGGGGTCAAGTAACCTCAGCCAGGTGCTTGTCTAATCTCCTTTTGAACGCTTCCAAGGTAGGGAAAAGCACCACCTCCCTTGGAAGCCCATTCCATATTTTGGCAACCCTCACCATAAAGAATTTCTTCCTGATGTCCAATCTAAATCTACTCTCCTTCAGTTTATGGCCGTTGTTTCTAATAACCCCGAGGGGCGCCCTGGTAAACAGAGTATCCCCTATTCCCTGCTGACCCCCCCCTCCCCCCGCAATGAGTTTGTAGACAGCCACGAGATCACCTCTCAGCCTTGCGGAGGCTGAAGAGATTCAGGTCCCTCAATCTGTCTTCATAGATTACCTGCAGGCCCTCAATCATACGAGTAGCCTTCCTCTGAACCCTTTCCAGGTTATTCACATCCCTCTTGAAGCGCGGCACCCAAAACTGGACGCAGTACTCCAGTTACAGCCTTACCAATGCTGCATAGAGGGGATGTATCACCTCCCTATACCTGCTCGTGGTGCACCTGCTAATGCAAGACAGAGTGTGGTTAGCCTCACTTATTACCTCATCACGCTGGTGACTCATGTTCATTTTTGCGTCAACTATGACTTCAAAATCTCTTTCCTCTGCTGTGCTTCTTAGAATGATATTTCCCAGTCTATAGGTGTATCGGTGATTCATTCTCCCCAGGTGCAGCACTTTGCACTTATCTTTGTTAAATTGCATCCTATTCTGATCCGCCCACTTCCCCAGTCTATCCAAATCTGCCTGATTTTGCTCCCTGTCCTCTAGTGTGTTTACCCTGTAGTTTGGTGTTATCTGTGAATTTCAGAGTGCTTTCTAAACCCTCATCCAAATCACTGATGAAGATATTGAACAGTACTGATCCAAGGACAGAGCATTAGGGGACACCACTACCCACATCTCTTCAGGTAGAAACCGACCCATCCACCACCACTCTCTGGGTGTGTCCCATAAGACAATTTTCCACCCACTTGACTGTGAAAAAATCCATGTCACAGCTACTTAGTTTACTTGTAAGAATTGGGTGTGACACTATGTCGAAAGCCTTTTTAAAATCCAAGTAAATAACATCTGCCTCTACTCCTGCATCTAAGCACTTCGTGACGTAGTCATAAAAAGAGACCAGGTTAGTCAGGCAGGATCTGCCTGCTATAAACCCATGCCAGTTGCCCCTTAACATTGTATTACCTGCTGGCCCTCAACAAATGTGATCCTTAATGATTTTTTCTAAGATCTTGCCAAGAATAGAGGTGAAGCTAACCAGCCTGCAATTACCCGGGTCCTCCTTCCTCCCCTTCTTGAAAATAGGGACCACATTGGCCCTTTTCCAGTCTTCTGGGACCTGGCCTGAGCACCACGATAACTCAAACAGCTGTGCCAGTGGTTTCGCTATGACACCAGACAATTTTTTTAGTACCCTTGGGTGAAGATCTTCGGGGCCTGCCGACTTAAATATGTCCAACCCCTCTGGGTGGCCCTTATCCAGGGCTGAGACTCACTATTTGATGATAGAAAGGAAGTACTTAGCAATAAAATGGGGAGTCAAACTATTATCTGTATGGAAGAAAATTTACTCTAATAACAGACCATGCACCACTCCATTGGCTGCAAACATCTAAGACTAAAAATGCTAGACTAATGATATGGGCTTTGGCCCTTCAACCTTTTTGTTTCTCTATAAAGCACCAACTGGAATAGCTAAACATTGCAGCAGACTTCCTCTCATGATTGAAAGATGGCAGGTGATCAACAGCACCAAACATGGATAACGAGAAAGAGGATCACAGACAAATGGCGTCTTGGACTACACAGGTGGGGTTTTCACAAAGTGGGGAGGTGTGTGACAGAACAGCAAGCTTGCCCCATCACGGAGCTCTGAGGGAGCAAAGGGAAAATAGGAACTTACCTTGGCAACAAGCCCAGGAGAAGAGGGATGACAGGGCAGACCTAGAGTGGAGCAGGGAGGAGAGAGAGACCCAGATCAGGGAGGGAGAGACCTGGATGAAAACAAAAACAAGAAGCTGCAGGGGCGGAGAGAGCAGCAAGAAAGCAGCTGTGGGGGGGGTGCAGCAGATGTCCAGTTCCCCTTTAATTTTTCCTGGCTATGTAGTTGGTTCCCCGAAAGAGAAGAAAAATGACTGGAAGAAGATCCAGGGGAATGTGGGAGGGTGACGGCATTCAGCCGAGAGAGGGGACCGAAACAAGAGTCCCGAAAAGAGACTTACCTATGAAGCCAGATTGATGAGGCAACAGAGACAACCATATCAGAGAGTCTGACTCCAGTGGACATCAGGTCCATTCAAGGGAACATACAAAAAGAAAGAGACAAAACCAGTTGGAGAGATGAGCCAGGAGAGGCGACCCCTCATATTCAGATACTGTTAGATAAGGACAGGGATGAACAGATTGATGGTCTGCTTGTGACCCATTGGAGGGGAAGAATGGGGCAAGCGACCAGGAGTGATAGTGTTCCAAGTGAGAGAAGGAACAAAGTATTTCGAGAATGCTAATTCCCTAGAAGAGATATGTTAAATATGAAGCTGTTACATCAGGTGTGGTAAGGGCATGGCATGGGGATGGTGGAGCCCTGTGAAGAGGAGTCAATCTTCTGAACCACATATGATACCAACTACCGTCTTTTATCTTTGTACTTTTTTTTCATCAGTCATGGCAGGCAAGAAATAAAGGAAATTACCCAGTCCATAAAAAGTGAGAAAGTGTAATTTTTATTTTGTGGGCATACCTAATCTCTCACAATTATATACACAGACTACATTATAACAAATTTGTTTAGCTTGCAAATTTGATGATATACAGATGCATTGGCCGTGGCCGTTGGGGCTTTCTTAACTCAAAAAGTCAGAGGGGGAAGAATGACCAATTGCATTTGCAAGTAGAAAATTATAGATTTTATAGATTTCTAGGGTTGGAAAGAACCTATTAGATCATCGAGTCTGACCCCCTGCTCTGGGCAGGAAAGAGTGCTGGGGTCAAGTAACCTCAGCCAGGTGCTTGTCTAATCTCCTTTTGAACGCTTCCAAGGTAGGGAAAAGCACCACCTCCCTTGGCAAATCTAAGCACTTGGAACTTAGGAAATTGTAGTTTTATAGTTGTTTTACCTTATGCAGATCATTATGGGAGAGTCTATAACTGCATGATCACATACTATTCTTTCTTTAGGACCCCTGTCTAATTTGGTGCACAGTGCAGACAGGGTAGCTGTTCACTGAGAAAGCAATTATTAAATATTTCTTTCTCTTTTCATATCTCAGTTTGTCTGATGTACTTTTAAATTGTACCCAAGCCCTGCAGTTGAGATGGCATTATGAATAGTTTCCTGGGTTGCTCCATGTGGTTACTCACTATTGCGGCTACATTGGTTAAACACTGATGAATTTATTTGTAATCCTTCTCTGGGAGAAAGGAAAGTATAATTATAGTTATATTTATGATCATTCCTATGCTATCTATGGGTAATTCAGGCATAGGAAAATTAAAGCCAGATATTTTCACTGTATGGTAGAAGTTTGCGTGTGACTTTCTTTAACATGAGGAAGCTGGTGTGAGAACTAAAAAACCACACAATCTAGACAAGGAAGAGTCCTGGACCCAGTGACAAGCAATGTTCCCTCTAAGGTGTAGCGGCCTGTGAGCACGCTGCTTTGGTCCGTTCCCGAATTGGTCCCGCCTCCCCTTTTCAGCGCACACCACTTCGGCCTGCCCCACAGTATAACACAGTATAACAACAAAGGATGATACTATAACCTTGCACCTTCCTGGCTTCAAATGCCCGCTCATGTGCTGCCTTGGCCTGAACGGTAGAGAGCATGCGTTCCCTGGCTTCGTGGATCCCCCAAAGTGGGCTTCAGTTGTCCCTCTGGCCTTCCCCAAACTCTCCTGCCACGCCTTTGAATGTTACACTGGGGGAGTGGCCTTGAAAGACCTCTCAGGGGTGGCCACTCTGCTAGCCAGATGTTTCTAGGGCTCCACCTCCCCTACACCCCAACCTTATACCAGCCTCTGCTGGGACGCCAGGTCTTGAAACAGCCGCTCCTCCAGTGTGGATGTTCCTCGTGAGTGCTCTATGGTATCCTTGCTTCCCTGTGCCTTAGACTGTATCCCCCTTGCTTCTTGGGGAAGGATGGTTGGTCAGCTCAGGCCCTAGGGCTGGAACCCACTTGAGCCGGTCGGCTCTATTCCTTGGGCCGGTGTGGGTGCCCCTGTTGGGCAGGGGTAAATAAAACAAAGTGAAGAAAAGAAGAAAAAAAACCCCAAAGGGCCTTCCAGTCCAGCGTCCTACTGGCCAGCTCTCCCAGCCCTCCTGCCCATACTTGGCAGTGGTCCTTTGACACCGGTCCCTCGGGGTCCCCCTTCTGTTTCTGTCCCCAGGCCAGCTCCCTGGCCTGGTACCTGGGAGCAACCAGGTGGGGAGAACTTCTGTTCCCTTGGGGTTGGCCTCAGCCTCTTCCTCCAGGTCACTGTTCCCGTTGTGCCGCCGTTTGGTGTCTCCACCACCGTGCTTCCCCGGCGGTATTAGGGGTGAGTCACCCCAGATGCTCCTCCCCTTCTGGGGTTCAATCTCAGTACCCTGGATGAGAGGAGTCCTTGCAGCCTCTGCTGCTGCCCACCGTTCGGGTGATCCCAGTTCGCGCTGGCTCCATCCATTGCCAGCGCAGAGAGCCTCAGCCTCCTCACTCGCTCTCCCCGCCTTTCAGCCAGCGGCCGCTTTTATCCCTGCCGGCTGGCGCGTCCCCGTGACGTCACCTGCCAGCTTTAATCATATAAAGGTGCAGCTTGTAAACCAAGTGGGCTCTTCTCCTCACCCCTCCGGTGTCACCCCTCCTGCAGGTAAGTGGTCTTTTTGTGTTCCTTTCTCTATTTTCATGTTTTTTTCCGTGCTGCTCCTTGTGGACAGGGCTTCCCAGTCCCTCCTCTCGCTGTCCCTGGGACACAACTCCCCCCTTAAGCTGCCATGGGGCATTTTAATTTGTTGTGTTGAGTTCTTACCTGTGTCGTTGGCTGTCCCTTTTGATGGCCATCATCGTATTTTGAGTCATCTCCGAACCTAGATAGAAAATCCGCTGTTATGTTTTTTTCCTCTGGTCGGTGTAATATAAGAAATTTGAAGGGTTGGAATGCCATGCCCACCTCGTAATATGGGCATTATCCATTTTGGTTGTTGTCAGCCACTTCAAGGGGGCGTGATCTGTTACTAACATGAACTCTCTCCCCACCAGGTAATATCTGAAGTGCTCTACTGCTCAGCGGATCGCAAGACAATCCCACTCTATGGTGGTGCACTGTGTCTCCGCAGGCAGTAGCTTTCTACTGGCTGAGGCAACTGGCCTCTCTATTCCAACATCCTATTGGGTTACTACGGCCCCCACTGCTGTTTCTGATATGTTGGTCTGTAATATAAGAGGTTTATGGAAGTCAGAGGCGTGTATCACCCCCTCTTCACATAGGGCCTTTTTTAATAGCTCGAAGTTCCGCCTCATTTTGTCCGTCCACCTTATCCCTCCCACTCATTGTCCCTTTAATACTTCTGACAGGGGTGCCACTAGTTCGGCAAATTAGGGAACGAACCACCGATAATAATTGGTCAAGCCCAAGAAAGACCTTAGTTGCTTGCTGGTCCATGGTGCCTGGAATTTTTGGATGGTTTCTACCTTGTTGTCCAAAGTCCGTATTGTGCCCTGTCCAACCAGAAACCCTAGGTACTTAGTTTGTTTCTGGGCTAGCGCACACTTCTTTGGGTTCACTGTCAGACCTGTCTTCCTTAGTTCTGCGAGTACTGCCCATAGGGCCCTTCTGTGCTGGGCCCATGTTTGGGTGAATACCATGATGTCATCAATATAGGCTGTGGTATGTTCAGTGTGTGGGGCCAATATCTGATCCATCAAACATTGGAATGTTGTGGCTTCCCAATGGAGTCCGAACAGCATGTAGACAAGCTCGTATAGCACCCATGGTGTCCCGAAAGCAGCCTTGTTTCAATCCCTGTGTGCTACCGGGATTTGCCAGTACCCCTTCACCAGTGCAGGCATTGTACCGCTCTTTTTGGTGGCACTGTGCTTCCTGCAGGTTACTCTTGGCTAAATCTTGAGCCAGCTGTATTTGTTTTTGGAACTCCTGGTGGTACAACATCGGGTCTTTTGTCTCCCCAGTGCTGAGTTCCCAATCTTCCCACAGTGCTTGCAATAGGTTGTGGGGGCGGTGACCTAGCACCAGCTCAAAGGGAGAGTATCTTGAGTCCTGCGGGGTGTCCCTCAAGATGAACAGGACCAAAGGGAGGAGCAGGTCCCATTTTTGAAGGTCTTTTATGCAGCAATGCAACATTCTCTTGATCATTCCATTAAGTCATTCCACCAACCCATTCGTCTGCGGGTGGTATACCAAGATGCGTAGATGTTTTATTTGTAGGGTACGGCAAACTGTTCACAACACCCCTGACATGAAGTTGCCTCCCTGGTCAGTGAGGATCTCTTGGGGGATCCCCATCCTAGCCATCCATTTAACGAGCTCCTCCACAATCTGTGGGGCAGTCACTGCCCGTAAAGGTACAACCTTCGGGTACCGGGTAGCATAATCAATAAATATCGATATGTATTGGTGGCCTGTGCTGGTACGAGGAGGAGGCCCAATCACATCCAGGAGATGGCGCGTCAATAATAGGTAGGGGCTGAAGAGGTGCTCTTGTGGTGCGGTCCTTCCTAGCTTTCTGACACTCAGGGCAAGCGGCGCAGTGGCGTGCTATGTCTTCCCCCAATCCTGGCCAGAAAAACCATCGTGATATACAGGCTGTGATGTTGTGTCGATCCATGTGTCCCCCGGTGGGGTTGGAATGAGTGAGGCACCAGATGGGATGGCAGAAGTGGGTGGGTACCACGAGTTGTGGGTTTTTTTGGGCTCCCCTCCCATTCTGGGTTGAGCGCGGTATAAAAGCTGGTTCCTTACCTCAAACTGAGGAGCATCTCCTGGTCCCGCCGCTTGGGTATTCAAGGGATTTAGAGCCATTGTCCTCAACTCCCAAAGTCCAGCATCCACTTCCTGCACCTCTTGGAACTGTCGACTGCTGGTCATATCATGAAGATCGAGTACCTCTGTGTCGTCCATCAACTCCTCGCTATCTTTGAGTTCTCCAAGTCATCCTTCCCTATTCTGTAGGCTTCTCCCCGCTGCCTCGGTGTCTTGAACCCTCTTAAGCACATCATATATAGGGGTCCAGTCAAATCCTAGTAGCATATCAGAAGCCCCTGCTTCTACTACCCCTACCAGCAGCTCTCCCTGGTGCTCCATGACCCTGAGGCATATCCACTGGTGGTTAACATGCTTGGTTTCCCCATGGAGGCATGATAACTTCACTAGGTCTGCCTCCCAGCCTCGCTGTAGGGTGATTAAGCCCACCCTCACCGAGGACTGGGCACACCCCAAATCCAGGATGGCCTGAACAGGGTGATTCCCAATCCAGGGTGATTCCTGATCCAGACTACTGGGTGCCTCCATACAGCACTCTCTCCTCCAGTGATGTAGCTGCAATCCATGGGCTCAGTCTGGTCTGGTTCCTTTCATCCCTCCACTGGCCCTCTAGCCTCATTATAGGGATGCCATTGCTCTGCTGAGTCACTCCGGCAATCTTTTGGAGAAGTGGCCAACCTTTCCACAGTGGAAACAGACCATATCTCTGGTCGCGCCCTTGAACACAGGCTGCCTCTTTTCTAAATCCCTTGGGCTCAACGCCGGGGGTGCGGGGTTACACCTCTCCTGACTGTAGCTAACTTCAGAGGCTGCAAACATTCTGCTAATTTGAGTGCTTCATCGCAATTATGGGGTGAATGCTGGCGCACCCAGAGCTGCGTGTGCTCTTCTAAGTCATTGATGAACTGCTCAAGCAGTATCTGATCCACTAGGGTGTCTTGGTCACAGGATGTGGGGCTCAACCACTTGTTAAGGATATCCCACAGCAACTGTAACAAGACTCAGGGTTGCTTCTTCTCTGGTACCTTCTTGGCCCGGAAAAGCCGCCTGTAGTGTTCCGGGTTGATTTCCAACCGGTACAGGATGGTGGTCTTAACCCGGTCATAGTCGTGGGCCTCATCCCAGGAAAGGGCTCGATATGAGGCTTGGGCCTTACCAACTACAAGGGCCCTGAGCTGGCTGGCCCAATATCCCTTATCTAGGCCTGTCATAATGGCGTGCCACTCGAAGGCATCAATGTAAGCCTCCGGACCATCTTCCCATGTCATCTTCGGCATCCTAAATGTGGTCAAGCCATGCTGCAGCCAGTCTTGTTGTCATTCCATCATTTGTTGCTGGGCATCGAGGATCTGCATTAGGGCCTGTAAATTCTGCCCCAACATGTATGGAGGTGCCATGGCCACCAGCTGCATGTCGGGAGGTACTCTATGGGCTGGACTTTCACTGCGATTCCCAGCCAATGCCCACCTAGCTTCAAATGCCTGCTCATGTGCCACCTTGGCCCAAACTGTAGAGAGCGTGCGTTCCCTGGCTTCATGGATCCCCCGAGGTGGGTCACTGTTCCCATTGTGCCGCTATTTGGCATCTCCACTGCTGTGCTTCCCTAGCGGTTTTTGGGGTGAGGCACCCCAGATGCTCCTCCCCTTCTGGGCTTGATCTTGGTACCCCAGATGAGAGGAGTCCTTGCAGCCTCTGCTGCTGCCCACCTTCTGGGCGATCCCAGTTTGCGCTGGGTCTGTCCATTGCCTCCTCACTTGCTCTCCCCACCTTTCTGCCAGCAGCCACTTTTATCCCTGCCAGCAGGTGCATCCCCATGACGTCACCTACCGGCTTTAATCATATAAAAGTGCGGTTTGTAAACCAGGTGGGCTTTACTTCTCGTCCCTCCAGTGTCGTCCCTCCTGCAGGTAAGTGGTCGTTTTGTGTTCCTTTCTCTATTTTCATGTTTTTTTCCATGCTGCACCTCATGGGCGGGGCTTCCCAGTCCCTCCTCTCTCAGTCCCCGGGACAAACCTTTATTTACCAAAGTGACTCCCATCTACATTTTCTGTTTTCCAAACAGAATATACAGTGTCCAGGGAAACAGTCTTTCCTGAGGTTAAATTAAGTTTAATTTGCATCAGCCTGTCCAGATTATCAACTTCTAAACAATATCTAGACTGTTTTTATTGTGTTCATGAAGCTAAACCCTCTCCCAGAATCTGCACTAGATGCCTGGAAAGTGGCACAGATGTTAACTAGTAATGACAGTTCACTAAATTGTTCCTGTTGTAGTATGTAGGTGACCATGTCTTCAAAGGTCTTTATTGCCCCAGTTTTCATTTTCTCACTAACAGTTAATTTAAAGTCCACATATTGTTTGCATAGGTCCTTCTTAAATGTTTCTACAGGTTTGTTTAGCAAGGTGCTATATCTTGTTGTCAATGTTTTCAGCTCCTCACGCCCAAAAGAGAAGTCATTCCTGTTTGATGCAGAGGAAAAAGAATCCTTATTGAAAATTGACCATTCTTTCAACTTGCGTTCTGGACATCTGTTGTCCGTGTGGTCACATGTATGCTCAATGAATTGAATAACTGGTGTAGTGTCAGCAGGTGATTCAAATGATGACAGCAAGGTTTGAACATCCTCAGAAAAATGTACAGTCTCACAAAGATACTGTGAACAAAATTTGGCAATTCTAGCTTTGGCAAACTGAAATGCTTCTACTGTTGTTAGTGAACTTCGTTGAAGCATTCTGCACAACTCAGACAATTCACCTAAGACATCATTTAGTATGGGCAGTGCAACATGATACTCTGGCTTCCGCAGTTTGTCCAAGCAGTATTTGTGAATTGGGTCGTTGTCTTCAGCCACTTGTTGTGCGTAGTAGTCCATCAAAACAGTATAATTCTTCATTAAAGCACTAACAGCAATATGTCTAGAGACCCATCTGACCTCATTCAGTGGCCTAAATGAACTGTTTCACACAGAAGCCTTAGATAGTTCTTCAAACTTAATTTTTTTTACAGAAGACCTACTAAAAAGTGTGTATATGGTCCGTAGTAGAGCTTCAATGCACCTCATCAAAGGTACATCTTTCCAAGCATCATCAATCCCCTGGTCTTCCTGGTATGCCATGCAGTGCTGCTTGAGCAGATGTGAAATAGACCAGTGAAGTACTGGAGCCACACCATTGTGCTTTCCAAGCATTACTGAAGCACCATCAGAGGTGAACATTTACTATCTTTTGCATATCTAAGTCGCTGTCAACATAAAATTGCCTAATTGCTGCTACAGTAGTAGAGCTATCACAAGCAATCAGCTTTAAAATTCCAGAAAACCTGGTCTGATGAGTGAAATCATCCATAGTTCGGAATTTTACATATGGTATTAACATTTTGCTAACAGAGATATCTGTGCTCTCATCAACTATCAAAGTGTAGAATGGCAATGTACACATTTCATTCAGTACTTCCTGATGAATTACAGAATTTATGCAGTCAATAAATTCAAATGCATAATTCTTACTTCTCCAGCTTTCAGGAATTTTAACATATTTGCCAATGTGACTGTGGATTTCCTGCACTGATAGCATCCATAAGTTTAACTTCACTGTGAGGATAACATTATCAATTAAGATTTTTACTTCATCGGTATTTGATCGCTTCCTTTCAGACAGTTCTATCCTATTTTCCCGTGTCTCACATGTTTCAGAAAATAAACTTTTCAGGATTCCTCTGCTTTGGTTGCATAGTTTCATCACAGAATCTGTGTGAATCTTGTGCACCAAATGGCATTTCAGATTTCCAGTCTCCCCATTTTTTTCTGGTTGTCCATTCGCTACTGGCACCTGCACGCACACATATGGTACACAGGACATCCCCGCTTTCACGATACTGGAAAATATCTCCAAGACTTACGTTCTGCTGACCAGACACACATGGCATGTCAGTTTCGAACATCTCCTTCAACCAGTCTTCTTTGAATCTCGAGCAGCTCTTCTTAGATGGTCCATTGCATTCACCCTTTTCACACTTACACTTGGACATTGTAAAATGAATATAAAGATGAACCTTCCTGAAGGGAAGATATTGGCCTTCCTAGAATGATAGAAGCAGGTAACAGCTAATTTACTCAAAGCACCTTGTCTGCCTATGCCCTTAGACCATCACAGCTGTAACCAGCACCCCCAAACTCAAGATTTCATAGACATTAGGGCTGAAAAGGAACTCGGAAGATGGAGTCCAGCCCCCTGCCTGAGGGGCAGGAAGTCATAGGATCCCAGCAAAATAAGCATCCAAATTTCTCTTGAAGGCGTTCAATGTAGGTGCTTGAACCACCTCCGGTGGCAGGCTATTTCAGACCTTGGGGGCTTGGACAGTGAAGAAATTCTTCCTTATGTCCAGCCTGAAATGGTCTTGCAGGAGTTTATAACCATTCAACCTTGTCATCCCTTGGGGCACTCTGGTGAACAATCATTCCCACAGATCCTGGTGAGCACCCCTGATAATCTTATAGGTGGCCATCAGATCACCCCTGAGCCTGTGCTTTTCCAGGCTAGAGTCCTATAGCTCTCAGCTGTTGTCGTAAGGTCTGTTTTCCTGACCTCTGACTACACGCGTGGCTCTTCTCCGGACTCTCTCAAGCTTCTCCATATCCGTTTTGAATTGTGGAGCCCAAAACTGGACGCAGTACTCCAGCTGCGACCTTACCAAGGCCGAGTACAAGGGAAGAATGACATCCCGGGATTTGCTTGAGAAGCATCTATGGATGCAAGCCAGCATTTTGCTTGCTTTACTAGCTGCAGCATCACATTGAAGGCTCATGTTCATCTTGTGGTCAATCATGACCCCCAAGTCCCTTTCTTCCATAGTGCTAGCCAGCATAGCACTGCTGAGCCTGTAAGGATACTGCAGGTTTTTCCACAAAAGGTGAAGAACCTTGCATATTTCAGTGCTAAACACCATCAGGTTCTCATCCGCCCATTTCCTGAACCTTTCAAGGTCAGCCTGGATCACCCTCCTGTCCTCAGGTGTGGATGCTTTACCCCAGAGTTTGGTATCATCAGCAAACTTGGCCAGTCTGCTTCTGACTCCAATGTCCACATCATTAATGAAGATGTTGAACAACATAGGTCCAAAAACAAAGCCTTGAGGGACCCCACTGCTCACAGGGCACCATGATGATTGACTTCCATCAACCACCACCCTCTGGGTCTGACCATGGAGCCAATTTCCCAGCCAGCAGATTATGGTCAACCCAAGGCCACAATTGGCCAGTTTTGCCAAGAGGTGATCATGGGGTACCAGATCAAAGGCTTTCTTGAAGTCAAGATATATGATATCAGTCTCTTCTCTGTTGTCCAGGTGATAGGCCACATGGTCGTAAAAGGAAATAAGATTGATCAAGCAAGACCTACCCGTATCAAACCCATGCTGGCTATCCCTCAGGATGTTGCTGTCGGCCAGTCTGTTGAGAATGGCCTCTTTAATAATCTTTTCTAAGACCTTGCCCAGGATAGAGGTCAGGCTGATGGGCCTGTAGTTAGCTGGATCCACTTTCCTCCCTTTCTTAAAGATAGGCACCACATTGGCCTTCTTCCAATCTTCAGGCACTTCACCAGAGCGCCAGGAGTTCTTGAAGATCTGTGCCAGGGGCTGGGCTATGATGCTAGCCAGCTCCTTGAGTATCCTGGGGTGTAGATTGTCAGGGCCAGCTGACTTGAAGGTGTCCAGCCTTTCAAGGTGTTCCTTCACGAGGTCAGCATTGATGGAGGGCAGGGAATCTCCCTCACCCAGGCCTCCCTGTCCTGTGATGGGTAGGGGCATCCTGTGGGACTGATGAAAAACCGATGCAATGTACTCATTTAATAGGTTGGCTTTTTCCTGAGTGTTGGTCGTCAGTTGTCCATTCTGGTTTAGCAGGAGTCCAGTGTCGCCCTTGCTTTTCCTTCAGCTCCCCACATATCTAAAAAAGGACTTTTTATTGTCCTTGATACTTATAGCTAGTTGGAGTTCTGTCGCAGCCTTGGCTGTCCTGGTTTGCTCCCTGCAGGATGGGAACAGTGCAGAACATTCATCCTTCGAGGTGGATCCCATCCTCCATCCTTTGTAGGCCTTTCTTTTTAGCTGCAGGAGGTCCGCTAGTTCCCTGGAGAGCCAGGGGGACTGCTGTGCCCTTTTGCTGCCTTTCCTCTGAGATGGAATAGCCTTAGCTTGTGCATCAATGATTGCTCCCTTAAGGAGCAACCACTCTTCCTGAACTCCCCTCCTAACAACGTAAGATTACACAGTTTAGGATGCTTCTAACAAAAACAGTATCATTTGCAACTTCTTTTTCTGTTTAATACTTTTAAATTCAAATGCATAAACTAGTGACAATAAAAACAAACCACTAAATGGCTAAAAAACTGGCGCCAGCCCCAGCCCCTGCCTCACCTCCAGGAGCACAGCTTGGAGGGAACCTTGGCCATAAACACTGACCTTTCTTTTGATCTGAAAATTTCTTTTGATTTGATTTGAATTTTCTTTTATTTCGGCAGCAAATGTATTTAAGGGAGTAAAGGATTGGGTATTTATTTGGAATTCATTTGTTTTTACTTTTCACTTATTAACATGCCTGTTTTTGATGGTGGAAAGATAATGACCAAAGGTCAAAGCTCACTCAGATACAGCTCCTCTTTATTTAAATATGCATATGAATTTCAATAGGAACTTGCTGTATTTTCCTAAACTTATTTTAAAATCATTAACTTGTACCATTTCTAGCTTTACTGCACCATATACGTCATATATTGGCATTGTAAAAACAGTGAAGGCAGGATCTGCCTCTTATTTATTTCAGTGAAGGCTGTCCCATGCCATCTCCAAAAATTATATACATCTCTTTCTGTTTGACAGTTAAACACTCTTACTGTGGAGCAGGCTCTTATCCCGAGACATCAACAAGCAGGTACCAGATTTCCTGGAGAATTTTGATCCCTCAAAGCCAGGAACCTCAGCCCCCATCCCTGCATTGCCTCCGGAAGTGGAGCAGTTTCCCAGCCCCAGCCCCAGCCCCCACCTCACCTTGTCTCTGGGAGCAAGAAGGTACATGGCACTGGGGCTGGGAAGTGGAGCAGTTCCCGGGCATCAGCCCCTAGCCCTGCCTCGCTGCCAGGAGCAGAGCAGTTTCCTGTCCCCAGCCCCCACCTTGCCTTGCCTCGCCTCGCCTCTGGGAGCGAGGAGGCACATGGCGTTAGGGCTGGGGAGCAGAGCAGTTTCCCGGTGCTGGCGGAGTCCGCACCAGCCCCAGCCCCCATCCTCGCCATGTCTCTAGGAGCGAGGAGGCACATGGCACCGGGTCTGGGAAGTGGAGCAGTTCCCCGGCACCAGCCCCCAGCTCCCGTCCCTGCCTCACCTCTGGGATCACAGGGCCTCGGGGGGGAATCGCTGCCTGAGCTTACCTCCAGTAAGTGTCCCATGCTGGCCTGTGTTTCTGCCGCACTCAGCTTATTGCCCAGCTCCTCTCGGGGAAGCCACAGCCCAGCTCCTCACCGGGCAGGTGTGCAGCATTAGTGCGCGGCATGGTTTTAAAGCATGCGCGGCCGTACACGCGCACAGCTTGGAGGGAACCTTAGTGACAAGTGAGAATCCTAGATGTCAGGAGACTTCCATCTTGTTGCAGCCTTCTTCCGTCTTTATAACTGTTGAGATCCTGACATCTTCTACCTGATCCACCACTGAGGATGTGGGGCTGGACCATAGTTTGTCTGGAACCTCCCTTCAGGCTTGTTTGCCATGTGAGACTGCAGATAACATAATTCTGAGGATCACAGAGATGCACAACTCTCTCTATCATTATATGGTCTCAGTCCAGGGAGAGAGAGGTAACTCCAGTAACACTGAGTATCTCAGTAACTGCGGCACAACAGAAGACATGTAAGACTTTATTTTTCAGGGTATATTGGGCCAAATTCTAAGGTACTCTAAGAAGTACTTAGATGGTTTTTAAGTGTCTAAATCACGAGGCACAATCCTAATTCACTCGGTACAACAGCCCCCAAGCTGTTACAAGAATTCTAGACATTGTATAGGTCTATACTGGCCCTCAGCATTAATCATAGAGAAGCAAGGCTGGAAGGAACCTCCAGAAGTTATCTAGTCCAACCTCCTGCTGAGGCAGGGTCATCCTTATCTGGACCATTTTATACAAATCCACTCTCTAATCTGGCTTGTGGGCCAGATCCAACAGGTGGCAGCACCACATCATACAGCTTGTAGGGCTCCACATGGCTCCAGAAATTTGGGGTGGGGCAGAGTGCTGGCACCACTCCATTGCTGCCAAGTCTCTTTACCCATGGGAACTCCTGGTCCCTGCATGCTGGATCTGGCACCCAATCCCAGCACACAGGAGAGTGGGAGGGGGCAGTGCCGGCTCCCTGGGCCTTAATCCCGGTAAATGGGGGGTGGGAGGGAGTACTGCCAGGACCCCTGGGCCCTATCCAGCCTGATGACAGGCCCACTGCATCTGGCCTACAGGGCCAAAAGTTTGAGCACTACTGGTCTAACCTATTAGCAAAACTACAGTCACCACAACCAAACCACAAGATATAACACCTTAACTTACAACAGGTTAAGCAGGGGGACCATGGCGGCCAAACTTCTGCTGTTATAAAGATTGTTAAAATACAGCCAAGAGAACCCAAGAAAAGGGCCACACCCCCTCGCAGCAGAGGAAAGCTAAACTCCCCATGTCTATACCTGTCTCACCATGGGGTAAAGTTCCTTCCTGACCTCAAATATGGTGATTAGTCTGACCCTGGGCAGAGGAGCAAAACCCTGCAGCGAGGAACCTTTGGATTTAAATCCCAGCAGGAGCCCCAGTACACCCAGTCATAATCCCCAGTCCTGGCTGAAGCCAACACCCAATGCCTCTGAGGAAGGCTTTAATTAAAAAAAATAAAAAGCAAAACCCTGACTCATAGAGCAGCGTGAGGGGAAAAACGTTCCCTTCAGCCCCATGTGATAACCGTTAAAGCCCAGAAGTGTGGGAAATACATTTAAAAGATCATAGGCATAAATATACCCAGATCGACATGTATCAGTGGCTGTTCAACTTCTTGAGCACCTCCAGTGATAGAGAGTCCACATCTCTAGGCAGTTGATCTAACTGCCTCGCTGTTTTAGCAATTCATATTCATAGATTCATAGATGTTAGGGTCGGAAAGGACCTCAATAGATCATCAAGTCCGACCCCCTGCATAAGCAGGAAAGAGTGCTGGGTCTAGATGACCCCAGCTAGATACTCGTCTAACCTGCTCTTGAAGACCCCCAGGGTAGGGGAGAGCACCGCCTCCCTTGGGAGCCCATTCCAGACCTTGGCCACTCGAACTGTGAAGAAGTTCTTCCTAATGTCCAGTCTAAATCTGCTCTCTGCTAGCTTGTGGCCATTGTTTCTTGTAACCCCCGGGGGCGTCTTGGTGAATAAATCCTCACCAATTCCCTTCTGTGCCCCCGTTATGAACTTATAGGCAGCCACAAGGTCGCCTCTCAACCTTCTCTTGCGGAGGCTGAAAAGGTCCAGTTTCTCTAGTCTCTCCTCGTAGGGCTTGGTCTGCAGGCCCTTGACCATACGAGTTGCCCTTCTCTGTACCCTCTCCAGGTTATCCGCATCCTTCTTGAAGTGTGGCGCCCAGAATTGCACGCAGTACTCCAACTGCGGTCTGACCAACGCCCTATAGAGGGGAAGTATCACCTCCCTGGACCTATTCGTCATGCATCTGCTGATGCACGATAAAGTGCCATTGGCTTTTCTGATGGCTTCGTCACACTGCCGGCTCATGTTCATCTTGGAGTCCACTAGGACTCCAAGATCCCTTTCCACCTCTGTGCCACCCAGCAGGTCATTTCCTAGGCTGTAGGTGTGCTGGACATTTTTCCTCCCTAGGTGCAGCACTTTGCATTTCTCCTTGTTGAACTGCATCCTGTTGTTTTCTGCCCACTTGTCCAACCTATCCAGGTCTGCCTGCAGCTGTTCCCTGCCCTCCGGCGTGTCCACTTCTCCCCATAGCTTTGTGTCATCTGCAAACTTGGACAGAGTACATTTCACTCCCTCGTCCAAGTCGCTGATGAAGACATTAAAGAGTATCGGTCCAAGGACCGAACCCCGCAGGACCCCACTGACCACACCCTTCCAGGTCGAGACCGACCCATCTACCACGACTCTTTGGGTGCGACCCTCTAGCCAATTCGCCACCCACCGGACTGTGCAGTCATCCACATCACAGCCTCTTAACTTGTTCACCAGTATGGGGTGGGATACCGTATCGAAGGCCTTCCTGAAGTCTAAGTATACGACATCCACCCCTCCTCCTGTGTCCAGGCGTTTCGTAACCTGGTCATAGAAAGAGACTAGATTGGTCAGGCACGATCTGCCCGCCACAAACCCATGCTGGTTTCCCCTCAGCATAATTTGCCCTGCCAGGCTCTCACAAATGTGAGCCTTGATAATTTTTTCAAAGACTTTGCCAAGGATGGAGGTGAGACTGACTGGCCTATAGTTGCCCGGGTCCTCCTTCCTCCCCTTCTTGAAAATGGGGACCACGTTAGCCCTTTTCCAGTCCTCCGGGACTTGGCCCGTGCGCCACGAGCGTTCGAATATTCCCGCCAGTGGCTCTGCAATGATGTCGGCCAGTGCCTTCAGCACCCTCGGATGGAGCCCATCCGGGCCTGCCAACTTAAAGGCATCCAGTTCTTCCAAGTGACTCTGCACCACCTCAGGATCTACGTATGGAAGTCTGGCGCCTTGCTGCTGCCTCTCTACAACCCCAGAGAGAGACTTGTCATGTCCCTCACTTAGGAACACTGAGGCAAAGAACTCGTTGAGGAGTTCAGCCTTGTCCCCCCTGTCTGTCACCAATTGTTTCTGCCCATTTAGCAGCGGTCCTATTCCTCCCTGGGCCTTCCTTTTACTCCCAATATATCTAAAAAACAATTTCTTGTTGTCATTTACTTGGGTTGCCATCCTCAGCTCCATGGTAGCTTTGGCCCGCCTAACTGCCTCCCTACAAGCACGAGCAAAGGAGGTATATTCATCTTTAGTGATCTCACCCTGTTTCCACTTTTTATGTGCTCCCCTTTTGGCCCTTAGGCTGGCCTGGATTTCTCTGGTCAGCCATGGAAGCCTCCTGGCCCCTTTCCCTCTTTTGCCTCGCTCGGGGATCGTCTTGCTTTGTGCCCGAAGGATCATTTCCTTTAGGCACAGCCACCCTTCTTGGGCTCCCATCCCATCAAAACTCCTACTCTGCAGTGCTTCCTTGACTAATCGCCTGAGTGCATTGAGATCAGCTTTCCTAAAGTCTAGCACTTTCACCCTACTAGTTACCTTACCCACTCGCCGTCTTATGTTGAATTCTATTATAAGGTGATCACTGTCTCCCAAATGGCTACCGATCTGGAGGTCCCCTATCATGTCATCTCCCGTTGCCAATACTAGATCCAGTATGGCGTTCCCCCTAGTGGGACCATGCACCTCCTGTGTCAGGTGGAGGTCCTGTACACAGGTTAGAAACCTGCGTGAGCGATGGGACCTTGCTGTCTGCGTCTCCCAGCAGATGTCTGGGTAGTTTAGGTCCCCCATGACTACCGCCTCTTTAGCTTTTATGGTCTCCGAGAGTTGCCTCAGGAGCCCCGCATCTATTTCTTCCCCTTGGTGTGGGGGTCTGTAGCAGACCCCTACCACCAAATCCCTTTCTCCTTGCCCCCCATGTAGCGTAACCCACAATCCTTCTACTTCCTCAACCTCGGATTCTGTCTTGATGAGAGTTGATGTATATTGCTCACTGACATAAAGTGCAACCCTCCCCCCACCTTTCTTCCCCGACCTGTCCTTTCTATACAATCTATAGCCCTCAATATGTACCTCCCAGTCATGGGATGAATCCCACCAGGTCTCTGTTAGCCCCACTAAGTCATAGGTGTTTAGTGCAAGCAGGAGCGCTAGTTCATCCTGCTTGTTCCCCATGCTCCTAGCATTAGTATATAGGCACTTGAGCCCTGCGACTGGTGCCTTTGCTGTCCCCCGCTCCGGGTCCCATGGGGCTCATTGTTTCTTACCTTCTTGTTTCTTACCTGTTCTGTAGTGCTGGTCTCCCCATGGCTTTCAGGTTCCCAATGTTCTCCTTCTTCAGGCTGGGCTGTCCTTGTGGGTGCCACATGGTTTGGTGGTCCACAGCTTCCCCTGCCCTCGTACTCCCCTCCCCCCGACGAGCCTATTTTAAAGCCTGCCGGAGGAGATCCGCCAACCTAGTAGAAAACACATGCTTACCTTTGGGGGACAGGTGAAGCCCATCCCAGCTGAGCATGTCCCTCGTCGTGATGTGCGGGTCATTGTCCAGGAAGCCGAAGCCTGCCTCGAGACACCACTGCCGAAGCCGCCAGTTGGTCTCTCTGATGCAGTTCTCCTGCCATCTTCGTCATCTGGTCACTGGTAGGATGGAAGAGAAAACCACCTGGGCACCAAACGCCTTCAGCACGCCACCCAGAGCACAGTAGTCCGCCATCAGGTGATTGGGGGTTCTCCTGGCCGCATCATTAGTACCCACATGGACTAGGACCATGGGGTAATAATCGGTGGGCTTGATCCTGGCCTGGATTACCTCCGTCACATCCCGAATCTTTGCTCCAGGGAGGCAGCATACCTCTCGTGCCGAGGGGTCCTGGCAACAGATGGGTCCTTCCGTACCTCTCAGGATGGAGTCTCCTATGACTAGCACTCGTCGCCTCCTCCTCTGGGTCATCGTGGATCTCTTGATCTATTTGGAGTGTGAAGAACGTGGTGTTTCTTCTTGCTCAAGGGTTTCCTCCTCCCCTTCCATCTCCTGCAGGGTTGCCAGGGCCTCGTACCTGTTCACCAGTTGGACTGGAGAAGCTGGTACCGGTTCGCTGCGTGCTGCTCCGGTCCTGGCTGTGACTGTCTGCCACTCTGCTGTGGAGGGTATTCCCCGGGGTGCTTCTTCCTTTGGTGCCTGGGCCTGCAGGGAAAGGAAATAACTATCAATTTCATCCTCCGCCTCCCTGATCCCCCTCAGCCTGCTAACCTCCTCCCAGAGCTCCCTCACCTGCGCCTCCAGAGCCCTAAGACGGGCACCTGCCGGACAGGTGTGGGGGCCCCCAATCTCTGCCCCCCCCCCCGGCCCTGCTGGGGATACCCCGCAGGCCAGGAGGTAGGGGGACACCAGCTCCCCCATGGGCTCGGTCTGGGTGGAGGCCTCAGACCTGCCCCGGGTAGCCTTGTCCCCCTGGGCAGAGGCCCTAGCAGCACTCCTCGTAGACACCATTCTACAAGCTACTGTTTGTAGACCTGTGCGGTGTCTACGCCCTACCCCTACAGGAGTCCCACTCCTGGCCCTCCTGGCCCGCCCTCCGGCACGAACGCCCGGAGCCAATGAAGACCCGGAAGAACGCCAATGAAGACGTTCTTCCTGATAGCCAATCTAAACATATTTTGCTGCAACTTCAAGCCATTGGTCCTTGTCCTACTTCCTGAGTGAGAGGAGGGTGGTCAGGCAGGGGGGTGCCATGTGCATGTATCTGCACATGGCCACCAGGCAGCCTGGAGAGTAGTTCCCACAGGTAAGTTTAGGGATGGGGGGAGATTGAGGCCCCCACAGGGAGGGAGGGAGGGAACGAGTTGAGCAGGGCTGTGGCTGCTGCCCGGATGTGTAGTGCCTGGGGCTTGTGGTCTGAGCCCGCAATGCATGGCTGCAGGGCCACAGCGGGGAGCAGAAAGGAGCCGTGGGTGGCTCATCTGGGGGGTGGAAGCAGGTTCCCACTGCTGTGCGCACTCTTAAGAAGGCAGGGGGAACCCATGCCCCCCAGATCTGTGCACGGGGTGAGGGTAGGGCAGACTGTCTGCTGCGGGCTTTGGTGGAGGTGGGGGAACTGCTCCCTGCCGCTGCGTGCACTCCCTGCATGCATAGCACGGCGGCTTTGCGCTGCCCACTGTGGGCTTTTGCTCCCCACATTGCTGCCCTCCCCTGGGGCCTCCGCAGCCCCATGTTTGCAACCTGATGCTGGAGAGAACAGCAGAGCCATGCAGGAAGCTGCCTGCTGCTGCGAGCTCCATGCTTCCCACATCCCCTGTGCTGTGACCCCCACTGCAGCTGCACATGCAGGGGATGTCATGCCAGGGCAGTGTGGAGCTCAGTGGCAGGCAGCTTTCCTGTGTGTCTCCCCTGTTCTTTGCAGTGCTAAGTCGCACACTCTGGATTGCAGAAGCAGCGAAGGCAGCAGGGCAGGAGCCCACAGCAAGCAGTGTGCAGCCCCTGCCCCACACACAGATGTAGGGGGCATGGGTGCCCCTGGTCCCTGGGAGTGTGCACTGCGGTGGGGAGCAGCCCCTTGCCCATGAGCCCACAGCAGGCAGGCAGCAGGGGGAGTGGGGAGGGAGAAGGGGTGGGGAGCTGGGCTCCACTCTGCTGCAGCAGCTGCCACCTCCTGCCAGGAGCAGGGGGCTGTGGATGCGGGTCGCTGGCCCCATAGCCCTGGCAGCTGGGAGACCCCTCCAGCAGGGCTGGGGGAGTAGGAGCTGTGGGTGGGGGGTGAGGGGCACCAACAGGGCAGGAGGGTTGTGGGGGGTGGGGAGTGAGGAGCAGGGCTGGGGAGCTGTGGGAAGGGAGTGAGGGGAACCAGTAGGGCTGGGAGGCTGGGGATGAGGAGTGAGGGGCACCAGGAGGACAGTGAGTGGGGAAGTGAGGGGCACCAGGAGGGCTTGGGGGTGGGGGGGACGACTTTCATTTTAATCATGGATGTTGGGGTTTTTAATCAGAGAATTTGTGATTTTTTTTATTAGGGAAAACCAGGATCCCTGTTTATGACACCTTTCCAGGGAGTTGGAGACCTACATCCTAGGCTCCCCTCATCCAGAAGTGATTTGAACCCACATCTCCCCTTTCCCTGCAGAGTGTCCTAACCATCAGGCCATGGACTAGTTAACACCTAGAGTGTCCTTTACCCCTCTTGCTAAAGCTGAGCCACTGGGCCATTGTCACACCAGGTTGTGGGTGACCAGGTCTGAAAGTCACTCAGGGTCTTGCGGGGAAAATGATAAATCAGAAAGAGCATCCAGAATCTGAGTGCTGGGAAGCCAAAAAGCCATAAGTGAGGAGGTCAGTTTGATGAGCCTGACCAGCGAACTGGAGGATCAGACAGAACATGGAGTCAGAAGGCAAGCTGGGTCACGTGGCTAAGGGACCAGTCAGAGAGCCAGTAGGGGCACAAACTATGAACAAAGCAACCTGGGCACAAGTTAAGCCCTATTGCCCAGACATTTCCTATTTCTGTGCAAGGGTTTATATGGAGCAAAGTGGAGGGTCAGCTGAGCCCAAATCACAACTTGGGTGGCAAGGAGTGGGTGGATGGCTAGGCTCTTATAAAGGCTTCCAGCCACCTGTGCCCAGCCTGGGTGGTCAGCTGAGGAAGTGGAAAACCAGGGTAAACAGCTGATCTAGATAAACTAAGGTCCTGGGTTCAAAACTATGGTCTCACAGCCACTGAAGCAGAAAGTGATAATGCAAAAGTAAGTGAGACTCCTGGCTCAGGGGAATAGACATTGGTTCAGGAGGAATTCTGGGTCCTGGCTCCTGTCCCCAGCTTTTGTTCCACCTGCTCCATTAACAAAATGCATGGATAGCATTGGGACCAGATCCTAAGTTTTCTTCCTGCCCAGGCCAGTGCCCTCTTCACTGAAGAATAGGGGCATGCTCCCTCTTGGATGTTGTCCTTCTGGCTCCATATATCTTCCCAGCTGACCAGTTCGAACAGGAGGAGGTAGAACATCTCTGCTGCTGCATCTGCCATTACAACTGGGTGGAACTGCCTCATGTGCTTATTTGCAGTTATACCTAGAATAACTGTGGCAGACATGCATGCTGTGGATGACTGGCAGGACTATCTCCTGGTCTGACCCTCCTCCTGGAAAGACAGCCAGACTGGGAAGGGCGGTGGCAAGAGTGGGAGCTCCTGCTTGCTTTAGGTTTATCAGATAAACCCTTAGAAGGCAGAAGCACGTGTTCCTTCTCCAAGCCTGCCTAGTCTGGCTCCACATGAGGCTCATAGAACAGTTACACCTGGTTTCATGATGCCAGCATCACAACAGTGGTTTTCTAGCAAGTTGCCACCAAATTAAAAAATGTTATGGAGGGATACCTTGAATCTATAAAGGTTTAGCATGGTTATGGTAGAATTATTTTGGACACATCAAAAGATACCTGATTCTTTCTTTGTCTCATCCCTTGACTTATCTCCTTCTTTATCTACATCATTCTTATTAGCTGCCTGGCTGTAGCTTGTTGTGTTAAATTTGAAGCAAAGTAGCTGTTCAGCATCTCCACCTTCTTTGCATCTTCTGTTAAGCTCTCACTCTAGATATATTAACTGGGTCCCCGGCTTCCTTGCTCTTTTCTTTTTCTGGCCAATGTATTTATAGAACCTCTTCTCATTCATTGTCTTCAATGTCCCTCTCCAGGTGAAGATCATTTTTACCTTTCCCTTCTTGATTTGGTTCCTACAAGTTCTTTTTGTTTCCTGGTATGCTTCTTTGGTGATCTGCTCAACTTTTCATTGCCTGTATACTTTGCTTTTGTATTTGAGGCATTCTAGAAGCTCCTTGCATAGCCACATTGGTCTCTTATCATTTCTCCTGTGCTTCCATCATGTCAGAACAGCTTCTTGTTGAGCTTTCAATACTGTACACTTTAGTAGCTTTCAGACCTCCTGGATGCCTTTATTCTTCAGTCTGTCCTTCCATGGCACCTACTGTCTTCTTGAGTCAGCTAAAATCCAGCTTTTTCAAATCCAGTATCTTAGTTCTGATGACCTCATGTTTTTTCTAGTCTCAGGATCATAAATTCTATCATATTATAATTGCTTCCTCCCAAGTTTTCCTTTAACTCTGACAGGCTCTGTCATTGGTCAGATCTAAAGGGAAAAGTCCTATATTTCATGAGCTCAGATCAGGGTCCATGCTCCAGTCAGTCCCAAATGAATGATCACTGCAATCAATCCTCTGAAGCTGGAGGGAAACAGGCCTCACCCACTTCTGCCTTTAAAAGCTTGCCCCAGACAACAGTACATCCTCTAGGCAAATACTCTGGTGCTTGCTCCTGGTCCCTCTCCAGTTCCTTAATTTGATTTCCTAGGCATGTTCAGCTTGCTAAAAGGCACTTAAGAGGGGACAATATAGCAGCCTTCAAACAGTTGAAGGGCTGTGTGGCAGAGCACCAGTGGGTTGTCCACCACTTACGGCAGTTGCAAGCTCTGGGGGAGCTTCCTGGCTGAGCAGCAGGGAAAATCCCTCCCCCCAAAACCATTTTAAAGGGGAAGGCATGTGTCAGAGCACTCCCAGTGCTCTGCCACTTTAAGAACTGGGCCAAGCAGCAGGCAAGTGCAGCCTAGTCTTGATGAGCATCCATCTTAAGACTCAGGCCAGCAAGACTGAAGGTAGCAGTTTGCTGCCAGACACCATGGGAGCAACATCTCCTGGAGGAGCTGCTGCTCTGAGAAAAATTAGGAGGTAAGAGCAGGAGCTTATGGGGATGGCTTGGAGACTCCTGGTCTGGGGCATGACCTAAAACTGCACCCTGCCAAGGTAGGGTGGCCTGGTGGTCCTGCCTGTGGTGGGGCAGGGCCAGTAAATGCCAGGTTCGAGGACCATCCCAGTAAAAGATGGGTTGGGGCAACTAAACCCCTGCCCCCACCACCCGGTGGGTTACAGTGTTAACAATGGAGGGAGTAGTGGGGCCAGGGATATCCATAGAGGACACCTGAGCCCACTGGGGGTGTAAGACCCCAAAGGGAAGTAGTGAAGCCCAGGTAAGCTTCAAGAAGTGCCTGAGCCTGAAAGACTGGAAGACCCTGTAAGGTGACCAGTTGAAGCCCTGGTGAGAGGGGCAAGTTGTGGGCCAGGTACACTGACGAGCAGCACCTGAGCCTGCAGGGGTGTTCAACCCTAGACCCCAGAGTACAGGGTAGAACAGAGAGTGGGAGTTGTGAAACCCTGTGAGTGAGAGGCATGAGTTGGGGCCCTGAGGGCAGGGGCTTGAGTGGAGGCCCTGCTAGTTTGGGGGCTTGAGTTAGGTTCAGGTAAGTCCGAGGCCACAGGTGAGCCAGAGGCCCATTGGAGGACAGCAGAGGAGGAGCTGCAAGAAGAACAGGGGGGCTAGCCATAAGCCCCTTGATGGAGAGCAGCTGGTGGGGAGTTACCTAGCTACACAACCAGGGGCAGAGTCAGCACAGCATTTTGTGAACCACCCACCCCTCGCTCAGATGTGGGTAACGGGAGATGCCCAAAAGGCTGCACGCTTGCTGGCCAGGGAGTGAAGACTAGCAAGCCTGAGGACCTCCAGGTGAGGGCAAGGTGAATGTGGTCCCCAGGACAGAAGAGGTGGTATGAGTTAGGCCCAAGAAGGATGGGATGAAAGAGACTGGGTGAGAGCCTGTGGAAAGTGAGAGGCTTCTGTGAGAGGGAGGCATTATGAGTGTGGCCCTAAAAGGGCAGAGTGAATGAGACTCAATGCTGTGACGAGTTGGGCCCGGCCTCAGGCCAGAGTTTAGCACAGCTCTGAGCAATATCTGCGAGGCTTGGGATGCAGTAGAGGGGTGTTTGGAGTTGTATACATAGGCCCAGAAGAACAGGGCATTCAGTGGACAGCCTCCCACTTAATTAAGATCATAATTACTTAACAGCAAGGCATGGCAGGTGAGATAGGCAGGAAGTATGCCTAGTGGGGTTGTGAGACCAGTACTGTGGCTGATTGGGGACCTCGCACATTTCTCCACAGGCTGCCATAAAGAGAGAATACACCTTTTTTCTCATGCTACACAGAGGAGGATGGGGACCAATGGCTTGAAGTTGTAGCAAAGTAAGTTTAGATTGGATATCTGGAAAAATTTCCACTTTGTTAGAATAGTGAGGTAGTAGAATGGATTACCTAAGGAAGTTATGGACTGTCTATCATTGGCAATGTTCAAGAAGAGGGTAGACAGCCACGGGTCAGGGATGATCTAGGCCGGGGTAGGCTATGCTTTTGGCTGGAGTGCCAAAAAACCCACAATGTCTACCTGTAATGTGCTGGAATGCCGGCATGCCATAAAAACAAAACTGGAGTGGGGAGCACATGACAGAACGCACTATATATTAGTATAGTTAAACATAATGGTTTTGGTGGGTTTTTTTACTGTAAATACTAGGTTTTCTAAACATTCTAAACCTGATGACAATGAATAAAACTTCATATACTACCTTTGTTCTTGTGTACTCTTTTTGGTTATGCATGTTGTGATGAAAGAGAGAGAGAAAAAAAAGGAGAGAAGAGAGAAAGAGAAAAAAAAAGAGAAAACAAAAATGAGAGAAGAAAGAAAGAGAGAGAAAAAGAAAGAGGATGTGTCCTTCACTGTTCACATCTCTTACCGCTACCAGCTGTGGCTCAGGCCTGCTGGTCCAGGGCAGTGTCTGGCAGAGGGAGAAAGTGACACTACAGCAGCAGCTGCCAAGACCAGGGTGCTCGAGCCTGATGGTCCTGGAGTGGGGGGAGCCCAGGCCCAGGGCTGGAGGGAGGGAGGGCCCAGCCGAGGTGGGGGCAGCACTGGGGTGCCGAGCACTGAGCCCTGACACTCAGGTCGGGGTCCAGGTGAAGGGGGAGAAGCAGGCATGGGGAGGAGATGCTGTAGGTGGGCTGGCCCAGCCAGGCCCTTGGGAAGGTGGCAGCCAGAGGAGAGAGAGGGCCAGAGAGAGAAGGAAGAGAGGGAAGGTGGGGGCTGCTCCAGGGCTTTCTGGATAGGGGTGTCCAGCAGTGGAGGTGGAGCCTGGCCTGCAAAGGGACTCCACCTGGCCAGGGCAGGATGCTGGGCTTGGGGGGGGGCTCCAGGCTCTGGGCTCAGCCTCCCTGCGCACCGGGCACAGCAGGAGCAGGGCAGAGCCACTCCTGGTGTAAGGGCCCAGCCACAGGAGCCCCCTGGGTCCCAGGGACAGCTTCTGTGGGTGGTGCTTGGGGCTGAGCCATCCGGGAGCCTCCAGCACAGTGGTCCCTATACAGTGCGTGCCTTGGCCCCGGCCTCACTCATTCATGGCTCCCCTCCAGGGACTTAGTGAGGCTGGGCTGGAGGGCACAGCCTGGAGATAGGAGGAAGGGTCAGCAGAATGCAGGCAATGTCCCTGTCTGTGGTTTGCTGACTTCACCCCGGTGCATGCTGCAGCCTAGTGGACCATCATCCACTCAGACTTAGGGTGGGCTGGGGATGAGTTAGCTCCCGGTGGATAGGGTGGTGTTGAGGTAAGGAGTAGGGCTTGTTGTTGTGGTTGGGGGGGTAGTGCAGGCAGGAGTACATTCTCCTCTCCTTCTCTCTACCCTGGAATTCTGCCAGTTCTTGAGGTGCAGGGTCCTTTGATCTTGCCAGGGGTGGGGGGAAGGGCATTTGGGTGGGACCAGGGTGCTGGGGGTCCCAAGGTTGTAGGAACCCCTCTCTGTTACAGGGGAGCATAGCTTCCTTCAGGTGGTCCACAGGGCACTCCTGACAGAGATACCCTGGGTCACAATATGGGAAGCACCAGTTTTCCCCCATTCTAATATAATAAAAGGCTTTGCCTGTCTATCTCTCTGTACCGCTCTGGGCCAACAGCACATGTGTCCCTGAGAGGGCGGGTGGCAATTTGGTTGCTCACCTGAGCTGCACAAGCCCAAGTTTGAATTGCTGCTGGGGAAGTTTGGTAACGGGGAACATTCCCCGGCCATCTGAGCAGCGGGGCTTCTCCCCGCCTCACTACCTGAGGGCAAAGGGGTGGGGGTCATGGTGCATCTGCCTGGCTGCATGGGACAGCTGGGCAGCAGCTTCCTGCATGCAAGTGTAACAGGGGCTGGGTGGGGGGTGAGACTGAGCCACAGGCAGCTCGCGGTGCGGGAGGGGAGGGGGCGGTGGGTTGTCTCTGTGTGATCAAGTGTGGGGGGTGAGGGAGGTCCTCTGAGGGGAAAGTATGTGTGAGAGTGGGGTCTGTGTGTACATGTGGGGGGTCTGTATGTGTGTGTGTGGTTCTGTGGGTGGGTCTATCTGTGTGCATGTGTGTGCCTGTGTTGGAGGGATCTCTGTCTGGGTGTGGGTCTCTGTGTGTGGGTTGGGGGGGGGCTCTGTGTGACTGTGTGTGGGGGGGCTGTGTGACTGGGGGGGGACTGTCTCTGTGGGTCTGTGTCCATATGCAGAGAGTGAGAGTATAATGCATGTGCTTGTGTCTCTGCGTGCCTGTGTGTGCACTTTGGCCTGTAGCAGGGGCAGGAACAGGGAGAAGAGGCAGGCATGTGCCCCCCAGCCCAGTGGGGTCCACCTATCCTCCCCAACCAGCACTAGGTGGGGAAAGGGCCCCTCTCCTCTCTCCCCCCCCCCCACTTCAGACCAGTTCCCATAGGGGGAGGGGGCCTTCAATTTTGTGCTTGCCCATGACCCCAGTACACCTTAATCCACCTTTGAGGGGAGAGGAGGCAAGCGGACACAGAGGAGTGGGGAGGGGTGGCATGAAGCCAGATGCAGAGCGGGAGGGGGGGCAGTGCACATGGACCAGGGCCAGATGCAGTGTGGCCAAATCCCTTGTCCCTCAACTTGCACGTGCATCCCATGAAATGGGCCATGTGTACAAAAGGGGGGTAGCAGAAAACATACTAAGATACTGATATGCACCCGCTATACACTCAGAAGCACAAAAAATTTTGCAAACTTGCACGATATGTCTACAACATGGAATTAGTAAACCCCTACATGTCCAGGCTAGCACCACCCCATGGTCCTATGGGCCATTTCAGAACTTACAAATAGTTTTCATTGACCTACCTCCTAGTAAAGGATTCAAACATGTCCTCGTCATCGTGTGTCACTTTAGTGGATGGATAGAAGCCTACCCTACTAGAAGGGCAGACGCAGTCTCTGTAGCAAAAAAACTAATGACCGAACTAATTCCACGATTTGGTATACCACTCTCATTAGACTCAGATCAGGGACCACATTTTACTTCTCAAATTCAAAAGGTGCTTAGCAAAGCCTTAGGATTTGCATGGAAATTTCATACACCTTACCATCCAGCCAGTTCGGGAAAAGTGGAGTGCACCAACCGAGATATTAAATCGAAATTGCCCAAACTTTGCAAGCAGACTTGACTTCCATGGCCTGACATTCTTCCAATCGTGTTGATGCACCTCAGAAACATACCTAATAGAAAACATGGGCTTACGCCACATGAAATATTATTTGGTAGACCTATGAATGAGGCCTCAGCCCTGAAAAAAAAATTGAAATGGCTGGTCTGTTAGAAGGCCATGAAAATGTGTTAAGTTGTAATACAAATACGTTAGATTTTAGACATAAGGCCTAAATTTAGACACAATGCTTTATTTTTGCAACATGCTTCTGTATCCAATATGGCTTGCAAATAGCTTCTGCACTAACTTTTGCACATAGATTAAGGCCTGCTTAACACATAGGATTGTCTCAAGTGACCTAGAGTTACACGAAGACAGGGGGTTACTAAAGGCCAAGTTTACCGCAGTACCCCCTGTGCAACACACACAGGTGCGACCACATATCCCATAATAAGTTGAGCATAGCCACCTTTGAACTTCAACATCCTATGGAAACTTAGATATAACCATGGAAACTGTGACGTCTTGCGGAAACTTAAACGAAATAATAGAAGCTTGTAGAAGTTGTAAGACAACCAATAGCTGCATAACACGACACGGTTCTTTGTTTAGGTAAGCTATAAAAGGACCCTCAAACAGTGTCTGGGGGTCGACTCTGCTTTGGGTTACTTAACCCCTTTGTCGATCGATTGCGCAATCAATAAACTTATAATGAACCCAGCCTGAGCGTGTGACTCCCTCCTTGAGGTATTTGGATAAGGCTTCCAGGGGCACGAAACTAGCAATTTGTGCAACAAAGTTACTGCAAAGGACTCATGAAAACTGTCAAAGCTTTATTTCCACAGGTCAGTGCAGCCTTGCCTGTTCCTACTGATGTTCCCTGCCATTCTCTAAACCCAGGCAACTGGATCCTAGTAAAGGAGTTCCAGAGAAAAGATTGCCTACAGTCTAGATGGAATGGACCCTTCCAAGTGCTACTAACCACAAATACTGCTATTAAAATCCATGAAAAATCTGTGTGGATCCACGCATCTCATTGCAGGAGAACAGTAGCACCACAAGAGGAAGCCGAATCCCACCTGAAACTCGCTCAATCCTTTCAAGAAGAAACCAACACAGGTCTCCAAGATGCAAACACTGCAAAACCCCACCTTGTTGAGCCCCCTCACTTGCATAACCTTCGTTCCCGAGTAACCAACAAGAAATCACCCCAGAATAACTAATTCAGGCTGCCAAGCTGGACGGTGAACCACTTGACAACGAAAACCCGAAGAATTGCCTGCAGAGGCAAGCCAAACAATACCTGCCAACGCTATGAAACTGGTAACCCTAATCTTAGTGCTGCCTGTCCTAGTAAGCACTAATGTTTACCTAAAGCTCTTAGAAAAGATGACCCTAGCCTTAAATGCCTCAGCTTGCTGGGTCTGTGGGCTCGCCCCTAAAACTCATAGCAAGGGATTTTTAATGATACTGTGGCCCTTGACCTTTATAAACCTAACTGCACGAAGCCAGGATCTCAACAATGAGACTTGGAATGATGCAGAATACCTTAAGGTCATTCAAGAGCAAGGTTATTTCTGTTGGGTACGCAACCAATCCCAGAAATTAAACTATTCAGTTGGGAATAGTAGCTGTAAACATTATACCACCTATGAGGGCATATGGATGAATAACCACACAGCAAGTAAAACCTGGTGTAAGGGATTAAAAAATTGGTATACCACCTACAACCAAACCACTAATGGCTCAGTCTCATGTAGTCCCTTACAACTGTTTAATGTAATCATATGGGACTGCTCTCGGTCAGACCAAGGAACTTGTTATAGAAATGGTACAATCATCAGTGGTGGTACTCTAGGTATCCACAGCCCCTTCGGAGGATGGTATGTACGCTATTTTGGATCTGAGCTCAAAAAGCCTGCAACTGAAACAAATACTACTTGGATAGCACTGAAAGGAACTTATTGGGTTTGTGGAACAAAAGCTTACCACCAGCTACCCCCTAACTGGTTTGGGTCTTGTTACTTAGCCTGGTTAACCCCTGCTGTAAGAATAACAAAAACTTTACCTAAGGGCCAACATAGGAATAGAAGGGACACCGCTAACCTATCTGACCAAAAGAAGGTTTCCCAGGCTACTTTAGAAACCTACAAAAACCCCCTAAAAGTCGGAAAGTTAATTGGATGTTCTGCACTAGGGGTCATCCCACCCGAAGCCGGCCCTGCCATCTCCTGCGTGGGAAGGTATACATTGCGGCTCCAAGCAGTTGTCCAACTCCTAGCTTTAGAAACCGAATTGGCAATAAATATCTTAGGGCAAGCTATAAAAACTGTCACAAAGAACCAAGAAAACCTGCAGCAAATGGTAATCCAAAACAGGTTAGCTTTAGATTATGTATTAGCATCAGAAGGAGGCACCTGCACTGTAATAGGCCAAGAATGTTGCATCTATGTAAATAACACCTTCAAATTAGTAGAAGACCAGGTCAATGATGCACTCATTCATGCCGCAAAGGCTGCCAAAGCCGCCTTTGATCCTAAAGACTCCTCTACTGACTAGTTCGCTTGGTTAGATCCTCGGGGTCTGTTTAAAGGTCTGGCCGGGAAAATTATGTCTGCTTTACGTATGATTTTGATTTTAGGATTAAGCTTATATGTAATAGTGCAACTAATTTTATGTTGCACAAAGTTGTGTGTTAAAAAGGCTGAACAAACTATCTCATCTATTTCTAAAGAAACGGTCAAAACTAAGAAATAACAAAATAGAGCAAGAAAAACTTTGGGCAGACTTTCGCCAAATAAAAATAGAGTGATCCTCCTTTGGAAGGATCAAAGGGGGAAATGAAGGGGAAAAACAAAATGGTTCCAGTCTGCTATTACTTGTAAGTGAGCAAGTAACATACTGATCTGATGGCTATGCCGAAACCAGGTCATGACCTTGCGGTCACAGACTAGTTCAAACCAGCCTCATCAGACAGTCAACAAGTTATAGACATGCGCAAATGAACTTGTATTGTGGCCAATGCTGATTGCTATATACTGTTGCTAAGCTTATGATGTAACTTTTCTTATATTAACCTGCTTTGTTCTATGTACGGGGTCAGACCTCTCCACAATTTTTGAAAGTTGTGCATGGCTCTGTCCAGAATGCATTCTTCAATAAACTAAGTCTACAAGTTCATATTTGACTGGCCTGTTTAAGCCTCCGCCCAACGAACCGGGAAAGCATTTCCTCAATACCCACATCCCTCCAGGTCGAAAACAACCCATCCACCCCCACTCTTTGGGTGTGACCATCGAGCTAATTTCCCACCCATCTGACTGTGTAGGCATCAATGCCACAGTATTCTAGTTTTTTTAAGAGAATGGGGTAAGAAATAGTGTCAAAGGTCTTCTTGAAGTCCAGGTAGATGACATCCACCTCAACGCCCACATCCAAGGACTTTGTGACCTGGTCATAAAAGGAAATAAGGTTAGTCAGGCAGGATCTGCCTGCAGTGAACCCATGTCGGTTGCCCCAAGCATTACCTCCCATGCTAGGGCCCCTGCAGATGTGTTCCTTGATAGTTTTCTCAAAGGTCTTCCCAAGCACCGAGGTGAGACTAACTGGCCTATAGTTACCCAGGTCCTCCTTTCTCCCTTTCTTGTAAATGGGGACCACATTGGCCCTTTTCCAGTCCTCTGGGACCTGGCCCAACCACCACAAGCACTCATACAGCCATGCCAGGGGCCCTGCTATGACCTCTGCCAATTCTCTCAGTACCCTTGGATGAAGTGCATCTGGACCTGCTGATTTATACACGTCCAGCTCTTCCAATAGTTCTCTAACTAGATCGTTCCTGACCCTAGGCATGGCATCATGTCCCCTAAGCCTGTCCGTAATCCTAGTGGGGGAGTCTCTGCTCAGAAATATGGAGGCAAAGAACTTGTTGAAGAGATCAACTTTTTCCTTTGCTGTAATCACTAGATTGCCAAGCCTGTCCTGTAGAGGCCCCACGTTACCTGGTGCCTTCTTCTTACTCCCTATGTTTTTGAAAAAGGACTTTTTATTATCCCTAATTCTGGTGGCCAGCCATAGTTCCGTCTCTGCTTTGGCTTTCCTAACCACCTCCCTGCAATCATGAGCAACGGAGATGTAATCTTCCTTGGTGATTGCCCCTTGCTTCCACTGATTGTATGCCACCTTTTTTGCCCTCAGGCCCTCCTGGATGCCTTTACTGAGCCAAGGGGGCTTTTTAGCACTCTTGCCCGCTTTGGTTCGCATTGGGAATGACTCCCTCTGAGCTCGGAGGATCATCTCCTTAAGGAACAACCACCCATCCTGGACTTGCATCTTATTGAAGCTCCGAGTCCCCAGTGTCTCTCTTACTAATCCCCTTAGCTCAAGTCAGCCCTTCTGAAGTCAAGGACTTTCGCCTTACTGCTTGCTTTCACCACCCTGCGCCAGACAGTAAATTCCAGTAGATGATGGTCACTAACGCCTAGGTAGTCAAGCACCTGCAGATCTCTCACCAGGTCATCGTCTGTGGCAAGGACCAAGTCCAGCAAGGCATTTCCACTGGTGGGATTATGTACCTCCTGGGTTAGGTGGAGGTCCTGTATGCAGACTAAAAACCTACGTGAGTGTTCAGACCTGGCTGACTGATCCCCCCAGCAGATGTCTGGGTAGTTAGGTCACCCATTACAACCACATCCCTTGTCCTTACAGCCTCCGTAAACTGACCTGAAAATTCCAGGTCCAGTTCATCCGCATGGTGAGGCGGTCTGAAGTAGACACCCACTATCAAGTCCCTTTCCCCATGACCCCCTTGCATTCTAACCCAGAGCGCCTCAGTTTGCTCCTCTTCTGAACCTATCCTGATCATTGAGGATGTGTACTGCTCTTTAACATAGAGCTTTCCCCCCACCCCTTTTCTCCCTACTCTATCTCATCTATATAACCTGTAGCCCTTGATGTCTACTGCCCAGTTGTGGGTAGAATCCCACCAGGTTTCTGTAAGTCCAACCAGGTCTGGGTTTTTGCTAGCTAGCAGGAGGGTGAGTTCCTCCTGCTTATTCCCTATACTTCTGAAATTTGTGTAAAGGTAAGTGAGACCTCCTATGGGTGTTCATGCTGCCCTCTTGTTCCCAAGCTTGCCCAGGCCCTTGTCACTTACATGGGTTGTTCCTGCTTGCGTCATCTGGCTTGACGTCGAAGTGTCCTCCTGAACTTCCGCATCCTCACTCCTGGACGTCACTCCCTATCCACCCGTGGCCTCATCCCATCTGCCAAGCCATGTGCCCTGCCTGCACAGATCCCAGTCACTCTCCATAGAGGCTGTGTTATTGCTGGGTGGTGATGCTTGGGGCTAGAGCCCACAGAACCAATCCCATCCCAGTCCTGGTCCTGATCCCAGCACTGGCCCTGACCACCTACCCATCCCACTCCCAGATGCTGCTCTCGCCCATTGCAGGGGTTATGCATTGCAGCTCTGCCTCAGGCTCCAGTCCCATGCTGTCATAACCCAGAAATCCTGATCCCAGGCCCAGCCCTGCCTGCCTATCCTGCTCCTGGATGTTTCTCCCTGACTGCCTGTGGCCCCAACCTATCCACATGACCAACCATGGGGTATAGCCACTTAGGGAGTTGTGGTGAACTGTTGCAGGTATTGGGGGGAGGGGAGGGGAGTGATGACCCAGCCTATGACAGCTCACCAAAACTCCCTAAGTGGCCCTCTGGCCCATATAATTTCCCACCCGAGTTAGTTTATAAGATGCAACTCTACGCTGCTGCCTTCCTCTACAGTCCCACTGAACACAAGATGCAGCACTTATACCTCAGTCCAGAAAGCTGAGATCAGCTTGAAGGAGTAGAATTTTTGTAACCTTGACTTTAATTAGGTATGTACAGGGAAGCACTACATTGCCTTGTCCCCATTGTGATTGTACTTTGAGAGTTACCCGCATGGAAACACACATTTATTTTGCAGTGGAGACAAAACTTTTAGCTTCTTCAGAGATTATTTTCCTTGTCTTCACTTTAGGAGGTGCAGTGACTCATGGTTACACAGTACTTCTTTATGGCCCTGGCTTTTCATATCTAGGTGATCATGGATCTGCACTGCCTGATTCTTGTTTCTGGAACTACTCATCTCCAGTGCAAATGCCCTCTGTTATGCCTCAAATGATGCCTTCTGGGGTTCTGCAGCTGCCTTTTATCCTTAATAATTTTCAGCCTTGGCCATTGGAAGCATTCCCTATCCTGTGAGTGGCAGAGGGCTCAAAGCACATACATTTCAGCCTTTGAAAGGAGACTAGAAGGACTGACATGCCAGTGTGTGGAAGGTAGCCGTAAGCATTGATACCACACATGCCTGCAACAAATGAAAATTACCTGATGTTCCAGTTTTGCCAGTTGCTGGAGTGGCATACCTGAGAGTAGGAGAGGGAAAGAAACAATGAAATAATTAGTGTGGCTGGAATCACTGACATTTGTGGTTTGGAATCAGGCTGGACAAACCGATATGCTTGTTTGTGGGAAGGATCTGGAGGCACTGAGGCTCCGACTTCTAGAAGGAGGCTGGAAACACTGTAATTCCTTCATGTGGAAAGAGGAGGAAACACTGACATTCTACATATGGGAAGAGGATGGAAGGACAGACACTTGCATATAAAAGGAGAATGGAGACATTAATTTCAATTCAGAAAGATCTTGATAGACTGAAAAGCTAGGCTGGAGCTAACAGGATGAAGTTGAATCCTGACAAATGCAAGGAAGGAAAATCAAAATTACAAATATAAATTGGGTGACACTTGATTGGATGGCAACACTACAGCGAAGCATCTGGGAGTCTTGGTAGATCATACACTCAACATGAGTCTGCAATGTAATGCAGCTGCACAAAAGGTAAACGCAGTTTTGGAATACATCGACAGAAGCATCAGGTGCAAGATAGATGATTGTACCTCTACTCAGCACTGGTTAAGCCTCATATAGAGTACTGTGTGCATTTTAGAAAAATCTTGGAAAAGCTAGAGAAGGTCCATAGGTGTGTAACAAAAATGATAAAGGGCTTAAAGAGCAAGCCGTATGAGGAGAGGTTGAAAGAAATAGAATTATCTTGAAGAAAGGGCAATTAAGAGGGGACATTATAGCAGACTTCAAACATCTGTTGCTTCAGAGAGCAGGAGGCAGACCAAAGGCCTCAAGTAAAGTAGTTTTAGATTGGATATCAGGAAAAACTTCTTTACTGTTAAAACAGTGAGGCAGGGGAATATACTGCCTATGTAAGTTTTGGAATCTCCATCATTGGAGGTGTTGCAGAAGAGAATGAACAGCCCCTGGTCAGGAATGATCTAGGAGTAGCTGTGCTTATGTTCAATATTTCCCATGCTTATAGGGTTTGCTAGTTGCTGCATGGGACTGGGAAGGAGTTTTTCCCCTCCTGTTGTTATATAGGTCAGGGCTTGGTTTCTTTTTCTTTAAATAAAGACTTCCTTAGAGGCATTACATATTGGCTGCAGCCGTGGCTGGGGATTTTGACAAGGATGTGCCAATGCTCCTAGTCAGACAAAAACCTAGAGGCTTTCTCTACTCAGGGTCAGACCGATTGCTACATTTTGGAATATTACCCCATGGCCAGTTTGGTACCTTGTTGGGGTTCTTGCCTTGCTTTATAGTGGGAGATGGGAAGGGTGGCATTACTGTCTCTTCAAGACCTGAAAATCTGTAAGGCTCTCCAACAATGTCTCCATGAAAAGCTCTTTGTCTTGTCCGCTAATGAAGGCAACATTGAAGAACTCTGGAAGGGGTTTAAAACTGCTGTCCAGATGGCCTGTGATTTTATAGATTTCATAGACATTAGGGCTGGAAAGGACCTCAGAAGTTTATCGAGTCCAGCCCCCTGCCCAAGGGGCAGGAAGTCAGCTGGGGTCATAGGATCCCAGCAAGATAAGCATCCAAATTGCTCTTGAAGGCGTTCAATGTAGGTGCATGAACCACCTCCGATGGCAAGCTATTCCAGACCTTGGAGGCTTGGACAGTGAAGAATTTCTTCCTTATGTCCAGCCTGAAATGGTTTTACTGAAGTTTATAACCGTTTGACCTTGTCATCCCTTGGGGCGCTCTGGTGAACAATCGTCCCCTCAGATCCTTGTGAACACCCCTGGTAAACTTATAGGTGGCCATCAGATCACCCCTGAGCCTGCGCTTTTCCAGGCTAAAGAGTCCCATAGTTCTCAGCCTGTCATTATAAGGTCTGTTTTCCTGACCTCTGATCATGCGTGTGGCTCTCCTCTGGACTCTCTCAAGCTTCTCCACATCATTTTTGAATTGAGGAGCCCAAAACTGGACACAGTACTCCAGCTGCAGCCTCACCAAGGCCAAGTACAACGGGAAAATGACGTCCTGGGATTTGCTTGAGAAGCATCTATGGATGCAAGCCAGCGTTTTGCTTGCTTTATTGGCCTCAGCATCACATTGAAGACTCATATTCATCTTGTGGTTAATCATGACCCCTAAGTCCCTTTCATCTGTAGTGTTAACCAGTGTAGCCCTGCCAAACCTATAAGGATGCTGCAGGTTTTTCTTCCCAAGGTGAAGAACCTTGCATATTTCAGTGCTAAACACCATCAGGTTCTTGTCCACACATTTCTTGAGCCTGTCCAGGTCATCCTGGATCGCCCTCCTGTCCTCATTAAAGGTGTTAATTGATGGCAATTAACTGGCTACATTGGCTAGGCCCTATGTATTGAGCTGGTCCCTGATTGAATCATGATTGATTGGTAACTGGTAACACAGTAGCTTAGCAGCTAGGCTTGCAGTAGTGTCTTCCATGCCCCAAGACGGAGACAGTCAGTCCCACAAGCACCCATGGCACAAGCTGCTGACAGACAAAACTTGTGCCATGGGTGCTTGTGGGACTGACTGTCTCCGTCTTGGGGCATGGGAGACACTACCGTAGGCCTAGCTGCTAAGCTACTGTGTTACCAGTTACCAATCAATCATGATTCAATCAGGGACCAGCTCAATACATAGGGCCTAGCCAATGTAGCCAGTTAATTGCCATCAGTTAACACCTACAAAACCAGACTAAGGAGAAAAGAATCAATACAGACAATCAGCTGCCCCAGGACAGACACAGTCAGTCCCACAAGCACCCATGGCACAAGTTTTCTCTGTCAGCAGCTAGGGGTGCAGGGCCACAGAACCCCCCTGCACTAATCTCCTCAACAGCTGGCAGGCTTTGTGGCCACAGCAGGGGCCACCATCCCTGCAGCTTTCACCCCGCTGTGCCTTAACACACGCAGGGTCACCCATGTCATGAGTTTTGCTTGTCCGCAGCTTGAGGTGCAGTTCCCCCCAAACACCTAAACTGATCTTCTTGAAACTTGGCAGGCTTTGTGGCCTCAGTAAGAGCTATGACCCCTGCAGTTTTGACCCCCCTGTGGTGTAATACATAGACATGACAGGAGTTTTGCTTTCAAGAATTTGGGGTACAGTTTCCCCACAAACCCTGCACCAATCTTCTTGAAACTTGGCAGGTTTCATGCTCTTAGCAGAGGCTACCATCCCTGCAAGTTTCATCTAAAAATTGGACAAAAAACAACAAAGTTATAGATATTTCATTGACTCCCCCATTATACCCTATGGCCAGATCTCCGAGGTGGCTCCAAAGCTTCGGAGCCGCTTTGGCTGGACCGAGGTGGAAACCCAGTCCGGAGCTCCAGATCAAATTACTGCCATCTGAAACGGCTGGATCCAAAGCCAGATTGGATCACTGCCAACTTGCACAAGCCTACTGGGAGGAAAGTGGTTGGGCCCTATCCCAGGGTACTGACATTAAGTTCCGTTTTTGTTTTTTTTTTTTTGCTTAGTCTGATGTGCCCTCACCTCAGACTGGCAGGGTGCTGAGCCAGTTTGGCAGAACCCCAACCTAACAAAAATAAGGGGGAAAATTACCCAGCCAGACCAATATACTTTGGGACAAAGGGGTATCAGCCTGGATGGGTTTGTTTTTTTCTCTGGACTTTTTACCATTTGATTTTTATTGTAGTACTAGAGGTCATAACCCTCAGTGAGGGAGGGGACAAAAAGCCCTCCCAAGACCAACTGCATGGCTCACTTGAGACTGGGACTAAGTCTGGTAGTCTACATTTATTTTAGTTCTGTTGAGATGACTGTCAAGACATAGGAGCCTAAAAGAGAAAAGACAAGTCACCTGTTAAGACCAACATAAATGAATGGTGGTGTAACATCTGGGTGGTGCTAGGCCAGGGTGTAGGGTAGGTTGGAACCCCAGAAGAGACCCATATCAGGTTACCGTTGTACAGTGGCAGTCAGAATTATCACCTCCCAATTAATATCATCCTAAAAGCATCAAGACGTGGCAGGAGAGTCGGGACCACCGCTATGAACACAGGCAAGTGAACACAAGGCCAATGGTCAGGGCTGGGAAGGTACCAAAGTGTCATACACAACTTTAACCAAGCCAAGCCCTGATATTGGACTTGAGGGAGGATGCATCAATGAGTAAGTGCATGAAATTAATAAGAAGAAAATGTAGGCTCTATCTGAAGAAAATAACCTGATCCAAAGGTTACCAAAGCAATGCAATGGAGTCACCCTTCTCAGAGTCATTTGTCCAATAAGACTGGACAAACATCTGTTGAGAAGTACCCTACTCAGATTGCTTTCATCATTTGCTATTATCTGATCTAAACTGTTTTAAAAGAAGCTAACACAGTGAAAAACCACAGCATGCACTGTGTTTGCATAATTGCTAGGGAAGGTTGAACACGTCTAAGAATTTTATTGGCGAGGGATCATGGCTTGGCATGCTGGATATTTTTGTTTAAATGCAGAGGTGCCAATTTTGAAATAGTTATGATGCAGGAAGTAGTTTATATTCGGCTTCCTTAATGTCTCTTCAGCATGCATCTGTAAGTGATATTAAGTAATCTAGCTCATTCAGAATCCAGGTTGACAAAAATAATACTTTAAGAGAGAGAAAGGTATTTGGCCTAAAGCCAATGTTTATGACTAAGGCACAAAAAGACCTATAAAATGTGTTGTATCTGGGCAGCTAGTTTTCCAGACTAAATACCTTAAAGATAATTTTTTACAGCTACTACCTTCAGTGAACCCATACTAGCAAGGTCAGTCCAGCCTTAAGCAGAAAAACCTGCAGTGTCACATCAAATATCCTCATCCTCCTTTAGAATGTTTAAACACGCAGAGAATAGTTTGTAGCCTTTAAGGTGAACTGACAGACCTCTACTGCACACTCTGTATTTTCCAGGAGGTTAGTTTCCCTACAGTGAACACAACTGTGAAGCACTGTGCTGGGTCTTCGCATCACCATTCCAGTGGTTGAAGTCAAGGTTCATATTTTGAGAGATCTTCAAGGGATCTGAGCACACACAGGATCGTAATAAAATAAGGCTGGAAGGGGCCTCAGGAAGTCATCTAGTCCATTTGTGGACTTCATACCACCAACCACATACCACTGGGTTTACCAGTACAATCAGCCCCTCTAGCTCATCAATTACTACCTGGTCCCTCTGGCCCAATCAGCAGTTCCCAGAGCCCTCTGGCCTTTCGGTCAGTCTACAGGGCATACCCCCACAAGAGTCCACAGGGGGTACCCCTCAATCAGTTTCCCAGAGCTTGTGTCGCTCACCAGTCTTTAGGTGTACTGGGGTTAACACACCCTGAAGAGTAAACCCCCCATGCCCTCACTCAGCGTACCCATAGCAGCTTCTCCATCTGGCCATCTCATAACATGATGAGCTCCTACACCTCTGGAGGACCTTCTCCCCTGGCCCTCCCCAAGTTTCTCTCAGTCCTGCTGGGACTTCTCCCAGCTCTAGTTCTCCTGGGCCCACTCAGAGTTTGTAGCCTCAAATCCAGCTTTTAGAACTTGTAGCAGGGAGCTCCTCCCCACAGCACTGTAAGGCCTAACTGCCAAGTTCTTCTTTGGGCTGGACTTACATAGCCCCAGGCTTCACCCCTTCCAACTGAAGGGGTGCAACCTTTTAGGCACCAATCCACCCTTTTCCTCACTCAACTCCTTTGTGATAATGGGGTAGGGGTCTCTGATTATATGCAGATCCATGATTGTATCCCCAAACAGCCATTTCAGAGCTATTTGATAGACAACCTGCTTGCAATGACTCATGCTTAGTGACCCCTGAGTATTTTTATCACCCCAGATTACAAGGTGTGTGACCTTTGCCAACCTTCAGTTTGTTGTCTGGACTTGGATGTGGCTGAGGCTAAATGGTCTGAAGAGTGTTTCTACAGCCCTCAAATCTCTCCCAGCTTTGAATTCAATTTGCAAATTATATATTTGTAGCTGAAAAATAAACTACAAATATTCTCACGAGGCATTTATTTGGCCCAAAGTGTCTTGTAGTCAGTTTCAGCTAGCACTGGCCTTCCATAAATAAATTCATGACACTTTTTATACCCATGGCCTCCAGCCAAAGTGTCACACTCCATTTGAGACTTCTAGTGCATTTTTTGTTAGTGCCTGTGACATAGGTGCTGGTCTTCAGTTTTGATCACATAGTATAAAGAAGACTGTGTCAGTGCCCTCCTTGGAGGCGTCCATGCACAGTTTAGTTTAGTTCTGCCAGTCACACTGCCCTAGGATGAGGGTCTTTTTAATTCATTCTTTCTATATCTCAAATTCCTTATTAAGATATACAGCTTGTGTTCACCAAGTATCTTTGCACAATACTGCTCTCAGAATGCTGGTTCAGACAGCCAGATAGTTCATCTGTGCAAGGGTTCTTTGAACCCCTATTGTAACTGTTGGGGGGCATGTTGGCAATGGCCTCAATACTGCCAAGATATACATGTTCACTTTTCTGTGGTAACTTCTTTCCCAGCTATCTTATTCCTGTTGGATAGATTTTATATCTTCATTTGTTTAGTTTTAGCCCAGCAACTCTTGCTCTTCCCAAAGCTATCTATAGCCTCTTGCTACGCTCTTATACTGTTTTCCCTGATATGAAAACAACATCTGTGTAAAAATCACCCCCTAAGCCCTCAAAACTGTTATAATTCTTAGTGAAACAAAGGCCTCAGGTGCTGAACACAAACCAAATGGCAGTTGGAGGATGTAGTGTCTCCCATAAAGAAGCCCAATGTGAACAAAGGTGCATTCTGTTTTTCAAGGGCACCTGCTAAAACCCAACAGATGATGCAACACACACAGAGAATAAATATTTGCCATCAGCCATCTCTCTAAACTTAACCTGACTGGTCCCCAGGCTGCTGGGTTGGCCTTTACAGTCCCAGGCCCTTGACTGGGCCACTACAGTCAACTGTGCCTGGCCAGGCACCCAAAGCCTTAAGGGCTAATTGCATGGCTCCAAATCCTCCCCTTTACCATGCCCTATGCCTCATGGGTGTTACATGGATGTTGTTCCCTCTGTTGGGACTTGAGCCTCCTTGGCCTCTGCCCCTTTCATCTAGCTAGACCTTCTAGCCTGGGACCATTGAACTGGACCTGAGGTGCTAGCTCTTGCTTGTTCCTTCCATCACCAGGCCCCTGGCCCCTGTCTGCCAGGCTCCAGGCCCTGGTGTGGCTGTGCCTTGCACTATTTGCCCACTCAGGCTCAATACTCACTGGAGCCTTGAGCCTGCCGCTGGCAGTGCTCAAGGCAGTGGTGTGCAGGGATCCTGGTTTTACGTGATAAAAAAAATTGCCAATTCTCTGCAATCAATCAATCAATCAAGCACACATTCTCTGATAAAAAAACCCAAAATCGATGATTAATGGCCCCCCACAGCCCTGCTGGTGCCCCTCATCCCCCACCCACAGCACCTGCTCCCCCAGCTGCCAGGGTTACAAACCCAGGTCTGCAGCCTCCTGCCCCTACTCCCCCCTGCCGCGGACTTGGGCGGGGAAGAGGGAGGGCTGGCTCCCTGCCACTGCATGCACTCTCAGCCAGCAGGGGGGACCCACAACCCCCTGATTTGTACATGAGGCAGGCTCAGGGTGTGGGCTCAACCTCCCACCCTGCTTCCACCTCCCAAGGCCTCCACAGCCCTACAGGCATGACACAGTGGGGCTGGGGACAGCAGAGCCACACAGGGATCTCCTTGACACCGCAAACTCCCCACCCCCACTGTCCTGGCAATGCCCCCACTGCTTATGCCACTGCTTTGAGGGATGCAGCCCCACGCTGCAGCACCACATGCAGGAGGCGCGTCACCAGGCAACGCGGGGCGAGCAGCAGCAAGGAGGTTCTCCACACAGCTCTGGTGCTCCCTGCCATGCTGGTCTGTGGAGGTCATGAGAGAGGGAAGCAGGTTGAAGCTGGCTGCTCCCTGACTCCATTTCCCTTCAGGGAAGGTGCACACAGAGATGCGGAACCTGGTCAGGCCAATACCACACCAGTCTGGGCCTACACACCACCAGCTGGGCAGGCACGCCTGTGGGGAGTTGGCTGGGGGCTGAGGGCATGGGGGGATGTTAGTGAAAGACATGCCATTCCCAACCAGTGGTGCGTGGACCGCGAGTGGCACACTATCAGCCCAACTGGGCTCTGCATTTCCATGTGCGCCTTCCTTGAAGGGCCAATACCGCAACATTCTGGGTCCACACGCCACCAGCCCAGTGGGCACTCCATGTCTTTCTCCAACACCTCCTGCTCCCTCGTTCCCCAGCCAGATTCCCACAGGAGTGCCTACCCGCTGGCAGTGCATCAACCTGGAGTGGTGCTATTGGCCCAGCTGGCCGGGCACTCCATTCACCAACACCTCCTTGCTCCCTCAGCCCCCAGGCAGCTTCCTACAGCCAGCTTCCCCCTCCACTAGCTCAACCCCAAGCCAGCTTCCCCCCATCCCTGCCAGTGCCCTCTAGTCTTGACCTACAAGCCCCACTTACCTTCATGGAGCCTAAGGTAAGTGAGCCTGAGGCAAGCCTTGGGTAACCGAGAACCTCAGGCCCCACCCTTCCCCCTCTCCCTTCCCCTCCAGACAAGGCTGGGGGTTTGCCACCCTTTTAGCAATTAGCTCTTGCAGGCTGGAACTCTGCCAGCATGCAGAGCTCTTTGCAAAAGAAGGAAATCGGCAGGTCTCTCTGCTAAAAATTAAATCCACTTTTTCTCTGATAAAAACAGGAAATCCATGGTTTTATCTGTTTTTCCATGGGAACCATGCCTCTGGGGCACTAACGAGGTCTCCAAACCTCCCTTTACAGGCTCATCTCAAACCTCCAGTACAAACAGCAACATAAACATAAGGCCCTGGGCTATAACATAATAACAACAATGGAAACAGCCCTCTGCCCCTTTAAAAGGGCAAATCTTTACCCCTAGTATAGCATGCCTCCTTGCCAGGGTACCTTATGAGTTCTCAGGGCCTCACTACTCCTATAGGGAGCAAAGCAGGCAGGCAAGTATCCCTGGGTGCCTCTGTTGAACAAAAGCTCCTTCCACTGGCAACTGCTAGGGAGAGACCTGAGTTTATAAGATCCTAGGGCCCTGCCTACATCCGGTCATCTGACTGCTTGCAGGTGTCTGCTAACTGCCTTCATTTGCCCTGTTGCCCTGGCAACTGGCAGCTGCTGCACCCTGCTGTGCTCCCTGGCTGGGCCGCTTTTATCTTAAAGTAACAGAGAGCCTGAGGCTGTCTGTTACAAAGTGTTTGAGGTTAGGAGGCCAGAAGAAAAGGTACTGGGTTTAGGATACTTATTCTGATCAAGAAACTCAGAAAGGGGAATGGGTTTAGGTTGCCAGGCAACAGGAGTTGAAAAAAGAGGCCAGGCTTAAAAGGATTTGGAATATGAGGGTGGATGATATTAGGAGGTTAGGACAAGGGCAATTAGGATTAAGAAGTAAAGTGAAGGGGATTGGGACTAGTAAATGGAATTAGGAGGACAAGTAGAAAGAATGATATTAGGAGACAGGGTGTGGCAGTGATGAGGTTGTATGGGACAGGGAGTTGAAGAAACAGTTACCTGATGACATAGCAAACAACAAAGTGGTCTGTTGCTCTGCAGTTCCTTTCTAGAATCATGGGGCTGGGTGCTTAAACTGGGGTCATGAACAATCAGACTAGGAACAGACATTACACATAAACCAGTTTAAGTGATCAGAAACTAGTTTAACCCTGTAACAGAACAGACATTCAGTACACATAAATCAGTTTCAAAATGGCCAAAACCAGCTTGAGATAAACTTGGCTGAATGTAGTATCAGACTTAACTGATTTGGCTCAAACCAGTTTATGCAATATCTGTCCCAGACCCCTTCCAGGTTTAATTTAAATCAGAGTCCCACAGCATCTCAGCATGCTCTCTGGGCTGGGCTCTGCTCCAGACCAGAAGGGCTGGCCCCATCCCTCTGCTTCCCAGCCAGAGCACGGGTGGGGGTCTGGCCAGAGAGGGGTTTAATTCCCCCCTCCCTGTCCCACCTGCAGGGACCCCAGCCAGTTTTGCTGGGCACTCCCCCTTTGCTGCTGCAGCAGCTGGCCACCATAGGCCCTGAGGCGGGGGGGGGGGGGAGCAGAGAAGCGGCTTATTTTCCCCTCTACCCCCACTGCCCCTGGGGGACCACAGCTGCATCTGCCCACCCACCCCACCCACCACCAAATGGCAGAATAAGCCCCCTCCTGTCCCCTTCATTAGACACTGGAAAGAGGGGGAATAATCCCCATTCCTGCCTCCCCTCCCCCACAAGAAGCCCTGCCAGCTGCCATCTGGCCATGCCTCTGCCTGGCCCCTGCAGAGGAAGGGGGCAGGGCCCTTGATGGGGGCAGCATCCCCTGTCAGTGTCAAGGAGCACAAGCTCATTCCTGGTGGGGGCATGGTGCTGCACTGTGGGCTGCGCAGAAATACACACAGCAGCACCAGGACCCAGAGGAGGCCAGAGCCCTCCAAGCTGCTGCTGCTGCTGCCATGGTCCATAGCAGCTTTCCCTGCCCTGCAGAGCATTCCCCCCCACCCCACTGGGAGGAGGCTCACACTCCAGGAAACAGTGACAGGGGCTGCTGCCCCCATCATGGTCACTCCCCCCTCACCACTCCAGTGGCCAGGTGGGGGCAGGGCCAGATGCTGCTGGCAAGGCCCCTTGGGGGAGGCAAAGCAGTGGGTTATTCCCTCCTCTGCCCCCAGGGCACTATAGCAGGGTCTGCCCAGTTTGGCCACTGCTGCCATTTGTTCATAGTAAGTTGTCCATGCTTTGGTGAGCTTGGGAGACCACCAAATAAAATGTGTTCCAGTGTTACTATGATCTCCACACAGTTTAGGGCAAGTTTCAAGCTGCAGGCATCTTTGCTGAAGTCCTTTACAAGCATGTATGGTTAGAATTTTCATTTTTCCAGTAGAATTCTTTTTCTACTCTCCCATAACTCAAAAACATCTGAAGGGACTTTACTTAAATGCTCAGAATACAGTAAGCCTTGGAGAAAGGCCAAGTATGGATTTTTTTCTGCCCACACTAAGATTTTGAGAAGTTTATAAAAAGAAGGTATTATAATAGAAAATATACTGTAACATAGCTTAAGCTATATCAATTAGCAGCTATCCCTAGAATGTGTGTTTTATCCCCCATAAATTGGAAGGACATCTATGCTACTAAGTGCATGACAAGCTGAAAAGTTATGGAGGATGTGGGGATTTCTGCTACAGGAACAACATGCTGAGTCCAGTTCAGCCTGCATAAATGCTGAGCTCGCCAACATTTTGCAAATGAAAAAAGAGATTAAATTCCTCAAATACACTATTTGTTCAGTTACAGTAATAGGAAATAGCTGGTACACAGAAGTGCCATTTGTAAAGAGTGTGAATAAAGCAATAATAATAACAATATACCAAAACCAAATATGCTAAATAAATAGAGCAATAGGAAGCGGATCACCTCTAACATATTTGTAGATGTTTAGTTCAACTGCAGACAAGGTTTTTTAAAAAGTTCAAATTACTCACCAACTAAATTAAGAAACATGTCTCACTCAAAATTCTCACCATCACCAGAGTATAAATCAATTTCTAGAACCAGAGCACAGCTATTTACTGGGTGCATCTACACATGCAATTAGAATGTAGACATTTGGGGGGTCAGCCTGCCAGCCTGGGGCTGCTCCACCCCAGCTCAACATGCTATGGAGAGGCTGCCTGGGGCACAAAGGTGCTACAATGTAGCTACCTTGTGCCCCAGCCAGCCCTGGTCACTTGCATTTTGGCACACGTAACTATTCTACTGTAGGATTAGTACTTTTCCCCAACAGTACTACCTTATAGCAGAGTTAATTTACTGTGCCCTAATATGGGCACACATGTAGACAGTGATGCTTTACTGCAGAGCTAATTAATTAGTCACTTCCACAACAAAGCACATGTGTAAATGCACCCGCTGTAAACCTAATGCTGTCAAAAGCTGTTCTGAATTGATTCATCCCCTGTTGATAGTAGAGTAGGCACTGCTGACCAAACTATGAGAGTTAATTATTGTTACTTAATGTTTGGCTCTTTTCAACCTTTTATTTTTTATTTCTTTAACATCTGAGCACATTTGAATGCAATCTTTACTAGGCCTTTCTTTGCAAGCTGTGGTTAGCCTTAATAACACCATCGGACCAAGGAGTCTATATATCAACATCTACAGCAGGGAGTGGGTAATAAAAATTGATTCATAGATTCAAAGACTTTAAGGCAGGGGTGGGCAATTATTTGGGCCCAAGGGCCTCAAAGGGAATTTTGATGAGCTGTCATGACCTGGGTCAGCACACCATGGAACAACTCACCAATACTCCCTATGGGGCTTCGGGAGAGCGGGGAGCACTGTTTGGGAGTGGGACACGCATGATCCGCTCCTTGCATGCCCTGCCCTGTTGGGGCTTGCGTGGGATGAATGGGGGTGTGGAGGCGGGGGGAGGGTGCATGTCTGGGGTGGGGACTGCCTGGGAACCATCCAGCAATGAGGGGAGGGAGAGGGAGGCAGGGGTGCATGCAGCACAGCTCACCCAGTCTGGAGAGGGTCCACAGCACTCTGCATGAAACCAAGCCCTGCCCTGGGCAGCCTGCACCACACTCCTACCCATGCCCTCCAGCCCCGGCCCAGACCCCAGCCAGCACACAGCTTCTGGCAGGGCTGTTTCCAGTGAAGCTGCAGCTGGCTGGGAGCTGCTCTGCTCGCCTCATCTCCTGTGGCAAGAGAAACACTATGTATCTGGGTCCAGGAAGGCAGTTTAACTTAAGCGCCCAGATAACTACTCTTCTGGCATGATTTGGTACCCACCAAGGTGTCGGGGCTTAAAGCCCAGTTTATGGAAATGGGAGGCTCCTCCCTAGCTTGTTTCTGCAGCCATATGGCTGAGGGCAGGTGAAATTTGGGGGCATCTGAACCCCTGCACATAGGATGCCTGCCAAAAGATGTTGGAAATATCTGAAGCCCCTGGTGGGGGTGGAGAATGTTTGCTGGTTGTAGGGCCACTTATGGTTCTGGACCGGCTCATGGATTTGGACTTGATTTGGCTGGGAACATGGAAAATTTCTTTAAAAAAAAAATTCCAGCAGGAGCCACCCAGCTGAAGCTTCCCCCAACACCCACCTGGAATGGCGCAGCAGAGGCAGAAGCCAGAGCAGGAGGTGAGGGGAACAGAACAGCCTTGCTGGCCTGGGCCCCAGCCGGCACACACAGCTCTGGCAAGGCTGTTCCTAGTGCAGCTGCAGCTGGCCAAGTGCTACTTTTCTCTCCTCACATCCAGCAGCATCCTTTGCCCCTGCTGCACCACTTTGGGTGGGTGGGCTGGCAAGACACTTCAGCCGGGTGGCTCCCACTAGAGGCAAAGGGAGCAAAGGAACAACTGGCTGGCTGCAACTGCACCGGAAACAGCCCTGCCAGAAGCTAGGTACTAGCTGGGGCCCAGGCTGGTGGGTACTGGCAGGACTGCAGCACGGGCTAAGAGGGTGGAGCTCAGTCCTATGCAGAGTGCCAGAGGCAGCTGCAAGCCAGATCCAGTCAGTTAGCAAGCCAGATCCATCCCACAGTCTGTGTTTAAGTCATGAAGGGACACTCACCCCTGCTTTAAGTCATGAAGAGACAAATATAATACATCTGACCTGGCTTTTAGTATAGTACAGGGAAGACACCTTCACTCAGTGATTTTTTTACAATAAGCCTACAACTTCTAGTTGTGCCAGAGTACCCCTGGTACAGGTAGCTTTAAACATAAGGATCCCACATAATGGAGAATCCCTTGTGTCCCTCAGTGAGTTGTTTAAATGGCTAGTTATCTCCAGTGTACCAAATGGGTGCCTTATCTCTGTTAGAATTTCTCACTGCAGCTTCCACTGGCTGAATCTTGTTCTGCAAAAGGCTACAAGGTTAAACTACAGTATAATGGACTACCAGATATCTTATCTTCTTCTGTAGTTCGTATAGACTGTGATCAGGGCTCTTTAATTTTCCTTCAGTGAACAAGAGAGATTGGCAACTTTAAGTTTTGTACTGTAAAGCAACATTTTCAACACTTCAAGTCTACAGATGAAATCAGTTTTATATATATATAAATTTTTTTTTATAATTTTTTTGTTTTTTTACATAAAAAAGTAAGCTAATGGAAAACCAATTCTTTTCCTGGAAAAAAAAAACATTTGGGCCACATTTTTCAATTGTTAGAAAAAATTAAACAAGACATTTTGGAAAATAAATATGTTAATGTATCTCATAGAATCATACAAAAGTAGAGCTGGAAAGAACCTCAGAAGCTTATCTAATCCAAGACCCTCCTCCAGGCAGGAGCACTCAATGGAAACCTTTCACTTCAAATCCTCAAGGAAAAAACCCATCTTCTCTAAGATTTTTATTCCACCACCCCCCAAACAAATGTACACACATTTTTCCACAAGAAAAGTGGAGGAGAAAAAAAGAAATAAAGAACACTTATTTATACAGGTAACACTTTCACTTTTTTACATTCTTATCATCTGAGAGAGATAATACAAAGCAATGATTTTTTTTATAATTAATGCTTCACAGGTGATAATAACCCTCCTGAACAATCTTGCTCTCGTTCATGAGGTTTTTACTATATCACTCTATTCTGTTGGCTACCTGGTAATTTTTCTTATGTCTTATTTTGATTTACACGCGACTTGTGTTTATTTACATGTGGAGATCTACACAAGCCTTTGTTCCATCTGCTGTTTAGCACTGTTGTGCCTTCTTTTCTCCCAGAGACAGGGGAAAAGGTACTGCAAATGTCTGCAGTTTGCCACTGGAACTCTTTTAAGAACAATTGAGAGCAGTTCAGTGGCGCTCTACGTGCATGCTCCAGCTTCAGCTCCTTACTGCCCTAACTTACTCCAAACTGGCCAGGAACCATTTCTAAATGTTTCTGAGGCATCTCTCAATTGATTTCAAGATTAAACATTTTAGATCAGTTCTGCCAGCTGGATATTTTCAATTTGAGTCAAAGTGACCTGAAATTAAATATTTTATTTAAAATTTCTCAATTTTTTGTTTTAAACTGACAGAAATGGTACATTCCAATTAAAATAATTTTGACCAGCTCTAATTATTACCATTAAGTTACTGATACATTCTCTGAGCCTTAACTTCATTCTTGCATAGTTTCTCAGGGCAAATAATTGAAATATACTTTGCTTTGTGGTATATTTTTTGTTTTAGTCTAAAGTTCTCACCTTTTTCCAGAAATAATAAGGAAACTGAAGTTAGAAAAAATCATTATGGCAAATGAAGAAATCACACAGCATTTAAGCGTTGTACATGAGCAGTTTTTCAATCCTGCATTATGTACCAAATTCAGTGTTGCCAACTCTCATGGTTCTATCATGAGACTCTCAATATTTAATATTTTCTTAAACACCTAGCTGCTAGAATCAAGTCCTAGTTTTTCTTTTTCTTTTTAAATCAGCTTCTACCCCTCTTTTTCTCAGAAAAAAAGTTTGAAAATGTGACGTAATTGTAGTCCAATTGCCAACCCCCCTCTGCCCGCAAAAAACCCCCCAACCCCTAAGGCAAACTTAAAAAGTCCCAGCATTTGTATTATTATTTTTTTATAAATCTCATGATGATCTTGGAGAATAAATTATTCATAATTCATCATATACTCTGAGAAGGACTTGGAGGGATAGTAGTAGGACCATGCCCCAGGGGTGGCTGTGATGCCGTCTGGTGGCCATCCTGGTGCAAATCCTGCCCCCGTTCCAGTTCTTCGGGATACTTTCCCTTCTCAGATGCCACACCTTGATGGAACTATATTGGTGTTCAGGAGGCTGCCCCAGTCCCAGAGTGAGTCCTTGTCTACTTTAGCCAGCTGGTACTTCTTGTACCCAGCTGGCCCCAGTCTTGCCCCTCAGGCACTAAGTTATAACCTCAGCCTTGGCCCTTTTATTTTGGCTGTCGTGAACCTTGGCTCCTAGGTCCTAGCCCCATCTTGCACATGCTTTGGGCCCCTGGCCCCCGTCTCATGCTGTGGACCAGCCCTCATCCCTTAGGTTCCCTGATCCCCAGGCCAGGCTGCTGTCACTGGTTTCAGCCTCAGAGTCCATGACACCCAGGCTGGGCTGCCTGTCACAGAGTGCCCCCCCAGCAGGAATTTTATCTGTTCATTCTTTGTTGTTCATAGACTAAGCAATAAGACCCAAAAGCAGAATGGAGGTGTCCAGGAGCATGGCAGGGCACTGGTGGAGCCTGCCACTTCAAGACCTAGGCCAAACAGCGGGCAGGTGCCTGATTGCGGTGGCCATTTTAGAGCTCTGGCTGCCCATATAAACAGGGCAGTTCACTGCTGGCTGCCCAGGCAGCAACATTGCCTGGCTGTGAGGCTCCATAACATCCTGGAGGTAAGGGAGGAGCTGTAGGGGATCGTTTAGGAGGCTCCTGGTCCTGGACATGACTTAAAACTGCACCCTTCTAGGAGTGGGTGGTCTGGTGGGGCTCTCAGTGGCATGGGAGCCCCCAGAAAATGCCAGACCAGTGATCACCCCAGTGAAAGGTGGGTAGGGGTGCTTTAACCCTAGCCCTCACCTTTGGGTGGGTTTGTGGAACACCGGAGGCAGTTGGGGCCAGGCACAGCTGCGGCCACCTGAGCCCTGTTGGGTGCAAGACCCCGAGGAAGAGAGTGGGGGTCAGGCACAGCTGCGGCCACCTGAGCCCTGTCGGGTGCAAGACCCCGAGGAAGAGAGTGGGGGCCAGGCATGGCTGCAGCCACCTGAGCCCACCAAGGAGGGAAGTCCCATGGTCCCAATTGAGGGGGGCATCAATGAGTAGCCCCAGTGAGGGGGTGGTGTGGGGCCCCAGTGAGGGGGTGGAGATCTGGAGCCCCAAGTGAAGGGATAAGAATGCCCTGGTGAGGGGTGGCCCCAGAAAGGGGCAAAGATGAAGAGCCCCTGTGGGGGGAAGGGGAAGGAATGCCAGAGGGCCAAGTGCTTATGTTGGGCCAAGTATGTTTATAGAGAGAGAGAGAGAGTTGCCCCTGGAAGGGGCCAGAGTAAGCTTAGGCCAGGTCAGGGAATTGGTTGGCAATTACCCCAGTGAGGGTTGCGGGAGAGGCCCAAAAGACAGTATGTCTGCCACCCAATGGAAGGACTAGCTAAGCCTGTCCAACCTCAGGGGCCCGCTCCAAGAGGGAGCAAGGCAGAATAAGTTGTTGACGGATGAAAGAGACCCTGTGAAAGAGGGTGGAGTGTGTGAGGCCCAAGTGAGAGGCAGGCAGTATGGATATGCGTGTGACTGAGGCCTGATGGCGCAGCCTAAGCTTGCTCTGGCAGTAGGCCAGGAGCACTGTAACATCCGGATGCTATCTGCGAGGCATGGGCTGCGGTGTAGGGGAGGTACGGAGCCACAGATAGTGCCCCCTGGTATCGGGGCAGTAAATGGGCAGCCTCCTACCTAATTAAGATTGATTAATTAATTAACAACAAGGCATGGCAGAAGAGTCAGGTGGGGGGGGGGCATGTCCAAAGGCAAGTGGGGCAACTAGCACTGTGGCTAGTCGGGGAGTCCCACGTCGTCACAAGGAGCAGCAGTTTTTTTCCTGTTTCCTAGCATACTAGGAGTCTCCCCCATAGAGGAACAATATGCCATACAGATTGTGTTTCTCAATGTTTTCTTTGTACATTTTTATTGTTATTCATTTGTCATTATAGTAAAAAGGAGTTGGCACTTGTTTCATTATCAATCACCGAGGAAAAACTTAATGACAAGTGCCCTACAATAGGTGCTGCTGGTTTATATATTGAACCAGAGGGGTTGCGCACTTTACTCTGCATAATCTGTTGAGCACAGAAGTGTAGGCAGTCTAGCCTTGGTTAGTTACCTGACATATGGGTGTAGTCCAGGGAGCTGAGGTCTGGAGGGGTCTGGTGTGAGAACTGGATTCAGAAGCCAAAGCCAAAGTCAGGAAAAGACATGGTCAGAAGCTGAAGCCAGAGACAATGTAAGCCCAGGGTTAACTAGGATCAGAAGTTGAAAGCCAGGGGTGAGGGCAAGAAACCAAGAATCACAAGCAGGGAACTGGAATTAAGGAATGCAAAGGGTCTTACTAGAGTCAGATCCAGAAGTCAAAGCCAGGAGACTAGCAAGAGAATGCATACAAGGTGAGAAGCAAGAACTTCCACCTTTGCCTAGGCAGGGAGACTGTGGGGTGGGTCTGGCTTTTAAGGGCTGGAGTGGGTGAAGCCTGTTGCCTGTGGCTTAAGAGATTGGCTGCCCTGATTGCCTCACTCAGCCTAGCTGGGAACCTGAGAAGGAAAGGCTGCACCCTGTGCCGCTCCACTCTGCTCTGCTGCAGCTAAGGCTAAGCTGGGCCAGGCTGTGCACAGCATGCAGACTCTTCCACCCCCCATGACCACCCCCACCCAGCTTCCTGTTGGTGCTGTGGTTGCACAGTCCTGGCATTGTGGCCACACGTAGCCATGCCCACATAGGATGGGCCCAATGCAGCACACCGAGTAGCTGTCCTGCCCACCCACCGTGATGAGCTGCTGCCACCACAGTGTCATTAGGAGGTGAATCCAAGCCAGCCATGGGAGGGGCTCACCCCCAAATTTCATGGTGTAGCACAGCAGCAGCAGCTCATGGTGGCAGGTGGAAAGGCTAGTTGGCACACTGCATTGTGCCCTGCCCCATGCAGGCCTGGTAGCCAGTGGCCATGGTGCCAGGACTGCAGTGACAACAGGAAGCTGAGTGGAAGGGATGGATGTGGGAGGACAGAAGTCTGTGTGCCACCCTGCCCAGCCCAGCTCCAGCCCCAGCCCCAACCCCAGCCACGGCAGAGAGAAGCAGAAAAGGCACAGCCCCCCCTGCTCAGGCTCCCAGTGGAGGCCAGTTGGTTGGATAGGATCAATTGGCATCTCCTTGCCCCTCCCCCCCACCATCAACAACTTAAGTGGCCCTCCAGCCCAAATAACTGCCCACCCCTGCTTTGACTCCTCACTTCCCATATAAAACTACAGCAGTTGTGGGGCCAGGAAAGGGTTAACCAGGGTCTTGCAAGTGACACCTAACTTCACAGCTGTGACCTGCCTCCGTTCTTCTCCATGCTGTAGGAAGCTTGAGGTCCCCTGGCTCTATTCTAGCACTCCAGGTGCAACCTCTATCACCTGGGGAGGTGAGGGGCAGTGTGGCACTCAGGGAAGAAAGGGAGGCTTAACTTGTGGCATGCCTACCAAAAAGGTTGGCCCCCACTGTCTTGGATCAGGACTATCTAACAGGAGGCCCATGGTCCACGTGAGATCTGCAAAGGGGTTGACATACCTCCCCTCCACCCCACACCTGTTACTGCAACCTGGGTTTCTAGGCTCCTCCTCCTTCTCTCAGACCTCACTTCCTGGTCCTACCTCAGGGAGTAGGACAGCATAATCTCTAGCAGCAGGGGAGCCTGGGGCACAGTGTTGTGACGGAGCTGAGGTGCAGGCCACCCAGGCATGCAGTAGGGAATGTGGCCCGGAGGACCATGGCTCACACTAGTGCAGTCCCTGGGACATGCAGCCCCCCAATCCAGCAAGCCCTGGACAAGAGGAACAGCCCTAGTCTTAGATCAGTGGTTCTCATCCTTAGAGTCAGGGCATACTCCACAAGTTTTTTTAATTTAGTGGTACCCTGGGTTGACAACCACTGTATGCTCAACTTACCTCAGTGGTTCTCAACCAGGTTCTGCTGCCTGCTGGTAAAACTGCCCTGCACATTTGCTACACAGCCAGACTAGGAAGGGCCATGGCATATGCATGCTTTCCTCAAGCATTAGGGTGGCCTTATCAGCATAAAGCAATCAGAAGATCTGGCCTGTCTTGCAGATCAACCTGGTCTGACCCTGCACAGCATCTCTGGAAAACAGACACACAGGGCAGGTGGAACTGTCCTGAACTCCCATATCCAGGAGAAGCAGGGTGTGGGGAAGGGGAAGGGAAGGGAAGGAAAGGAAGGGAGGGGCCAGATTGGGAAGAGCTGCAGCCCAAGGCAGTTTGCCTGCCTGGTTTAGGCTGATCAGAGTGCCCTAATGCAGGAGGAGTGCACAGACCAGTTTTACCTGCTTACAGTGGCACCCCTGAAGGGGTCTCTGGCAGGGTGCCACAGACCCTGGTTGAGAAACGCTGTCTTCCACTATTACTTCCATGGGTAGTGTACAATTCCTGGGTGGGGAATACTCAGTAAGGTTAGCAGTCTTTCCCAACTTTGAGAACCTATAACAGTGGTTCTCAACGTTTTTAGACTCAAGGTACTTCTCTATAAAACTTTTCTGACTTTGGTGACACCCCAGCTCAGAACCACTCTTTCAGTGATGTAGCTATTTATGTTTGTGCCCTGGGCAGACAGGAAATGGGGAGAGATTTATACTGAGCTCAGGAGAACAGGGGTGGAGGGGACCAAGCAGAGTCTTACCTGCCACAGCACAGGTTTACCTAGTGGCTGCAGGCTCATTGTAGGGACTCAAGGCAAAGTCCTCTCAACAGCTTTGCTCACCCTCTCCTCTGTTAACCCCCTTACTGGTGCTAGAGATCTGCATGTAGTTTGTGGCTGTAAAAGCCTTAACTTGGTCATGGCTGTGAAAAGGTTAACACAGTAGCTGTTGCCACACAGCGGAGGGGAAGGGGAGTCAGGTTACTGACTGGTCAGGAAGACCATCTGGCTAGCTGAAGCTAACAGCCTCTGGGTGAGCCCATGTTGAGCACAGAACCTGCTGTCACTCCAGCGGGGGGGGGAAAACGCACGGGGGAACCTGCAAGATTAGGAGCTGCAGCCCACTTCTGTCATGAATCTGGTAGGCCCTATTGATAATCAATATATTTTTATTGGCGTTACCCATTACGACAGTATACAAATATTGCTAGCTCAAGCCTGGGATGGTGTGGTTCATAGCTATCATCCCAACCAATATCATAGTATCATAGTAGTAGCTAGGGTCAGGAGGGACCTGAACAGATCATCTAGCCTGACCCCCTGCCACAGGCAGGAATGAATGCTGGGTTCACAAGACCCCAGACAGGTGATCATCCAACCTCCTCTTGAATATGCCCAAGGTAGGGGCGAGGACCACTTCCCTGGGAAGTTGGTTCCAGATTTTGGGCACCCTAACTGTAAAATATTGCTTTCTGATCTCTAACCTAAACATATTCTCCATCAGCTTATGACCATTGTTCCTCATCACCCCAGGTGGTGCTGGGGAGAAAAGAACTCTGCCTATTTGCTGTTGATCTCACCTGATGAGCTTGTAGGCAGCCACCAGGTCCCCCCTCAGCCTCCTCTTGCTGAGGCTGAACAGGTTCAGTCCTTCAGTCTCTCCTCATAGGGCCTGTCCTGCTGCCCTCTCACCAAGCGGGTGGCCCTCCTCTGAACCCTCTCCAGGCTGGCCACATCCCTTTTGAAGTGCGGTGCCCAGTACTGGATGCAGTACTCCAACTGCGGCCTGACCAAAGTCACATGGAGGGGGAGTATCACCTCTCTGGACCGGCTTGAGATGCACCTTTGGATGCATGACAAGGTATGGCTGGCCTTGCTGGCTGCGGTCTGGCATTGGCAGCTCATGTTCATCTTGGAGTCAATGATGACTCTGAGATCCCTTTCCGCCTCTGTGCTTTCTGAGATGGCCTTCACCAACAGGTCCTGTATGGCACTGTGGCAGTATTGGGGCAGGGTCTTGCTGTCACAGTTGCACCTCTTTTCTCATGCAAAGCAAGGTTGAAAGAATTGGGATGATTTAGTCTTAGACAAAAGAAAACTAAGGAGAAATTTGAGAACAATCTTCAGATACATGAAGGATGGCTATGAAAAAACTGGCCATCAGTCATTCCCCATGTCCACAGGGACCAGGGGAAAAAACAATCAAACATAAATTGCAACAAGGAAAATTAACATTAGATATTAGTAAGAACTTTCAAATTTTTTAGGGTGGCTAAATACCAGAACAGAGTGAAAATACAGTGAGAGGGTCAACTATGCAGATTTGAAGAAAGATTATTTCAACACCTGGATTTTGCCTCAGTGAGAAGGGAGGGAATGTGTGCATCAGGGTGCCCAGAATGAAGGAAGCTGGGACATCCAACATATAGTATGCTAAGGGCCTGGACAAATAGTTGGACAGAAAGGAAGGTTAACATTTGTCAGTTCTACAGGGGAAGAAGCCTCAGAATTTGGATAGAAAAAGTGATGCAGGACAAAGGAGAAAAAGCCTGGGCTGCAGTGAGGAAAATCTTTGTTTCCCAGATCATCTTTGGAACCAGGATAGTAACAGAACTCTGTCTACACTAGGAAAATTATGGTAGGAGTCTGCAATGGCTGTGCCTAAATTAACACTGAGGACTGGTTTACTGCAAGTGAGCCAGAGGAAAAGGCTAAATCCTATTTCATTCTACATGCTTAAATAGCACCTACTCGGCCATATAACTGCACTTCTCTCCTTCCCCTGCCCTTCCTCCCATGACACACACACACTTCTCCAGTGTCTAACACCTACTGGTTTTAGTGTCTCCCAACTAAAATTTCAGGACTTACCTAGCCTTGTGTATGTACCTGGATGATCCTATTTTGCTGCAGAGCTGCCCAGCCAAAGCACCACTCAATTGAGCAGTGCTTCCCAAACTTTTCCTCAGCATGACCCCATTTATGGCCCCATTTTCTTAACATGATCCTATTTCCTCAGCATGGCTCCCCACTCCCAACTCACAGCCCCTCACCCACGCAACCCCATCCGCTGAGGTGCAACCCCCATTTGGGGTCATAACCCACAGTTTGGGAACTGCTGCTATTGAATATGCTCTTTGGGCATGTAAATGTATACATACCCACAGCTAAATTACAAACTGTGTGCAAATGCCAAAAATTGCAGTTACAAATCTGCCTATGTGCCCCTGAGGCATGTAAAGGGAAATAGGATTTAGCCCAAACTGTTCAGTGTGGTTCAGTTGGCACTACATAGGTGTACAGACAAGGGTAGAAAAAGACTTCCTAGCCCCTGAATCCTCCACCTGTATTTGCAGGAGAAAGCAGACAAAGCAGCTACCCCCACAAAGACCAAGGCAGGGACTGGCCACCCAAGTGCACTGAAGATCCAGGTGGATACGTTCTAGAGCTGTGAGAAGCTTTGGTCACTGATTCGATTTGGCAGAGATTCAGCCTGATTTGGCATTTGAATCTCTGAATCCGAATTGAATCAGAAAACCTTTTAATCTCTCCGAACCAAATCAGAACCCACTGAATCGATTTGGAGAGATTCGGAGAGGTTTGATGATTCAGACATAGACACAACTTTATATGTTTTTTCTACATATCTCAAGGTACCAGGCAGCTTGTGAATTTTGAGATGGTGGGGCGGATGGAGCATCCCACAGGAGCACCCAGTTCTGGGTTCACCATGGAGTGCACAGGAGACCCACTTCCCTGGCTCAGCAACTGGTGCCTCCTGGGTCGGGGGCACCCGGGGTCCCCCCATGGCCGATCACCAAGCTGGGGGACTGCAGGGGGTTCCCCCATGTGCTCGGTGGCAGACCCAGAAGTAGACCACTCCTGTGGGATGCTCCATCCTCCCCACTATCTCAGTGTTCATGAGCCATGCCTGGTACCTCAAGGTAGCTAGAAAAGACATTTAAAGCTATGTCTATGGCTGAATCACTGATTTTTGACTCAGCATTGAATCTTCAGATTCAGATTTGGCTGAATCAAATTGGGACAATGATCCAAATCAAATAATTGAATCACTGTACCCTGATTTGGGCCGAATCCGAATTGAATACAGCCTCTTTTGTACACCCCTAATTCATTCACCTGAACCTAAACAAAAAAAAGAGAGTGTTGGAGGATAAAGTAGCATTAGCAGGCCAAAAAACTTCCCCCTAGCAAGGAGGAAAGAGAATCTCAGAAGCTGGCATGAGTTAAAATGGGAACTATAATGGTGCACCAACAGAATTAATATTTAGAGTTCCAAATACCACTTAGCTGTTATACTCCCTATATACAGATATCACTCTGCTCAACGAACTCCTAGCCATCACAGAACCTAGAAAGGGAGGGAGCTAGGTCCTGGACCTTTTCCCTTTCCTCCCACCACTTCTGTAAGGAATTAGGAGCCTGAAACTCCACCCATAGTCAGTGAGGAGTTATGGTCTGTACTCCCCTCCCCATACCACCCTCTTCCTTCCCCCACATTCCCCAATCTGAGGAGTTTGGGCCCTTACATAGAGTATTAACATTTGGTCATTTTCACCTCTAATGACAGGGAAACCTGATGAATGCTGAGTGCCTAATATACAGAACTGCAAGACAACAGAGACCCAGGATTTCACGTTCATGGGGAGACAGGACAACAATGCAGTATTTTTTGTAGCTGATAGCTCTAGCTCATTTGATTTCTTCTTGATGTTGTTGGGGAATGACCTTTCATAATTAAATGATTTGGGGTTCTGATATTTTAATAAAACTATACTTTAGATTTCTAAAAGGTAACAAGCCCTTGGGATCTCTGTGAATGTGCAGGAAGTGTAAGCAGACACAGACGTCTGACACTCATCCTTCAATTATCTTTGTCATTAAGAAGAAGTCAAAAGATCTTGTTTCTGTAGCTTAATTGGCTTTTTTCTTTACATAAATGCTGCCCAGGAGTACTAGGCTTTCTACCCAACTCTCAAATTCTCTTCCACTTCCTCCTGTTTGAGTTCAAATTGCAGTAACTCCAGAGCTCTCTTGGGAAAACGATGTTTGGTTTGGTACAACAGAGATCATGAGTTTACTTTACATGTAGACTAGCACTTCATTTTATCTCGACTGGGGAGCTGTCGTACATCTGCTCAGTATATTAATAAGTACTTCTTAGTCTGAAACATTACAATACATTTCATCTTTACCATTCTGCTTCCTGATATGCTGTATCATCAAGTCTGGCACAGTTTTTCTAAGTAGTAGCATAACTGACAAATTTCCCCTAGGATTGAATTTTGTTTTAATATGCCTTGCACTATCCTTGTTTTCATTTATGCAGACAATTTGCATCTGCACACTTTAGGATAACACAGACATTTAAGTAAGTTTTCAAAACTATGTACATGAGCTGTGCTATAGCACTCCAAAGCAACATTCCCAACCACTCAGGTTTTATAAGAACACCTATAAGTGCCTAGGAACAGCTCTGTTGTTGGGAAGGTTATTGTGTCCTGAGAATCCATTTGGCCCATCAGGACTTGGCAACTAGTGATTAATACTCTCTAGTTATCACAGTTCTACCCCAAAGCCATTGTTTACTTCAGGCTTTGTTGTTTACAAAATATACATAGGCAATGGAAATTAAGCCTAAATTATGCAGTAGTTCCAAGCAAAACAAACCTTCAAACCAATGCAGTCAGGATTAAATGACGACCCCAGATGTCCTCCATATTGCTCTTGCTCTATTAGTCAGAATCACAGAAAGTCTAATTTCTGGCACAATCTTGGGGGTAGTGGGGGGAAAGGGTGCTAAGTAAGAAGAGATTTGCTCCTTACAATTACTGTAGGGAAGAAGTGACTCTGCGTTTGGTTGAAGACTGGAACATTTCATCCTTCCTGAATGCAAATTGGCTCTGTGCACACAAGCAGTGGAAGATCTGTTGATGAAAAATGTTATGGGAAGCTAAGTATCATAGGAAGCCTGTGTTATTTTACAGCAGTACTGTCCAACTTCTAAGTGGATGAGAGCAGCACGCTGTGCAGGCTGCATCAATGGGGGCCACACCAATATGGGCCATGGGCATCTCCCCACCACACTGCATTATGTAGACATCAACTTCTTGCTGCACTGTGCCACATTGGCACCCTGGCGAAGGGTTCCCATGGCATCACTTGCCGAGCTGCTCCACCCAGCCCCCAAGGAGGCAGGAAAGCCTAGAGACTGCAGCTGCTGCTGCACCTGAAACAAAGGGAAGAGAAGTGGCTGGGTGGAAGCCCAGGGGCTGCAATTAACCCCTCACAGACTGCATGCAGCCTCCAGGGCACCAGTGGACTTTCCTGTTCTAAACCACAGGACCAACATGTTATTCTGTAAACCACAGGGAATAGCAGCATGGCTGGGGAAGACAAAAGAAAAAAATGTAACAATCAAGACAATGTTCAAAGCATAAAGAAGCTACCCTAGAGTGATTTCCAAGCTGCTCCATGCAGCTCTGATTTTTTTTTCCATATGATAGTTTTCCTGCACTCACTGTTGTAAAATCTGAACTCAGTTATGGACACACTGAAATAACTCAAACTCCCAATATAAAAGACAGCAAAGACTGCTGCTTACCCTCCCTCTACTACACAACCACCCATAAATAAGCCAGCCACCATCCATGCACAGATACATACGTGGCCCACAATGTACTGATTGTACAAGACTGCAAAAGTCAGTACACTCAAATTCCAGCAGGACAACCAGAGGGAATCCAACCCCAGATAACCTCTCAAACCACTCCGATGACCTCCTGTCCTTGCAGTGGCAGGATATTGATAGTAGGCCTGTACGAAGCATCAAGTATTTGCTTCAGATTCGGAGCTGGCCGATACGGAGGGACTGTGATTTGAATCACTGTCCCGATTCGATTCGGCTAATTCAGATCTGGAGATTCAGTGCTGATTCAGAGATTCAGCCATAGACTAAACAGGCAGCAGTCCTCAACCACACTGGACACAGCTACCTCCACCTGGTAAGTCTGTTGTGATGGGTGGAGGGGGGAGGGAAAGGGTGTGGGGGTGGCAAATCAACTCCCCCACAGCGAGGAAGGGATTGGAGCTGGGGCTGGGACAAGCTGCCCAGTCAGGGAAGGGGTGGTGCGGGACTTGGGGACGGTGGCTCCCACCACTGCAAGCTGCTGTGTGCTGCCAGTCTGGGGGCTGCTCTTCTGGTGGCTCTAGCCGCTGGTCCAGGAGGGCATGGGAGTGGGTGTGTCCCCCCATATCTGCGCAGGGCTACACTGCAGATGGGTGGAAAAAGGTGCTAGAAGTGGAGGCTATGCCCACCCACTGCTTGCCCATCCAGAGTGGGGAGGCACGGGATGGTGCCACTGCACTGCCTCGAACAAGCAGCGCGCAGCAGTGGAAGGTGCCCCAGCCTCCCCATGCCTCCTGGACTTTGCATGGCTTTGCCCCACTGTGCCCTGGCTGGACAAGCAGTGGCAGGGCATGGGTGCAGGTGAATGCATCTGGATCAGGGAGGGGCTGGTGGCAGGGGCAATGGGGAATTTTAGGGTGGCTGCAGCCCCCCTATAGCCCTCGCTTCACTATGCTCTGTGGGGTGGGCAAAGCCAGGGCTGCACTCCAGGCAATGGCTGGGGCTAGCCGCCTGGAGTGCAGCCCTGGCTCCACTCATCCCGCAGAGTGCAGCTGGGCTCAGCCTGCCCCATGCAGATCTGGGGGCACACACACTCACTCCTATGCCTTCCTGGACCAATGGCGCACAGTGGTGCATAGTGGTGGGAGCCCCCCCTCCCCGATTTCTGCGCCTGTCCCACCCCGGCTGGGCAGCTTGTCCCAGTCCCACCTCCAATCCCTCCCTTGCTGTGGGGGTGTTGATCTGCCCCCCCCCCACACGCACTCCCCCCCCCCCCCCGCTTTGTGTAGCAGGAGAGGATAGGCAAGGCCTCCAGGAGGGCATAGGCTGAACATACAGCATGGTCTCATAGGAATTTCAAACCTAAAGCTATGTCTGTAGAGAAAAGTTGCCATATCTAGCAGTGGTGTTATCATATGTGCCATTCTGCTCCGTACAGATCTCCTGATCTGCCAGCTATGTAGCCATGTTTGTGAAACACTCTGAGAAATCTAATTAGCATGACAGCAGGTTAAGTGGCACTGTCACTCAGTGACATTTCTCTGTCTCCTAAATTGTAGGCATCTTGGGCACCAATCTTTAATTTTGCCTTTAAAACACACACACACACACACACACACACACAGAGGTTTACCAAGGAGAAACATCTATCTGTAGTGCTGATTGTGGTCAGTTGTCTGAAGAATAATCTTCAGCAATCCTAGCAGAGAAGACAGAGGAGAGATGACCATGAAAGAACATGGTTTTCCCCTCCTCTCTGCATCCCAGTCTAACCAGTATGCAGGAAAGTCACATCCCCTGTCACAGAGAGGTGAACCTGAGTGCTTCAGAAGAGCAAAGAGCTGAGCCATGGTCATGTAAGCTGTAATCAGAACCATAACTAAGTGGGCAAAAGGGGATGGGGAACAGCGTACCAACTCCAAGAATAACTTGTGGAGGGGTGCAAAAACACCAGTTGCCACTGCCAACCTAGTGCCACTGCCAGTGCCCTGTACATCACCACTGCCTGGTGCAAAAAACTGTCCAGTTATACCTCTGACTATAATTGACCTGATGACTCCTTGCTGGGCATGTTCCATTATCCTGGATATTAAGAAATATGCAAAGAGGGACAGACTTACTCACTCCAAATTTTGCAACTAGAAAGCACCACTCTTCCCCAAGCTACACCAAAGGTTATTGCATCCCATGCTCCAAAGGGACCAGGTAATGGTGGGATAGAGTTGACAATTCTGTTTGAACCTATTCTGGGTGGTTTCCAGAACGCCAGTATGCCCATGACAACACAAATGTGTCCACGTGCTTACTGTGGCAGGGGGCTGTCTTGTGGTTGGTCAAATCATTGGCCCACCCACCTGTCTAGGGCAGTCTGCACACCTGCCTCCCCTACCACGCCTTTGGTTTATCTAATTAGTAGTTGTTTATAAGGTGGGAGGCTGCCTATTTACTGTCTGATGCCAAGGGCATAATATATGACTCCGAACCTCCCCTTATACCATATCCCATGCCTCATAGATGGCATAACTATACGGCTCTGGCCCCAAGATGGACCTCCCTCTATGCCTGCTTCGTGTTCAGACCCCAACTGGATCCCTCCTTCTCAGGTGGTCTACTCCACCCTTATTCTGGGCTGCCAAGTTCCCTGAACCCTACTCCCTCTCAGCAGTGGCCCCCTTTGGGACTTTTGGCCACACAGGACCTGGCCTTGCCTTTAGGCCAGTCAGAACCCCAGGTCTCTGACTCTAGGTGTCCCCCATGGTGGGCACTCTGGCCCTTCGACCGTTCTCATTCTGGCCCCAGCATTGGCCAGTCAAGGTTTCTCTGGTCAGGTTATTGAGCTGCTTACCCTCTCTCTCACATATGGGTCTGTCTTCTCAGGCCCCTCCAAACTGAGCTCACTCACTCACCAAGGCCAGCCTATGTGCAGTCCTTCAGGCCCACCCATGCAGACCCTACTCTACGCGGCCTCCTCACTTGAGCCTACTGCTTTCTCACATGCCCTCTTACTGGGCCTGCTACTCTGCCCCCTCACTGGGCTCTTGGCCTTATACCCCTTAGGTCTCAGGCCTGATGACATGTCTGGACCCCTCACTTGTCCCCTCCACAAGGTAACCCACCAAGTCATGGGGGCTGAAGCTATACAGCACCCCATATTCATCTTTCACTAGGGAGGCATTGATGTGGCATCTCCTAGGGACCACCCCGCCACAGGCAGCCCCACCACACCACCCAACCCAAGCAGGTTGAAGTTTTAGGTCATTCCCCAGGGCCAGGAACCTCCTCCATCCCCATAGTTCCTACCCCAAACCTTCATGTGTTCTGGGAGCAGCAGCTCCAGCTGGCAATGTTAGTCCTCTGGCTCCCTGTAGCAATTGCTCTCTCAGCGGTGAGGACCTGGGCTTATACTGAGGCTGCTCAAGCCCATCCTCCAATCCAGGAGCTCTTTTGCAGTCATATGACTGTCTTGTTAAGCCACATCACACCTGCCAGCTGCTCTACAGCCTGTTCAAGCCTCTTAAAGTGGCAGGCACCAAAGGTGCCCTGCCACACTTAAATATATCAGTTATAGATTACAGTGCATAGACTTTAAATCAGGAAGGCAAGTGCACATGACTATTACATTTTAAAAACCCACTGGACTACTGTATAAATCAGATTCAACATTTAATATTCATCTCCTGGGTGACTCTCAGCAGTCTCCTGGAGATTTATATCTAATTCCTGGAGACTGCAGGGCAATCCTGGAGGGGTGGCAACCCTATGATTGCAGCTGGAGACAGCTTGGCAGCAGCTGCAGCAGAATAGGCAAAACAGAATCTGGAAGATAGCCACAGGGAGGGCAAGGACATCCTGGGGACTGGATGCAGGGGAGAAAGGACCAGTAACCCACAGATTAGATCTAAGGAAAGCCTGGCAGAATGGAGAGCAGTTTAAAGAGGAAAGGCATCTTGAGGATGGGTTGCAATGGAAGATTGTGGAAGTGATGAGGGCAGCTTAGGTGTTGGATGCAGTAAGAGATGAGCTTGGAGACTGGCTGCGGGAACAGCAGTGCCCAGACACTAGAGGGGAGAGCAGGGAATAGAAAATGTGAAAGAAGTGCTTCTGGTAGGATATTATCTCGGTTCTGGCTCCTAGAAGTGGAGTTATCCAGATCACTGGCCTGGGAGCTAGGAAACAGCAGAAAATCCAGCATGCTGTGTTTGTGGCTTTAACTGATGCTCAGGGCCCTCCCTCATCAGGTTGGAGCAAAGGAAAGGTGACCCCAGGCTGGGATGCATAAAGCTACCTCCTTTCCTCCCAAGAGCTGTGCTAGCTCTAGTAGCCTCCACTCCTATCCCAGCCCCACTGCCCCCTATTAGCCCTCCCTTTGAGCCGCATCTTTGGCACAGGCCTACCCATTTTCCCCAGCACTCAGATCTGATATCAGGTAACTTGCACACAGTAGTGACATGAAATGCCTTACACAACAGCAAGAACTGGGACCTTCTTGCCTCTGAACAACTGGTATTATTTCTGATTCTAAAGCATTTACTGATATAAAAAGCTGTGCCACCTAATGACTGTTCCCAGCCTTGCACAGCTGAACAAATAGGATCTAAAATAGTACCTAAGCTTGCTCCATTTAATCTGGAAAATAGCATAAACACAAACAGGAATGTGTTTAACACTGAAAAAAATACTTCTCCCTACTTCCTATTTTTCATTAGCATCTCCACTTTGTCTTTTATGAAACACCAAAAAAGACATTTCAAGACATAGCTGTTTAGTACTGACACCCTCTGGAAGTTAATAACAGTGACTTCCTTTTCCCCCAGAATTTGCTTTCAAGCAATGCAAATAAATCAAAGCTCAAGCCTGGCACAAATTATGAGAAAGAATAATTATAAAGAAAACATCCTCATGCATTCCAGAAATATAGTACAGAGGGACTCCACTGTGAAATTTAACTGCAAATAACAGCCTGTAATAGCTGACTTCCAGAAACTAGAATTCATGGCATCTAAAAGCTGCTCTGTAAGCCAGGAGTGCATTGAATTATCACTTCAGTTTTATATGTCTGGAAGCTTCAGTAAGTACGAAACTACTGTATTTTAGCTGGCAACTAAGATACATTACATTTAGATTAAACATGGAAAACTGGAAAATTAAAGAAAGATTTAAAATGTATTTTAGTAAGATTTTCCCAGTCCTCCACAGGAAAAAAGATGCTTCTGTCAAATAAAGCCAAATGTATTTAAATGCCTCTGCTTTTGATCTCAGTTTGTCTAGTAGACCTTATGGTAGAGTGTGCCTGACACAAACATTGTATAAACTCTGCAAAAGAAAATCAGTGTAAGTATCTCCCAGCAGTTATGGTGCCCATAAAGCAATTTTCACAGTCAGAGAAGTTCAATTGTGTTTTCCAGCTCATTAATCAGCGGCATAACAAAGCTACTGCAAATCTCAGCTTACATAAGGGTAAAGGATCTTAGAAAGACAGAATACGAATCTTTTTTTCCTCATGAAAATCTGTCTCAACTTGTATATTCCACAAATCCCTCCCAACTTCTGAAACCAAAGCCACCAATTGTTCAAAGAAAATGTACTGCTTGTTTATTCAAGGAGCTCTTAGCATTCCTCCCTCCTATTGTTCAGCACACATGGGAGGAATTCTAAATTGCAATTTCAGGACAATTGGGCCCACATATTTGTTCTGGTCTCTCTCTTTAGTAATTAAAGAGGACCTCTAACCACACAAACATCTGTCACAGTGCCAATGTAGAAAAGATTTTATGACCTTTTTATATAGACTCCTACAGTGTGAATGTAGATGTTTGAAGGGAAATCAAAACAATGCACAGAATGGCTCACAAACTTGGCTACTATTTATATAAAGAAAGGTTTTTCTGTCCCACTTGGAACTGCAATAATATGAGTGCCACATTCATGAATGTCTCCTCACCATGCCCTGGGAAATGGGGAAGTTACCTCATTTTACAGGTGGGAAAATGAGGCAGTAAGAGAGATTTAGGTGGATTTTTCAGAAGGGTTGAATACTCACAGATAATGCAAAGTACATCTGACAAGCATACAAGTGACTTATCTAGACCTCATGGGAGGGGAAAGAAGGAGTGGAAATAAGGTTTCCATAGCTTCTTTTTTCTGCCTCAGGTCAGCATCATTAGCAATCCCTTCCAGTTAAGAATGATTTTGTTCCATGATTGTCTTATCTGTGGATCCAAAGATGGCTGATGAGGCCTGTCTAGAATCGAAAGATGCTGTTGCATGTTTCTGTGCAGAATGCGTGGCTCTAGGTTCTTGATTTGGTCCTGTAACAGGGAGCACTGGCCGTTACTAGAAAGGAGAGTTGTCCCTTTAAGGGGTGGAGCGGCCACAACACTCCAGATCTCAGCTCTTGCTCTATCATACTCAGCAGCAGAGTATTGTGCTGTCTGACAAAGGTCATCACATACACATCTTGTTGACACTCAGCTGAATGAAACCATGTGCATCATAACTAGAAACCTCTGCTCAACTCTCCTACTCTGGCTTCTTGTCCTTGCAAATATCACCCCTCCCCACCCCTCACATATACACATCCTTCAACTGATGATGACCAGTAAATTGGTTGACACCATTAGTGCTACACCTTACCTACCACTCTATGATGACCTATTTAATCCACCCAAGGCCTGGCTTCCTTCATGATGCCCCTTATGGAGCAACCTCCCTGACCAGGATCTGTTTGCAGATACTCTGTGAATCAACGAATGGGAATCACAGGAAGTCACAAATAAGTTTCTTGTGACAAACCCCACTCAATATAAATCATTAAGACCAGTGTTATGCTGCTGGTTTTGAACTATTACAGCAAGAGTGGTCCCTCCCAAACAGGTTCAGGACAGACCAAGGACCCCGTGCAGCCAACCTTCATCACTAGGGCCTCAGCGCTAACCCATTGTGCACTTGTGGAGAGAGAAAAATAATGCCACACATCACCAAGGAGTGTCCCCTCTACAAACTACAAAATGGATTAATAACTTTGAACTCAGCTAACAAGGAGGCTACTGCTCATTTTGACTTCTGCCTGTACAGCTGATGCGCCTCATAATCTATGGGTCCCTCCTGGAACAATCTCATAGGGCCCCTGCCACTGGGCAAGTAACTTCATCTCCTGATCTGGTAGAAGTACCAACACCCAGTCTCCCACTTCAGATTTCCTCTTTTGGACACCCTGATTGTAATTGGTTACTTGCCCTCTTTGGACCACTCAAAGATTCTCCAAAGCCTCTTTTCATGTCGCCTCCAGTCATTCCCTCAACTGGATCACATACTATATCAGGTTCTTGTCCTTGCTTTGTTGTTCTTCCCACCCTTTCTTAATCAAATCTAGGACCTCCTGTGGCTGCTGTCCATATAATAGTTTGAAGGGGGAAAACCCTGTCAAGGCCTGAGGGTCTTCCCTCATGGCAAACAGCAGGGGTGGCAACATCCAATCCCACTTCTGTGGGCTCTCCACCACATTTTTTTTAAACATTTGTTTTAGTGTCCCATGAAACCATTCCACTAACCTGTCAGTTTGTGGGTGGTACACTGAGGTCTTTATGTGCTTAATTCCCAGGGTTTCACTCACCCCCTCAAACATCCAAAACATAACATTCATCCCCTGGTCAGCCAACAGTTCTTGGCAAGAATTATTTGGGAGAAGACTTTCAGTAGCTCCTTTGCTACTTTTGGGGCTGGCACAGCTCACATAGGTACTGCCTCAGAGTATCTGGTTGCATAGTCCATTATGACCAGAATATACTGATGTACCTCCCCACTCCTCCTATTCCTCCAGCCCTCTCTTATCTCCTAACTCCTCTAAACATCTAAGAAGGTTTCTACTTTGTTCTACTATAAACCTTGCTTGAAGTGAATTTAGACTCTTAAATAATAATAATGAACAACAGATAACAAAGCAAGGCAACAGGCCAAACCCAAAGCTGGCTTCCAATTCTCCTTGGCATTTGCCTGGCATTATGTGAACGTTGCTTTACTGCTGCTGTTCTGGAGATAGCCATAGCTACCACCCTCCTGGTCTAGCAACAGTGTTGTGTAACCCAGGTGGTACTCCAAGAGGTACCCCCTCTCCAATTGAAGGGATCAGAGCAGGTGCACAAGCACTGTGGGAGGTGTAGGGACTCTCTTCCCCCTATAGAGCAGAGCCAGATCACGGGTGGGGCCTTAACCATATACCTTTTAATAAGAGAACAGTACTGGGAACATAACAGGCATAAACCATGGGGTATAGGGAACACTACAACGCCCCGACGGGGCAGGGTTCAACAAAGGTTACACTTACGATCATTGGCAAAAGACAGGGTTAGCAAAATATAAAACACAAACAGCAGAACAAACAATACTGGTTGGGGAAATATAAAAGGCACAAAATACAAAATGTCAAATAACAAGGAATATAGGGCCTAGGTACCTGGAGAGGGGGAAAGAGGGAAAACACAATGATCTCTTTCCACTGCAACAAGGATTTCTCTCTATTACTTCAATCACCCCAACCGGGACTTGAACTTAGAGCTGTCACATGGTAGGCAGAAATTCTACCACACAGCCACTAGTGCTGGGGCTGCTCTAAGCTGCAAGAGGTTTTGACTGTCCTGGATCCCCCCACCTCACATTGAGCTTCCTGGCCTCTTATTGGAGCAGCTGGAAGCAGAGCTGGGAACCTCTCAGGTCACTGCTCAGATCCTTGCTGGAGCTCGGGAGCCTCTCCTGCTGGCCACAGCCTTTCCTAGGGGATCCTGGAGCCCAGCAGGGAGCCTCTCCTGCTGGCTGCATGCTGTGCTGCTGAGGGTCTAACTGTTGCCTGCAGGTCCCACTCCTCCAGGCTCTTTTGGGGCTACTGCTCCTGCCTTGCTGGCCCAACTCTTGCCAGCTCTTTGAATTTCCTTCCTTGTGGTCCCTCGCTGGTATCCCCTGAGTCAGCCACGCTGCCCCTTTTATCCCCCTCCAGGTGACCCAAGGGGCCAATCAGGGGACACAAAGGGTGAGTCTCTGGGGCCTCATTGGTGAGTAAAGGGAATCCCAAGTCCTCCAATCATCTTTTGCCCTTTCAAAACCCCTGGGCCAAGTCACTGCCAGCTAGTCCATCACAGTTGCTATATACATGCAGCACAATGCTTTGGCTGCTTAGCTTTGCCTCTGAGCAAAGCTAATTGCCTACCCACAGCTCCACGTTAAAATGGCCACACTAAACTTAGCCCAAGTAAACTACTTATGGTTCTAGTGATCCATGACACACCAGGGACTGTGCTCCACATTTTATTTCCTAAAGACGTATTGCTTTATTTTATAATAACCCTCACTCATTCTGCACATAAGTCCCTCATGCATCTTTCTTATTTGCTCCCCACCGCTCCCTCCTATAACACTGGTCTTAATGATTTATATTAAGTAGCAGCTGTAATATAATATAAATAAGGTTTATTTTTTTGTTAACATCCTTATAAACTAATATGGAGTGTATGTCATGGGCATGATCTGTATGTGGGGGGGTCAAAATTCTGGGGCTGAGGGCACAAGGCTAGGAGACCAGAGCTGAGAGTCCAGGGGTCAGACAGAGTCCAAGGTATTATACTAAGAGTTGAGGCAATGCAATGGTTGAGGCAAGCTTCTGGTCAAGCCAGGAACTCTAAGACAGAAATAAGGCTGGCGGGGGGGAGGGGGTCAGGGGGGTTGGAACAAGGCAGGAACTATGCATGGGGGTCCCCAAAAACAAAGATACTGGTACAAAGCCAAAGAGGAAGTGGGAGGGGTTTTATGGTCCTCCCATCAAGGGCTTGTGGTTCTTACTGGTTCCCCCTGGTTCACCTGCTCCACCACTGGAATTTTCATGGAAGAATATAAGCTGGGTTGGGATTGGCATCTGGCCAGTGCTGGTGGTGCTGCAGCCCAGGTCTCCATCTGTGAGTGTGGAAGATCTGGGTTAAAATCCCAGGGGTCCTAATAAAATCCCCTCTCCTATGGTAACCCCTGAGTGCCCCAGGACCTGATTTATCTGTGAAGGCATGGTGGAAAGCTTATATTTTATCTGGTGTGTGGATATTTTCTGCCGGTTCCCATGATAGGTCTTCTGAGCCATATCCTTCACAATCAATGAGGTAGAAAAACCTACTTCCTGAACTTTTTAAAATCTAGGACTTCCCATACAAGGTGCTCCTCATGGTCTTGTATTTGTATGAGGGATGGAGGTAGTTGTTGATGTCCTTGGAAAGCATCCTCTACATAAGGTTTTAACAGACACATGACATACTGAATGTATTTTTCATATATGTGGAAGAGCAAGCACAAATGCTTCAGGGGTTATTTGGCATATTACGGTGTATGATGTAAAACATTGGTGGTCCAGTGTGTTTTGCATGGCCAATGTGGAGGTTGTGACAAGCCTCACCTTTTGACTAACTACAAAAAAGGAGAACTTCTTGACACCACCTGTTTGTCTTTTTTTTTTTTTTTTTTTTGTAGCTATTTTTAAGGGAGCCTCGATTTGGTGTATAGTATTTACTAGATCTGATTCCGTGGAAATTGGCAATGGAGAGGGAATTGTCAAATGGAAGCAAGGGTGAAATCATAATTTGCATAATAAGGCCTGGTTCCTGCTGAAGCATATTCTGTGTTATATACAAATTCTCCCAAGGTAGTAAGGAGGCCCAACTGTCCTGATGGTGACATGGTTTTCTCATTCTGAATGCCCATCTGCTTGAGGATGGTATGCCGTGGAAAGGTGGAGGCAGATGTCTCAGAGATCTAAAAAACAGAAGTGAACTGTGGTCCACAGTCTAAGAATATATGGTCTGGAAGCAATAATGGACTAGAAAGTTGGCTGTAACTTTTTCAGACAGGAGCTGGGTACAAGGCAGGAAGTGGACCATCTTTATCAGCTGGTTTACTATGGTGAGAATGGTCTCTTGGCGTTCAGATTTTGACATGTCTACTATGAAGTCCATGAGATTTTGAGGGCATCTCTGTGGGTACTAACAGTCCAAATAGTTTATGGTGAAGACTTTTAGTGCAGCTGCAGAGTGTGAAGGACCACATATAGCCCTTGTGCTTGCCTATGTACTGTGTTCCTCAGCCAAGATCACCAGAATGATAGGTAGGCTGTGTAGAAGGCCTTGACTCAGCTGAAGTGCCCTGTCTAAGGGATATCATAGCAGGCTTCTTGTGCTTCTAGCCACAAGGACCCTTCAGAGAAGAACAAAATGCTCTGTATGTACCAAAGTCTTTCTTTCTATACATGGGTAAGTTGAAAAGAGCCCTGGTGCTCTCTTGGGGTTTCAGGAGTCCTCTGACCAAAAAGTCTTTCAGAGGATCTGCTTTTAAGTACTAAATGGAAATCCAGAGATACACTTCTACACACAAAACTTTGTGATGGGACTGTTTTGCCAGGCATGCCTATGTCTGGGTTCTTGGTATAATACTCCCCCTTTTTGAGGCAAGGAGTCTGCTCTTCCATTTTTCATCCCCAGCCAGTAGGTTACTACGAATACAAAATGGGATAGAAAAGATGGCCTAATGCCATTGACAAGGTGTCAGGTCACAGCCTTGAACTGAGAGCTTAAGCTATCAATGCACCTGCTAAGCTCAGCCTGCCACTCTATAGCCAGTCACCCAGACTGTTCAAGGGAAAGACCCTGGAGATAGTCAAAAACTTCCCTTACCTCGATAGGCACCTCTCTCAAGAAGTGAACACTGATGATAAGATCCAGCACAGGATCCATTGTGCAAGTTCCTCCTTTGGGAAATTGCTTTGGTGCGTGCTTATTCATTATGACCTCTGGAAAGCACCAAGATCCTTGGCTACAATTCAGTCATCATCTCCACTCTCCTCTACAGATGTGAAACGTGGGTGACCCACCACCACCATCTCAAAAACCTGGAGAGGTATCACCAATAATGCCTCCAGAAAATCCTCCACATCAAACCAGGTCACAAAATGCTTGGATGAAGGAACAGAGGTAGATGTTATTTACTTAGATTTTAAAAAGGCCTTTGACACAGTGTTGCACCTAATTCTTATAAATAAACTAAACAGTTGCAATGTAGATTATTACACAATCTGGTGGGTGGAGAATTGGCTTATGGGACGCACCCAGAGAGTGGTAGCATATGGGTCAGTTAGTACCTGGAGAAGTGTGGGCAGTAAAGTCCCCCAAGGCTCTGTTCTGGGACCGGTACTGTTCAGTACCTTCATTAGTGACTTGGATGAAGGAGTAGAAAGCACCCTGTCCACGTTTGCAGACAACACCAAGCTATGGTGTTGGTAAACAAACTAGAGGGCAAGGAGCGAATCCAGGCAGATTTGGACAGGCTGGGGAAGTGGGCGGAACAGAATAGGATGCAATTTAACAAAGATAAATGCCATGTGTTGCACCTAGGAAGGAAGAAATCATCAACACTCCTATAGCCTGGGAGGTACCATTCTAAGTGGTACAACTGCGGAAAGGGATCTAGGAGTCATGGTGAACTCCAAAATGAACATGAGTCACCAATGTGATGAAGTAATTAGTAAAGCTAACCGCATTCTTTCTTGCATAAGTAAGTGCACCACAAACAGGTTTAGGGAGGCGATACTTCCCCTCTATGCGGCATTGGTCAGGCAGCAGCTAGAGTACTGTGTCCCGTTTTGGGTGCTGCACATCAAGATCAATGTAGATAACCTGAAAAGGGTTCAGAGGAAGGGCCACACATCTGGTTAAAGGCCTACAGGAAAAACCCTATGAGGAACAATTAAGGTACCTAAATCTCTACAGTCTCTGCAAGAGAAGGCTGAGAGATGATCTTGTGGCTATCTACAAACTCACTGGGGGGGGACAGCAGGAAATAGGGGATACAACATTTACCAGGGCACCCGTCGGGGTAACTAGACACAATGGCCACAAACTGAAGGAGAGCAAATTTAGATTGCCAAGGTCTGGAACAGCCTGCCACCGGAGGTTGTTCAAGCGCCTTCATTGAACACCTTCAAGATGAAACTGGATGCTTATCTTGCTGGGATCCTATGACCCCAGCTGACTTCCTGCCCTTTGGGCGGGGGGCTGGACTCGATGATCTTCCGAGGTCCCTTCCAACCCTAATGTCTATGAAATCTATGAAATCTAGATTGGACATCAGGAAAAAATTCTTTACAGCGAGGGTTGCCAAAATATGGAATATGCTTCCAAGGGAGGTGGTACTATCCCCTTCCTTGGAGGTATTTAAGAGGAGATTGGACAAACACCTGGCTGGGGTCATGTGAACCCAGCACTCTTTCCTGCCTGGGGCAGGGGGTCAGACTTGATAATCTAATAGGTTACTTCTGATCCTAAAATCTATGAATCTATGGAAGATCACAACACAAATGCCAGCATCCTTGCTGAAGTCATTGTTAAAGTCCATCCCATTTCAGACGAAAGGCAGCAAAAGGGCACAGCAGCCCCCTTGGCTCTCCAGGGAACTGGCAGACCCCCTGTGTCTTAAAAGCAAGACCTATAAAGGATGGAGGACTGGAACCACCACCAAGGAGGAATACCCTGCTCTGGTCTGGATCTGTAGAGAGCAAACCAAGAAAGCCAAGGCTGCAATGGAACTCCAGCTACCTACAAATATCAAGGACAATAAAAAGTCCTTTTTTAGATATGTGGGGAGCTGGAGAAAAAGCAAGGGCAACATTGGACCCCTGCTAAACCAGATGGGGCAACCGACAACCGATGCCCAGGAAAAAGCAAACTTGCTAAATGGGTACTTTGCATCAGTTTTTCACCAGTCCCATGGGACGGCTTTGCTGTCAGGGAGGCCCAGGTGAGGGAGATTCCTTGCCCTCCATCGAAGCTGACCTCATGAAGGAACACCTTGACAGGCTGGATACCTTCAAGTCAGCCAGCCCTGACAGGTTACACCCAAGGGTACTTAGGGAACTGGCAAGCATCATAGCTCATCCCCTGGCACGGATCTTTGAGAACTCTTGGTGCTCTGGTGAAGTGCCTGAAGATTGGAAGAGAGCCAATGTCATGCCTATCTTCAAGAAAGGGAGGAAAGTAGATCCGGTAAACTACAGCCCCATCAGCCTGACCTCTATCCTGGGGAAGGTCTTGGAAAAGATTATCAAAGAGGCCATCCTTAACAGACTAGCTGAAGGCAATATCTTGAGGGATAGCCAGCATGGGTTTGTTGTGGGTAGGTCTTGCTTGATCAATCTCATTTCCTTTTATGACCACGTGACATCACCTGGACAAGGGGGAAGAGATCAACATTGTATATCTTGACTTTAAAAAAGCCTTCCATCTGGTATCCCACGATCACCTCTTGGCTAAACTGGCTAACTACGGCCTCTACCTCACCATGATCCTGTGGCTGGGGAATTGGCTCCACAGTAAGACCCAGAGGGTGGTGGTCAACAGGAGCCAATTGTCTTGGTGCGCAGTCACCAGTGGGGTCCCTCAAGGCTCTGTCTTAGGGCCTATACTATTTAACGTCTTCATCAATGATGTGGACATTGGTGTCAGAAGTGGATTAGCCAAGATGCTGGCCTAAGGTATCATATGTGAATCACACCATGGGCATGTCTACACATGGCCTTATGGTGCCATTGTTACTGCACCATCATTTAGTACTTCCTTTTGGAACAACCCATACTGCACTGTGCCAGCCATGCATGATTATTTTTAGCTGCTACCTGCCATAGCAGTGCGCTATAATGAGGTAGCACGTTGCTATGGTGATGTACCTGCGGCATTGTGGTTTTTGCCTGTCAATGCTACATTGCTGTAGCAATGTAGCGTCACATGTAGACCAGTTAATTTTGAGTTGGAAAACAGCAGAGTGAGAAAGGACCTTGTGGCAAAGTGGGGCTCCCCAACTAGCTGCAGTGCTAGATTCCCCACCTGCCTTTGGGCATGCCACCTACCAGTCTTTCCTGACACACCTTGCTGTTAATTAATTAGGATATTAATTAAGGCAGGAGGCAACCCATTCTTGCCCCAATGCCAGGTGGCACAATCTTCAGCTCCATTCCCCCCCTACACTGCAGCCCAAGCCTCGCAGATGGCATCCAGATAACAATGCTCCCGACTTACAGCCAGACCAAGCTTAGCCCTCATTGTCAGGCCTCAGACGCACACATATTCATACCGCCCTCCTCTCACTAGGGCCTCTCACTCTCCACCCTCTCTCACAGGGTCTCTTTCATGCCTCAACAACTTGTACTGTCTTGCTCCCCCTTGGAGTGGGCCCCTTAGGCCATAGGCTTTAGCTAGCTCATAACTTGGGTGGCAGACGTACCGGCTTTTGGGCCTGTGCTGCAACCCTTACTGGGGTGGTGGCCAGCCAATTACCTGATCTGGCCTAAGCTAGCCCTGGCAGCTCTATACATTCAGACATACTAGGCTCCCAGCCCTCTGGTTTTCTTCCCCTACTGCGGCCCCTCATCTCCACCCCCTCACTGGGGCTCCACGCTGTCCCCTCACTGGGGCTGCAGGGCTTCCCTCCCCAGTGGGCTCAGGTGGCCATAGCCATGCCTGGCTCCAAGTACCTCTTCTCAGGGTCCTGCACCCCACAGGGCTCAGGTGGCCACAGCTGTGCCTGGCCCCCACTCATTCTTAACCCACACCATGACTGGTGCTCCAGGGTCTCATGGGGATTCTCACTCCCCCCCTGGAGCAGCAGGTCATTGAGCTCTACTATAGCTCTTACTTTTGACTCACACTCGGCCTCCCAGCAGTGGAGGGCTTACCGGGGTCAGGACTCGCCCCTGTCTCTTGGACTAAGCCTCCTTACTTGGCCTCTGGCCCAAACTGTGGCCTCAGGCATCTAAAGACATCCCTTGGCCTCCCCTCACTGGGGCCACCCCCTCACTGAAGCTCCTCATCTCTGCCCTCCTCACTGGGACTCCATACTGCCTTACTGGGGCCACAGGGCTTCCCTCCCCAGTGGGGTTAGGTGGCCATAGCCATGCCTGGCCCCAACTACCTTTCCTCAGGGTCTTGCACCCCACACGGCTCAGGCGGACACAGCCGTGCCTGGCCCCAACTACCTCCAACGTTACATGACCCACCCGAAGGTAAGGATGGGTGAAGGTGCCCCTACCCACCTTTCACCAGGGTGGTAACTAGCCTGGCATTACCTGAGGGCTCCTGCAACACTGAGAGCACCACCAGGCCACCCGATCCTGGCAGGGTGCAGTTTTAAGTCATGCCCAGGACCAGGAGCCTCCAAGCCATCCCCTGCAGCTCCTGTCCTTACCTCCAGGATGTTGCAGGGAGCCTGGCAGCCAGGCAATATTACTGCCTGCCCTGCCAGCAGTGAATTGCTCTATTTATATAGGCAGCCACAGATCTAAAATGGCCACTGCAATCAAGCTGGCTGCTTGGTTCTGCTCTTAAAGTGGCAGGCACCAACAGTGCCCTGCCACACAGCTTCCCCCTTAAAATAGTTCCTGGGGAAGGTTTCCCTGCTGCTTCTCCAAAGCAGGCTCCCCTCAGAGCCTGTGAAAGCCCTCATGTGGTGAACACCCCAAAAGGTGTTCCACCACACACCTCCCCCACTTAAAATTGACATTCCAGGGTTTTGCTTGGCTGCCTGCTCTGCTGGCTTTGTCCCAGCCTACTGCAGCCTCTGCCACGTGGCAAGCACCCCAAAGGTGCTCTGCCACAGACCTGGCTAGGGGCCCTACCTTTGATATAAAGTCCTCGGTACTAAGGAGGAGTAATAGCCAGAAAAAGGGAGAGAAAGAACCCTTAGCCTGTCAATTTGATTTGTAGTAAAGAAAAAAGGGGAAGAAACCTACAAGCCCCAAAGAGGATAATTGAAGAGGGCTGAGGCAGAGGCTTCAGGACCTACAGGGGAAGAACTCCAAGGAATCTCAGAGAGATAATGCTTCTTTGGCTTGAGGAAAATGTTCATAGGGCGATGTAGATGAGGAGGAACTAGAAAACTAGAACTAGGAGGAGCTACTGCAAGCTAAAGATCTGAGAAAGAGAGGTCCAGACAGTCTCTGCTCACCATTCACAGAGAACAGTGAACAGCTATCTGAAAGGAAATGGGCAGGGTATGGGAAGGTTAGAGCCCTGCAGAAGATCTGTGATGAGATCAGATGGATGTGCAAGCCAGAGCATCCATTCTCCCAGACATAAATTTCATCAAGGCATGGCAGAAAAGTGTAGTGCCTTGTGGTCCAAATAACTTGGTGCGGTCCCAAGGCAAGAGAATACAACTCACTCACAATTCTTCATTGGCCAAGAAACCTCAAAACCAGGACTAAGGTCAGGGAGTGATTCAGCATGGATGTGGATCCAGGAGCAGTGGGCCTCAGCCCACCTGAAGATTTCTTGTTGTCATAACCCAATGATTTTTAGTGCCTCGGCACATTGGAATTTCCCCACCACGTGGAGCTTTCTTTGCACAGTGGATTTCTCAGCTGCAGAGAGAAATCCCCAGTGCAAAAGAGTTCCCGCCACACACATGTAAATTAGTGTCTCACTATTGGTCAATTCTAAATTATTCCTACGTGGCGGCTAGCAATTGACTCGCTAGCCGTATAAAAGGTTAGAGCAGCTTCCGCCCAAGTCAGAGGACTCCACAACCATCTCATGGAGAACTCTGAGCACACTGTGGAGCCTAGCAAACTCCGTGTGTGTCTTGGAGGAGGACAGAGAGGCCTGATCAGCTCTTAGCCACTCCCCGTCATAGTGTAAATTTGACGTATCCCCCGTGTGAAGCGCTCGTGGAGTCGTACATCAACGACTCATCTTGGTTCGGTGAGGTTCGGAAAAGATCTCACTTGTGTTTGTTTGTCTGCAACTGCAACTCAAGCAAGTTTCCTCCCTGCACTGTGACCATCGGCAGTGTAAGTAAAGCTTTCTTTATAAAACCAATACGCTTCCGTGCCTGACTCTACTCCGTTGTGGAAAAACCACACCTGACAGTCCGGGCTACTGGCCATAGCCTTAGACCGACCCTCGGTCCCGACACTTGTAAGAATTCATTAGGGTGAAGACCAAAGAGGCTGATGCTTGGATCACGCTCCTAATGAGACAGCAGGAACCTGCCAAAGATGATAGCAGAAGACAATGTGGAAGCTTACTTAGAAACATTCAAGAGGTCAACTGTGTCAGTGGGGTGAGACAAAGCCTGATGGGCTGGGCAATTGGGGCCTTTACTAATAGGCCCTGCCCAAGCAGCCTACAGAGCCTTGTCAAGACATGAGGCCATGGATTATGGGAAGGTGAAGGCGACCATCCTGTACTGGCTAAAAATTTCCCTGGAGTATTACTTGCAGCAATTCCAGGCCGAGAAGAGAAGGGAAGAATGTTGACCCAGACTTCTAATGAGTTCCTGCATGATCTAATCAACAGGTGGGATTAAGCCCAAAGGCAAAACCCTACACAAAGTCCTAGAGATCTTTACACTAGACCAGTTCCTGGAAAACCTAGAGGAGGACACACAAAGATAGGTGCAAAGATATCAACTTCAGATGTTACAGGAAGCCTTACAACTGACAGAGGCCTTCACCACCACTAAAGGAGAAACTGGAAAAGAAAGACCCATCAAGGCAGAACTGGCCTCCATTAAGCAAGTGGAGAGAACTACCACCCCAATGAAGAAAAATGAGGCCTCGCTGGGCCCAACTTGGACATTTATAGATTTCATAGACTTTTAGGGTCAGAAGGGACCTATTAGATCATCAAGTCTAACCCCCTGGTCAGGGCAGAAAAGAGCTCTGGGCTCAAGTAACCCCAGCCAGGTGCTTGTCTACTCTCCTTTTGAATACCTCCAAGGTAGGGGAAAGCACCACCTCCCTTGGAAACCCATTCCATATTTTGGCAACTCTCACCATAAATAATTTCTTTCTGATGTCCAGTCTAAATCTACTCTTCTTCAGTTTATGGCCATTGTTTCTAGTAACCCCAAGGGGCGCCCTGGTAAATAGAGTATCCCCTATTCCCTGATGACCCCTCCTGATGAGTTTGTAGACAGCCACAAGAGCACCTCTCAGCCTTCTCTTGTGGAGGCTGAAGAGATTCAAGTCCCTCAATCTGTCTTCATAGGATATTACCTGCAGGCCCTCAACCATACAAGTAGCCCTCTTCTGAACCTTTTCCAGGTTATCCACACCTCTCTTGAAGTGCAGTTAGACAGACAGTTAAACAGTTAGAAGCACAGGAACTGGTGTGCTACAGATGTGGGGCTCCTGCACATATCAGCCAGTATTGTCCCAAGAGGACGCATGAGTTGTGAGTAAGGGAAGAGACCCCGAGGAGTCAACTGGAGTGGTCTCAAGAGAATACTCATGATGAAATGATGGACTGCAGTTTTAGACACTAGAAGAAGATTGCAGGAGTCCCAAAGCTGATGGTAGATGTCAAAATTGGTCCCATGATCATCCCCACTGTTGTTGATTCAGGTTGTGCCCAGACGATATTAAAGACTGGTGTAGTACCCTCACTACTGGACACAGAAGATACCCCAGTTAGCATGCTATGCATGCACGAGGAATCCTATACATATCCAGGATGGCGTTTACTTTTAACCAGCATCATGGGGAGGACAGAAGAGCTGGCTGTGGGAATTACCTGAAAGCTGTCCTACCCCATGCTGCTAGGCCAATACTGTCCATAATTCCCTGCAGTGCTCAACCAGGCTATGGACAGAAAATGGGTGATGCACTCCAGGAAAGGCAGAGAGGGGCCACTGGAAGGGTTGATGGGCAATGAGTCCAAGTCCACAGAGGAGGAAGGACCACCAAAGGGGCTAGACATAGATAAGGTCATCTGAGAAGGATGTTTCTGAGAAGACTAAGCAGAGGAGCCCATGTTCCACCATGTGTATCCAGATGGAATAGCAAAGAGGGAAGGTGAGATGATTCTTCTGGACCTGGCCCAAGGTTATCCCCACTTCAAGGTAAGGGACCGTATCCTTTGTTGAGTTAACCAGGGATGGCTAGAAGGGGATGAGATGGCTCAGATCTTAGTACCCCAGAAGTACTGACAAGCACTATTGCATATTTCCCATACATTCCCCATGGAGGGATACCTCAGGAGGGATAAGACAATGGCCCAACTCCTACAAAGGGTGCACAAGCAGGTGCCCTGAGTGCCAGAAAGTATCTTATGTCATGGCCGCAAGAGTCCCATTGGTCCCCATGCTCCTGATAGAAACATTGTTTGAGAGAGTAGCCTTAGATATTACAGGCACTTTTCTGAAAAGCACAGCAGGATACCAATATGTTCTCATCTTCATCAACCATGCCACCCAGTATCCAGAGGCTATTCTCCTTAGGTCAATCACCGCCCTGAAGATGGCAGAAGAGCTAATCAAATGGATCTCAAGGATGGGAATACTGAGGGATATACTGACTGATCAAAGAACAAACTTTATGCCCAGGGTACTAAGAGGGGTATGTGCAACTTTAGGAATAAGACATTTGCACACATCTGTTTATCACCCTCAGACAGATGGGCTTGTAGAATGCTTCAATAGGACACTGAAGGGCATGATTCGTGCATGTATTTAAGCAGAATCAAGGAAATGGGACTTACTAATTGATGTGGACCAATGTTGGGGGCAAGAAAGTACTAGCCATTGTTGATACAAGCTGTGCCCAGATGTTGATTCAGGCAGATATGGGCCCTGATGGCTGGGCCCCAGAGACAATGGCAGTTAAGCTGGTCTGTATGCACAAACAACCCTCCATGTACCCCTGAAGGAAATATTGGGTAAAAGTGCTTAACATAGCAAGGGAGATGCCCATCGGCATAGTGGATGATATACTGTATCCAATGGTGCTGGGCTGCAACTGGGCTGAAATTTACCAAGTCCTGGATGTTGTAAGAGCTCATGGTGAATGCCGCTTCAGACTGGCAGGGGAGGAATTGGATGATGCCCCTGATCAAGATGGCCTTGACCTTGAGAGATTATCCAGCAGCACTCATTCCCAGGAGGCACAAGTGGGAGAGGAGCAGCTCTAAGCCATTATCGAAGCAGAGCTGTCTAAACACAATGAAAAGGTAATTTGCCCCGAATGGTGCCATACACTACTCCAGTATGAGTTCTGAAAGGGCTTGCTTTATAGAATTAAATTGGGTCCACAAGAAGGACAAGAGATTCCATAGCTCTTGAGCCCTCAAACGTATCAAATCCCATTTTTAAGGCTGGCACATGCAAACCCTTTGGGAAGACATTTGGGCAGGGTGAAGACAGAGGCCCGGTTGGCCAAATGGTGTTTTTGGCCATACCTATATGAGCAAGTAGAGAACTTTTGTTGGGCATGTCCCAATTGCCAGCAAGTCAAGCTCAGAAAACCTCTGCGAGCTTCACTACAATCTATGCCAGTGGTGGCGGATCCCATTTCATGGATAGCACTTGGAATAATCGGGCTGCTTCCCAAAAGTTTGCTGGGACACCAATACATATAGGCGTTGATTATGCCAGCCAGTTTCCTGAAGCCATCCCACTACACATGGTTACCAGACCTCAGGTAGCTGAGGAACTACTTAAACGGAGGGTTGGCATTCCCGAAGAAATAATTACTGACTTGGGGATAAGTTTTATGTCTCACGTCATGCATAGCCCTTGCAGGGTGTTTCAAATTCAACACCTGTGTATGACCGTTTACCATTCTCAAACAAATGGGTCAGTGGAATGACTTAACGACACTTTTAAGAACATGCTATATTGGTGTGCCCAAGGGGAACCCCAGAAGTGGGATTTGCTGGTGTCCCCTTTATTGTTCACCATGAGGGAAGCCCCTCAGTCATCTATGGGATTTTCCCCATTTGAACTAGTATATGGACTCTGTAACCAGAGGGCAGTCTGGGTCGTCGTGCTCTCCCCTGCCACCTCCTTTACCGTGCCAAGCTGCCAACTCACACCCTCCTATTCTCTCCCACCACGACTTTGATTTCATATATTTTTATAGGGAGGCTGCCTTCCTTATTCTTGGCCACAGTTCTCCTGTCTTGGGTGTTCCGTGCACCCAAGCCTTATGGGCTATGCGTGGCTCCTACCACCCCCATACCACTCCCTAAGCCTCGCACATGTAATGGATGTTATTCTGTCCCTCTCTTTGTCTTCATGCCCTCTCTGGCACTCGGGCTCTCCGTAGCCCTGTCTCTCTCTCCGTGCCCTCTCTGGCACTCTGGCTGTCCGCAGTCCCATCTCTCTCTCTCTCTCTCTTTCCATGCCCTCTCTCCGGGGCCTTCTCAGTAATGCCACCCTCTCTCCGGGGCCTTCTCAGTAATGCCACCCTACTCTGGGCTTCTCAACTGCCCTTCTCTGGGGCTGGGGTCTATGCACCCCGAATGCTGCACCCTCACTGGCACTGGGGTCCCCACTCTACGGTGAGTCCCCTATGAGGCCTCTTCCAACCCCTAATAGCCTCACCCAAACCACCGGTTTAACAAATAGCAACACAAACACAAGCCTCTTGGCTACATCGTAAACATGTGCCGCCCGGCTATAACTATGCTCAAGCCTACCGGGGGTGCTCCATCCCGCCACAGTGACAGATGCTGCTTTGGCATCCGGCTTCTCTTCTCTTTCCTTGCAGGGAGCTCCTCTCTCCTTGGCTGCTGGTAGGGAACTCCCTCCTGGCCTTCTGCCTGTGATTTATATAGGAGTCAGGCCCTGCCCCTTCTTGTTAGCTGGCTAGGCAGGTGTGAGTCGTTAGTTCCCTTTGGTTGCCTCAGCAACCAGCACCTGAGGGGTTATCCCAGCTCTCCAAGTAGCAGGCACCCTAGTGCCCTGCTACAGACTCTAACCCTGAAATCTCCTAGACATAGTACAGCAGGGTTGGGAAAGAGAGGAACCTACGGGCCCCCGACCCACAGATTATGTGCAGGAATTGAAACATAGGCTATGGAGGGCCAGAGAAGTCGCTTGAGACCACCCTCGGTCAAGTTCAGAAGAAGCAAAAGGATTATTATTACAAAGAGGCACAAATGAGAGAATTCTGAAGGGGACAGAAAATACTAGTGCTTCTACCTAGTGCTACCAGCAAATTTTTGACATCTTGGCAGGGACCCTTTGAGGTAATAAGACAAGTTGGCTCTGTTGATTATGAAGTGCTACACCCTGAGCACAAAAGAAAGAACCAAATATAGCACATTAATTTGCTAAATCTATGGCAAGAAACAGAGGGCGTAATGTCAACCCTGGTAGCAGAGGACCCAGAATTAAAGCCAAAGCCAAACACAAGCCAAAAGGGACAAGAGGGGGCCAAAATATTCAGCCTAGGGATTCAACTAATGGGGGTGCAAAAAATGCAGTTAGGACAACTGGTACAAGATTTTCAGGACATGTTTAATGAAAACCCTGGCTGCACGAAAGGGATAACCCACAGCATCATCACCCTGGAGGGAAAGGTAGTGAGAGAGAAATGGAGAATTCCATACCATCGGTATGACTTAATTTGGAGTGAAAATGACAAAATGTTGGCACAGGGGGTGATCACTGAATCTCAGAGTCTCTGGCAGAGCTCCTTAGTGGTCATGCCTAAACCAAATGGGTCCTTAAGACTGTGTTGATTTCTGAAAATTAAATGCCATCTTGAGATTTGATGCTTTTTCCATGCCACAGGTTAGAGAGGGTCAGGCAGGCTAAATTTATATTCACGCTGGACTTGACCAAAGGATACTGGCAAGTGCCAGTTCGAAAAGCTGATCAAGCAAAAACTGCTTTTGGCACTCCATGGGGTCTCTATGAGTTTAAACACATGTTGTTTGGTCTACATGGTGCCGCCACAATATTTCAGAGACTCATTGATTGGGTCCTAGCGCCTCACCAATGGTATACCTACATAGACAATATTATCATTTACACCAATGATTGGGATCAACATCTGAAAGCCATCAGGGTGGTACTCCAAAAACTCTGGTTAGCAGGTTTAACTGCCAACCCTGGCAAATGTGTGTTAGGGAAAGCTGAGACTAAATACCTCAGGTTCTCAGTGGGATGGGGCTGTATCCATCCACTAGCAGATAAGATGGAAGCCATAAGAGACTACCCACCACCACAGACTCGTAAACAAATGAGGGCCTTTCTCAGCCTTGCCAGTTATTACTGCTACTTCATCCCCCATTTTGCTGAGGTGACCACCCCTTTAATGGACATCTTGAAAGAAAAAAAGGAGTCCTAGTCCCTAGTCCTGTCCTAAAAATACCAGATTTCAGGCATCCTTTCATTTTACAGACTGATGCCTCTAATCAGGCCATGGGAGATGGGCTCTCCCAAGAGTCTGACAGGGTAGACAGGCCAATAGCCTATGCAAGCCACAAGTTAATCCCTTATGAATAAAGGTATGCTACCATCGAACGGGAATGCTTAGCTATCAAATGGCAGGTGGAGTATTTTCGTTATTACCTCCTGGGCCAAGAGTTTACCCTAATAATTGACCATGCCCCCTAAAATGGCTGAAGCCCTCGCAAACGGATAACGCATGGATAACCCTGTGGGCCTTAGCTTTACAACTGTTTCACTTTCACATTAAATATAGGCCCGGCCGAGCCAATGTGGTGGTGGACTTCCTATCCCAATGCCATGGAGAAGAAGATCATCCCGAGCGATCCCATGCTCACTGGGGTGAATCCACTAAGCCTCGAGCCGAACCACAGGGGGCTGGAGCAAAGGCATCTAACAGGGTGTGTGAAAGAGAAAAGAATACCAGGGAACTCACAAACAGCGGTGAGACAACAGAAAAAAGCAAGCAGAGTGCTCCATAGCCACGGTTTCACAGCATCTGCTCCATGCAGGTAGAGCAGCCCCGGAGGAAAAGAAAAGTATGAACGAGCCGAAAGAGGAGCCAGGAAGTGAGGAACAGCATCCCAGGATTGGGGACAGCTGGGGGGGCTCTCCCATTCCTGAAGAGCTGACTGAGAGTTGGCTATAGAGCTCTGAGAGCTGTTTAGCCAGGAGACCCAGCTGTGAGGAGGCTACGAGGAGGAGTGGTGCAGGAGGGGGCAGGGAACACTGTCAGAGATGGGCCAGCTGGAGACAAGTAGCTGAGCCCCTTTGAGTAAGTCCAAGCTTTAAGTTGGGTTATTTTTCTTTATACTGTTTTACACAGCCCAAGTGGGCAAAAAGGGTAAGTGGGTCTAAGAGCCAAAGACCCTACCTGAAGAACAAAAAGGGATAAAGACCAAATTGATCAATTAGCCCTTCTGGACAAGGGGCAAAGGCCTGAAAAGGGTTTTTTTCTTTGCTTTTTTTTTTTTTTGACAAGTGATTTTCCCCACAAGGGGTGTGCAAACCCTCTCTGAGGAAGAAAGGACACCAAGTTACCCAAACTCACATAAGACTTACCTGTGGCTGAAAGAAAGCCCAGTAGTCCACGCTGTCCCGTTCCATTGAGGTACGTGGTAATGAAAGTCACGAACCTAGGAGATAAAAGGAAGAATTAGAGAAAATCACCTGGAAAGACCTAAAAGTGTATGCGGTGGTGCATAACATCTAAGTGGCTAGATGGAGTGTATGAGAGGTTGGAGCCCCAGAAGAAAGTCTAGCATATTTGCCATTGCCCAACTGTGGTGAAAGCAAACACCTCCTGATTGTTTACTTCAAAGGAACATCAAGATTGGCAGGTGAGATTTGGGATTCGCCACCATGGATAACAGTCAGGTGATCATGAGACACTTGAGCAGGGCAGGGAAAGTACTGAGCATTCAGACGTGTAGACCTGGTGGGGCTAAGCAGTGTACTGGTGCATGTCTACATGTGTGCATGCTTACTGTACATTAAAAATGGTGAAATTAGGCTAATTGCACCTAAATTTGATACCTGTAAATGCATGTATCAAAATTTGTCATGATTAGTTAATGCACAGTAACTCATGTGTAGACTTGACCCAGCACTAACTTTAGTGTCAGGTCTGCCTAGCTACTTGGGGGCCAGCCTGAGCCCAGCCCCAAGGCTCCTGGCTGGCTGTCTCTCCTCCCTCAGAGATGGGATGCCCTCTGGTAGCCCCTAGTTGCAGGCTACAAAAGGCTGTGGCCATTTTGTGTCCTGGGGCACACTTACCAGGAGCCTGGGTAAGACTGCTGTTCTGTGCAGGAGCCCAGCAGGCCTCATGTGCCCCACTGGACAGGCCACAGGCTGTCTCTACCTGGCCTGTTCCCCTCCAGAGCTGCTGCTTGGCCACAGGTGAGTGTTGCAAAGGGCTGCAGCTTGCTACACCCCTTAGCCAGCCCTGAGATCACCCCAGGGCTTCTGGCTGGCTGTTTCTGGAAGCAGGACCAGCACCTGCTCACTACTGCTGCTCACCCTCAGCTGTCTCTTATGCTTGTAGGTGCTGTGGTAAATTGTCTCTGCCATGTGGCTCCCAGTCCCTAGCCATGTCCCTGCACTGAGCTCTGCTGGCAGCCGTCCAAGGCCGGCCATATGGGGACAGCCATGCAGGGCCCCAGAGAGCTGGCATGGGATGAAAATGTTGTTGTCCTCCTCCCTGTTGAGCCCTGACCCCACCTGCATGTGCACGCCCATGCCAACCACCAGGGTCCCCAACTAGACCCTGGAAGAGGTGTGTGACCTCGTGGTGCCTTGGGGCCATCCTGACATGCAGAGGCAGTTCACACAGGGAAGGCACTTGAACACCAACATTTATGAGGCCCTATCAGGCAAGATGCAGGAGCAAAGGCACTCTCAGTCAGTGCAGCAGTTATGCAAAAGGTAAAGGCCTTGCAGGTACAGTGGATGGCCCTGACCAACTTCAGTCATGCCCAGAAGTCCATGGCCTTTATGCGGGAGCTGGCCCACATTCTGGTGCCCTGGGAGCCAGGCCACACCCCTGTAAGTGCCACCAGCAGGGGCTGCCTGCCCAAGCCCCCGCCCTCCCCTGACACCTCCAGTGACACATCACTGGAGGAGGGGACCTCAGGCCTTCAGTACCCTGCCCCACCCTCTACCTCGGCTGCTGCATCCACTGGCAGATCAGGGAGCCCTGGCCAGAAGCTGCTTCACCCTCAGTGCAGCCCCAGACCCTTCCATGAGGAGTAGCCAGCCATGTCACTGCCAGCCACCAGCAGCAGCTCCTCCTCAGGGAGGGCCCCTGGCTCGGCTCCAGACCTCTGCACACTGTGGGCTGTGGACACCAGGTGTAGCTGGTCTCCATTTCTGAGGCCCATTATGTTGCCAGCCTCATCAGCCCTGGACACATGGTAAGTTCTGCACAGGGAGAGGGCCCTGCTCCAACCCTGCCCCTGGCACCAGTCCCTGCCCCTGCTCCTTGCCTGGCATATCTGCATTCCCCTGATCCTGGGTTCTGCCCCACACAGCACACAGACAGGCGGGACAGAGTTCAAAACTTTATTGAGCAGCCCATGTCTGTGCAGCTGAGCGGACACAGGTCTCTTACATGCCAAGGAAGGTGTTGATGCAAACTGCAATGTCCTCCTCAGCAGTGGGACACAGGGACATGTAGTGCTGCAACAGATAGCCCTCCAGGTAGAGAGAGAGGTTGCAGGGCAGCCTGGGCTTGCCCCTGACAATATCATAGCTCAGGGTCCTAAACCAGAAGTGCAGGTGTGCCTGGGGCATCAGGAGGAACAGTAGCAGCAGGGTGAAGTGGCTTGGGAACCCCTCAGCTTGCACAAACAGCTCATCATGCACTGCCTGGGGCATATGCAGCAGGGGCACGCTTGGGGTGGCTGGTCTGCAGGAAAAGGGGAGGGGAATGGGGTCTGAAAGCATGGCAGCAGGTGCTGCCCACAGCCTGGCCTAGCCCACACTAGGAAGCAGGGAAGGCAGGGAGCATGTGGCCAGCACCCAGTGGGCCACAGGCCCCAAGGGAGCAAGTGGGGATGAGGGGCTCGAGTGGCAGCCACCTGGGCCGAAGCCTGCCCAGTCAGCTTTCCATAGTCCTCATGCACAGCCGACCCTCCAGTCTGAGGCTGGTCAGCACACAGCCCTGGATGCAGAGCATCTTATCTCTGAAATGTTGTAAACTCACAGGCTTCTGTCTTCTGCCTCTGCAGGGTCAACATCTAGACGTGAGGGAGAGGCCACCAGCCCCAGCAGGGATGCAGGCTCTGGGTCACCACCACCCACTGCTGGAGCTGCCCAGGTGTGCTGGCTGCACCAGTAGTACACTAGGGACTGGACCATCCCACTCCAGCAGCTGGTGGAGGTGGAAGAGGTGTGGGATCAGGTCTTACGGGCAAAGGACATCACCTGGGCAGAGGCACAGGACTGGGTGCAGTGTGACCAATGGGCCCAAATGGAAGCCCTGGAGTGGGAGCACCTAGACAATCTCTGGCATCAGGGGGATGTTGACTGCCAGGCCATGGACACCCTTCTGGCCCTGGCAGTTTCATGCATGTCCCTCACCACTTGGCCCCTGCCCATGGCCGCACAGGGCCCCTGGATCCCACCCACTAACCTGCCCTAGCCCTGGGAGGTCGTCCTTGGGCACCTCCTGCCTGCCAGACCCCCCTGGCCCAGCCCCCACCCCAGACCTGCCACCACCCACCTGGGCCTGGACCCACCACTCTTCCCTGCACCACATAGCCAAAGACCCAGCCACACACACCTGCTGGGAGGCAGAGTCTCAGGACAAGTGCCCAGCTGGAGTCACTGCAGCCTCTGGACCTGCAAGGGAATATCCAGGGGTTGGGGTGCTGGGCACCTGCCCTGGGGCTCTGCCCCTTACCACCTCCTGCCCCCCCCCCCCCCCCCGCCATGGCTCCCCACTCTGAGCTTGAACAGACAAAATACTGTAAATAGTTTTCCATATGTTTTCCATAGTTTTCCATAGTTTCTCACTTGTATATAGTTTTCCACTTGTAAGTGGGTTTTTTATTGTTAGTGGGTGGGAAGGGTGATGGAGGGCACTGTTGGTTGAGTGGGAAGTGGGTTCTGTTTGCTGAGGGTGGGGGGATGAGAGCGGAGATTGTGAGGTTAATAACTTTTTTTGTTTCATCCATGTGTATGTCCTAAAAGTGGTGCTGGGGCTGGGCAGGGGCTGTTGGGGTGATGGAGCAGGCAGGCTAGAGCGAGCCCCTGGTGGTGGTTGCGTGACTGTCCTTGGGCAGGCAGGGGGGGAGGCTGCTGGGGTAAGCAGAGCCAGCACCATGGCCAGCAGGAGTGTGGGGTGTTGGTCATCCCTGGCAGGCACAGGGCTGGAGCAGAGGGGTGTTTTCAGAGGCAGCCCTGGTGCGAGGAGGCAGGATGGGCAAGGAGGGAGCTGGCATGTGTTGCCCCTATGCTGGGCATGCAGCTCCTGGGTGGGTCTTGGGCAAGGAAGGGTCTGGCTAGGGATCAGAGGGTAGAGGGCTGCCAACTGTTGGCAGCTGGGTCTGCCTGCCAAGTGCTGGCAGCCATATGGACAGAGGCTGGAGCTCCCCCTGGTGCCACAGGGGCACATGGCAGGACTGGAGGTACCTTGGACTAATTTTAATCCCAAGTCTCTGCAAATGTAGACATCTACCAAAAATCAATTAATGTGCATTATCTTAATACAGATTAAATTTAGCTGTGCTTATTTGTACATCCACAGTGCTAGATTTGAAATTTTATTTTTAAAAGTCTTCAGACTTTTAAAAATACACCCTAGAAATCCTTTAACTCAACAGTTGTTCCTTAAAATACACCATGTAGAGAAATTGTTATGGTTTTGACTTACTTTTGACATACACTATAACAGATAAGTATGTTTCTTCACTTGCTGTTTAACTTTTGTAGATATCTTGAAATAGTATCTACCATTCGTTGTCTTATTTATGTACAGTTACCATAAATCTGGATTTTCCTGGACATGTTCTCTTTTTGGGTCCTCCAATCTTGTTATGTCTCAGCTCTGTGTTCTTGGGAACCCTGGCACAGGATGCAGTCTGTCTGACTCACAAGGACTCACCCCCCTCCCTCCCCTCCTCTACATAAATGAAACTGATTAAGATGCAGTGAGAGACACATCTAAGACCCTCCAGATAAGGGTGACAAGAGTGAAACAACTGCCCTAGGTCTCATTTGCATCCGAGATGGAATCAGATGACCATTCATTTACATGAGAGATGGAGAACAGAAAACCTGAAGCAGAGACTGCAGTGAATTCTGGGACCAGAGAAGCAGGGGAGCACTGCATGATGGGGAATCTGTGCTCCAAATGTTAATCAACCCATGTTCACACACACCCAGCTCAGCATTTATCAGACCAGTTCTAATCTGGATTTACTAAGGACTTTTCCCACCCAGACACATACACACCTCTAAGTTTAATAGGCATTTTGGGCCGTACATTCCCCGGTCCCACTATGGGAGGCCTATTTAAACTTGATTGACTAAAACTCGGTTGCCGGGTTAGGGAATGCTGAGGCAAGAGACCGAGTCAGAGGGGGTATGGGCAACATTTGAACAATGGTTAAGGGTTCATCACAGCGTCCAGCCTGTTGGAGCCCTAAATCACAGGTGTTGTCATACTTTTCCCAAGACGACTGGTGGAAGTCCTCTCCACAAAAGGTTATAAACACTCTGATAATTGCCTTAAGTCTGTTAAAAGACTATAGTAAGATCTGGAAAAGTCATGCTAAGCTGAGGCTTGTGCACAACAAGTGAAAATCCAAAATCCTGATGCTGCAAACTATCTATTGTTTCTGAAGAAACCATGAGATTGCAGATATACTGATGGGATATCCATAGGAATTTCAAGCTGGCTCCCAAGTATCTGGTAACTCCCTAACATTATGTGTTTCCTGATTATCAATCAGTTTCTTGAGATGTTCCAAACCAGATAACCCCTTGTCAATAGAAAAGACAATGATTTACACAATTAAGGATGCTTCAAAGCAGCTGACCTAAGGGTATAAAAATCTGTAAAAAGTGTGTGCGCTTCAAAAGAAGAAGAGAGAGGTGCTTCAGAAAGAAGAAGAAAACTCCTGTGCTGACACCATCCCCTGTTGTTCTTGGGACGCTCGAAGAACAGATCGTCTCTCTCTTCAAGAATTGTGCTACGGACTGTGCCTGTTAGCTTTGCAGCCCGAGTATCTTGGACTGCTGAGATCCCAGCACTCTCTCTCTCTTTTCTCTCTAGGCATAAACTTCTGAACCTGAACTTTACCAGTTAAGCTTGAGCTAAGTTTCCCCAAATACTTAGTGAAACCAGGGTAGTACTGTAATTGTTTGTGTTTGTTTTTCTTTTGCATATCTATTACTACTAGTACCATTATATATTTCATATGCTTAGCAATAAATAACTTTTATAGTCAAACTGGTAGTAATTGGGTATATTTTTCCTTCTCTGCTTCTCTTTCCTCCCATGCTCTGCAGCAACGCTTCTTTTACCTAAGCTAAAGATCCCTGTGAAGCCCAAAAATATTGTGGGGTCTGCTCATCAAGAGGCCAAAGATTGGGACGTGCTGAGTTTGTAACACATAAGGGGATCAGCTTGTACAGGCTGATTGACCCAGTTTGACTCAGACGTGCCCTTATGAACTGAATGCTGGCCCATGAGGGTGTCAGCTGGACACCCAGCCGGATTCAGAGGGATTCTGTTCGCTTGTGTCTGACTGCATTTTATTGTTGCTCTGATTAACTGATTCTTGGCATATGAGGGTGTCAGCCCGGCCGGGTCAGGCGTGTCACGTTAATCTGTGTGTGTTTGTGTGTATGACTGATTTGGTGACTGGAGGAACCCAGCCCCATTGAGATTGAGTCCTGCAAGATAGCTCCATTGGGGGTGAGGGCTTGCAGAAGGGAGAGATACAGCTCCGTATAGAAACACAAGCAGCACATTGACAGAATTACCAAGACCCTAGAAACTATCCCTAATAAATGAGCACACCCCAAAGTAATGGGCAAATCTGGTAACAAACTCTGTCCATGTGGTTTTTTGAAATATGGACAAATGTCTGGGATTTTTTTGGCAGAAGTGCATTTCCCAGCTTTCCCTAGCAGTGTATATGTTTACCAAGGATCTGGTACATGTTTACCAGGGTTTTTCATTTGTTGCAGGAAAATGCACTTTCCTCTTTAAAGCTCATTGCTACTACACAGTAGCATCAGCATCACAGCTCATGCCTGTCAACACTATGTCACCATAACAATGAGCTACACCACCATTGCTCATTGTGACGCCGAGTTAGTGTCTCCTGTAGATGCGTCCATTGGGTACTAAATTTAATAAGCATTAGAAAAGCACATTAATACACATGAAGAGTGTGGAGGAATCCCCCTCTCCCTACCTCCCACTTGGGACAAACCAGGTGACCCCTGTATTTGCTGGGTTTCTTCATGGTACTGGCTGGTTGATCAGGTGACCCAAGCAAGTAACATTCCAGAGGAAGGGGGAACCTGCTCCTTTTGTCTCGGCTTCCCATCTTTGCAGGTCATGTGACTAGCCATCTCATGTGGTAAGGGCTGATCTCATTTAGAAGCAGCAGGCAGGAGCCTATGGGGCTGCTTCTGGTGGGAACTTAGTGATGAGGTCAGAAAGGTCATTTAAGGGTCCCTCCATCTTGGGGGAGGGAGGAGAGCCATGTTTTGAGGATGCAACCAGTAAGCCATTAGGGCTGTGTGAAACAGCACTGTTTCATTCCGACTCTTGTTTCACTGTCAAGGGGACAGTATTTTGTTTCATTGTTTCATTTCGTTTTGAAGCAGTGTTCCGTTTCATTTTGTTGAAACTGTTTAGCTGTTTTGACACATTTCGATGTTTCGTCCATAGGTTATAATGAGGAATCATGAAAATGCCTATAACTTTGTCATTTCTTGCCTGATTCAGATGAAAATTTCAGGGATGGTAGCCCCTTCTGAGGGCATGAAGCCTTCCATGTTTCAAGGAGATAGGTGCAGGGTGAATTATGAAACTGCACTTCAAACAGTTGAAAGCAAAACTTGTATCACTTGCCAGCAATAGTAGCCTGCCGTCATCCTGTGCGCAGACTTGGGGACCCACACGCCCAGGAGGTCTATGGGGCTGTTCTGGACTCCTTCCAGGGGTGTGGGCCCCTGGATCTGCACGCAGGATGACAGGAGGCTGCTGCTGCCACTTGGGACTGGCACTGGGCACAGCCCACGCTCAGCACTGGGAAGACTGGTGCTGCTGCTGGCCCCAGGCAGCAGAAGCTACTTCCTGTCATCCTGCACCCAGATCTGGAGACCTAACTCCCTGGGAGGCCCACATTGAGTAGCAGCACTGGGAGGGCAGGTGTGGGGGACTACAGTGAATTTTGGGGTGGCAGCAGCCCCTCTTCCATCACTGCGGCCTGCCTGAGCACTGGGGAGAGCCTGGTGCCACCCCTGTTGCAGCCCCAGGAGTGGCAGATGCCACCTGCCTGTAGCCACTGGGCTGTGCCATGCCAGGGGGGTTGGGGCACGATACAGCTCACAGTACCCAGCTCTGCCACTCCCAGAGCTGCAGCAAGGGGGGCATCAGGTTTTTCCCAACACTGGGTGGCAGCACTGGCAGGGCAGGTTGAGCTCCATGGGACTGGCAGAGCTGCTCAGACTGCAGCCCTGGCTCTCCCTGCCTCCCGCCATCGGGCTGCACTCCAAGGGGCTCTGCTAGCCCCACAGAGCTCAGCCCAGTGGCAGAAGGCAGCAGGAGAGTCAGTGGCAGAGCCTCTCAGAGTGCAGCCATGGTGAGCACAGCCCAGTAGCAGCAAGAGGCTCTCCAGCCCACAGAGCTGAGCCTGGTGGTGGGAGGCGGTGGAGAGCTACTAGCCAGGGCTGCACTCAGAGCCAGGACTATGCTCAGAGCAGCTCTGCCACTGGTTCTCCGCTGCCTCCCACCACCAGGCTCAGCTCCATGGGGCTGCGGAGTCTCCTTTTGCTGAGCTGTGGTCACCAGGGCTGCGCTTGGAGCCAGGGCTGCGCTCTGAGTGAATCTGCCACTGGCTCTCCTGCCACCTCCTGCCACTGGGTTGAGCTCTGTGGGGCTGGCAAAGCCACTTGGAGCACAACCCTGGCTCTCCTCCACCTCCTGTCACCAGGCTGCACTCTGAGTGGTTCTGCCAGCCCCACGGAGCTGAGTTTGATGGCAGGAGGTGGCGGGAGGTGGGGGAGAGTCACTGGCCAGGGCTGTGCTCAGAGCCAGGCCTGCACTCCAAGTGGCTCCACCACTGGCTCTTCTGCCACCAGGCTGAGCTCCATAGGGAAGACCCCAGCACAGACCCCCAGCTCACAGCCCTCCCATTGCAGCTGGCGCTGGTGGCCCCACTAAAAAGAGCTGGGAGAAGTGATCAGAGAGCTGGGGGAAAGATCGGGGAGCTGGAGAATCCAACCAGGAACTGGGGGAACATTCAGGGACCTAATTCCCCCAGCTCCCAGTTTGACTCCCCAGCCCTCTGTTCGATTCCCCAGCTCTCTGATCACTTCCCACATCTCTCTCATCGCTTCCCCAGCTCTTCCTGGGGGGCGTGGGCCCCCAGATCAGGGTGCTGGGTTTCAGCAGGCTGCCAATGCAGTTTCAGCAGCAGCCTGATGAAATCCCACGCACAGATTGGGGGCCCATGCCCCCCAGGAAGAACTGGGGAAATGATCAGACAGCAGGGGAATCAAACAGGGAGCTAGGTGTCAATACCAGAGAGCAATTTTTCCCCCTCTCTTCCCCCTCCCTCTCCTTAGTTTCTGTTTAGCTGCAGGAAGCCTGGCTTTGAAACTCGAAATGTTTCAGAACTTTCAAAATGTTTCGAGTGCCCTCATTTTGTTTCAAAGCTGTTTCAAAGCCTTTTGTTTCCTTTCAGTTTCACTGTTTTGAGCTCAAAGTGCATTGAAACAGTTTCGAAATGAAACACCCACTGAAATTTCACAGTCGTACAAGCCACGCTGCCTCTGGAGCAGGCTCAGTCAAGTTTCTCTGCATGTGACAGGGCCCTGGCTGCCTAGCTAGGAGGGCACTGGCTGCTCAGTAAAGTTCTTCACTGTTTGCTGCCTCCCTGTGTGCTGTGGCAGGGAACTCCGGGGGGCAGGGTGCAGCTCAGCCACACAGGGTAAGGAGGAGAAAGAAGGGGCAGGGAGGGGATCAGATGGGGGGGCCCACCCCCTGTGCAGGGCCCCTGGCACCAGGCATGCAGCCTAGGTACAGGCAGGTGAGGTGGGGTGGGCATGGTAGACTCTGAGCCCAGGTGTCTGGGTGTGCGAATCCAGCACCTGGCTGTGTGGCCAGGGGCCTCTTCTGAGAAGGAACTGGATCTGGCCCTCCCTTGCCTGTCCTCCTTGCTGTGTGTTCACACCTGCAGTTCCCAGGGCAGGTGCCAGCCCAGGCTACCCATGCTAGACAACAAGGCCATGGGCAGGGAGTGTGCCAGTGGCAACCACTGCTGGCCTAAGGGGTCCTCCTCTGGTGACTCCTCCTCATACTTGGCCCACAGTGGGGGCTCCAGCAGCCTGCTAGTGCTGAAATAAATGTGCTGTCCATGCACTGAGTACCTGGGAGCCAGGATTCTGTCCAGCTCCAGCATGTAGGGCAGGGTCCTGCAGGCAGCCCCTGACCATTGTTTGTGGCCTGTCATGCAGGCCTACTGCACCCACATGGTCTTGATATTAATTCTGTACTGCCTCTCAGACTGGTTGTGGCTGCACTCCCTCATGTGGGCCGTCATGTCCTTGTGTATGTCGGCATATACAAGGACATGGCGGCCCACATGAGGGAGTGCAGGGACCAGGTGCCCCATATGAACTGTCTCTGCGCCTCAGCCTCACTCCAAATGGCTATGAGGTCAGCAGTCTTCCATGCTCAGTTGGAGCCCCAGGCTGTTCGCCCCAGGGTCGGGGACACTGACATCACTAGGGCTGCCTCTGCCAGGGACTCCAGGTTCCGTTAGCTGCAGCTCATAGCCGCTGGCAAGGGGCATGGCACTCAGGGGCCAGGCAGATGCATCCATAGGTCCCAAGAGGCAGACCAAGGACTTGCAAGAGTGCTGGAGTCAGCACACGCCCCTGGCACAGGCACACAATGCCCAGGGGCCAGGGTGCAGTCAGCAGTTCCCTGGGAATCAGTCTGGGGCTGGTCAGTGCTGCTGCAGCCAAAACAGGCACACTACAGGAACCCACAGTGGCCAGGGGCAGGCAGAAGCTGGCCCAGGGTCCAGGGGGCAAGCCAGGGCACTAAAGGCCAGGCAGGGGCTGCTAAGGAAGGACTCACAGCCATGGTGTTCTTCCTCTGGCCTGAGCCTGGTGGTCTGGCTGATCAGGAGCAAATTTGCTTCTAGTTAGCATCTACACATGCGCTACAGCACTTTAGCTAATGTGCTATAAATCTAAATTTTCAGATACTAGAAAACCACACATTAGCCTACTTTAATGCACAGTAGCCTAGCGCATGGTTCTCTAGTGATACTTTACTGTGCAGTAAATTAGCCTACTGCACAGTAAAGCATCTTGTGTAGATGCACGCAGAGAAACTTCTATTTAATCTAGGTCAACTAGAGCGCACAACTGTACATGGAACATGAAGTAAATCTTAATGTTAAGACTTTGAGGAGCTGAAGTTCATTAAAGAGGCCCCAGCTCATAAATACTGTAATAGTAAATGCAAAACTAAGTTGTCCATACGCACTTCCAGAGAGAACATTCGCTCAGCCAGAATTAATAGATTTACCACTACCTGACAACAGTAGTCTCAACAGAGATCCACAGATGCACGTGGCAGTACAAGGCATCTCAGAAATTAAGTCAATATAGCTAATTGGTCTAGCTAATAGAATCATCAAAAGAAATTGAAATTCTTTATTATCTTAACATTATTATGTTAATAGTCATATTATTCTTATATTTATCTAGGAAAGGAAGACGTGGGGAACCAATATCTCCAGAAAACAGCAAGAGTCATGCTTTTTAGTGGGAATGGTGTGAATGAGAAGTCACGTGAACTCTTTTAAGGGTTATAACTGGTGGTTCAAATACCAAAGTGGGTAAGGGCGGCTGTCTTGTAGCTAAGATTAGGAAAGCAAGCCTGGCAAAGGACTTTCCCATAACCTGTGTTGTAATCCCAAAAAAGTGAGGTTTCAAATAAATAGCTTTTCCCAAAAAGCAGTGATGGCATCAGCTTACAAAGTTTACAAAGAAATGAAAATAAATAAACCTAAGAATAAAATGAGATCCATTTCCCTTTTTCCTATTTTCATTTTAAATTCATCTTTAACAATAGATGCATGTAAATTCTTCCATTAATGCAGATTTATTTAACCCTTCACAGCAAACCTGTAGTTCTTAGAATATTAAAATGATGCTGAAATTTGAACAGCTGCCAGCACAATTTTTTATGCCTACTTTATTGAATTTACAATTATTTTAAGAACAGGTGATGCAAACACTTGTTGGAGATGGTTTATATGGGGATGATCCTGCCTTGAGAAGCAGATTGAGTTTGCAGATTCCCTTCTAGCCCCATTTTCTGTGATTCTATTATCCTATTTTTATATTACTGTTCTAATTTATTTGTACCCAGTAAAGAAAAAAAATAATTGAAAGTAAATAGTCCAAGCATCAGTAACCTACAGCACATGGGCTGGAGCCACTGAATCTGGCTTATGGGGTTTGGTGGCATTCAACAGTGAGCACGCTCCCAATGCTATCAAGGGAAGAAGTGCTGGCTGTAGGTGGGTCCAAGTGCCTGCCCACCCACTTCTGGCCTGAAATGGGTCATTCTGTCTTGCAATCAGAAAAGGTTGCCTACCCCTAACATAGTCCATTAGCAAATTCCAAACTGGCCAGAATTGTGTTATTCATATCTGAAGCCTGACATCATTCTTGGTATTTCTTTAAAAATATCCTTTGGTTATAAAGTGGCATGTAAGAAACAACAACAATGGTTTGAACAAATACACCAAATATTACACTATTTAGAGCTTACTGCAAAGTGACAGAAGATATAAGAGTTGACATGGAGTGTTACCTGTCAGCTCTGTTTTTTTGGGGAACCCTGGCACGGTACCCAGCCTGTCTGACTCACAAAGGACTCATTTCCCCCTCCTCCCCACTCTCCCCACCCTCCGCCTGAAACAGAACTGATCAGAAGAAGGACTTACAAAGGCAATGAAGATGCAGTGGGAGGCACTCCTAAACCCCTCCGAAAAAGGGTGATTGTTGTAAAGCAACTCCCCTAGTCTCATTTACATCAAAGATGGCACAGGGTGGCACCTCCATTAACATTCAGAGTGGAGAACAGAGATTCCAAGGCAAGGACTGCACTGAACTCTGGGACCAGAGAAGCAGGGGAGCACCGCATGGTGAGGGATTTCTGCTCCAAATGCTAATCAACCCACATCTGCACACACCCAGCTCAGCATTTATCAGACCATTCTAGTGATGACTCCTTTATTGGTACCCAAAACACTAAAACTGCCTGTTTGCATTGTGAGCTCCCTCAGAATAACAGCAGCACATAGCCAGGAACGATCAGCTCCTATTGTCCAGCGTAACAAAAAAAAAAAAAAAAACTCAAGAGAAGGCTGAGAGGGGATCTAGTGGCCATTTACAAACTAGTCAGGGGGGACCAGCAGGCAGTGGGGGAGTCCCTGTTCCCCCGAGCACTACCAGGAGTGACAAGAAATAACAGTCACAAGCTGGCAGAGGGTAGATTCAGGCTAGATATCATGGGGTGCTACTTCACTATTAGGGTGGCTAGGATCTGGAACCAACTTCCAAGCGAAGTGGTGCTGGCTTCTATCCTGGGGGTCTTTAAGAGGAGGCTGGATGAACACCTCATCGGGGTCATTTGACCCCAGTACTCTTTCCTACCATGGCAGGGGGTCGGACTTGATGATCTGCTCAGGTCCCTTCCGACCCTACCAACTATGAAACTATGAAACTGTGTTATACTCCCTTGAGCCACCATTTACCCATAAACAAACCTAGTGTTTTCCCTTGAACCATTGTAGTTTCCCTACAAAAAACCCTTCCCAAGCTCAAGTTTCTGTTCTGGTGCTTGGATCCAAACACTGCACCAGTTCCGCTGGGACTTCACCTTCTCCTTCTCTGCCTGGCATACCTCTCCTGGAATGCTTCCAGCTTGATTTAATCTGTCTCTCTCTCTCCTTCTCTCTTACTCCACGCATTACTTTATAAACCTGACTTCTGTTGATCAGACAGGAGCTAGATTTCCCAAAATACCCAATTGAAGTCATGTAATACTGTAACCATTTTGTTTGTTTTTCCTTGTATGGCTATTACTAATAGTGTCATCGTAAGTTTCATATACCTGGTAATAAAATAATTTTTATGGTCAAGCTGGTTGCCATATTCTCTCTCTGACCCTCATTTACTCTTTCTTCTCCTTGATTCCTCCCCACCCCCACCCCATTTGCTCTGCAGCCATGCTTCTTTTACCTAAGCCAAAGATCCCTGTAAAGCTCAAAAATCCTGTGGAGTTTGCTCATCAAGGGAGTTACTATGAAGACAATTGGGACAAGAGATTGGGAAGTGCTGAGCCATGACATATGAGGGTGTTGACCTGTAAATGCTGATTGACCCAGCTGGCTCAGACATGCTTTGTTCCTGTGCAGAGTCTGGGGTACATGAGGGTATCATCCTGGAAATGCTGAGTAACCCTGCCCGCTCAGATGTGCTCGTTAATCTGTGTGCGTGTGCGTGACTGATTCAGTAGCTGAAGGAACCCAGCCCCATTGAAATGAAGTCCTGCAAGGTAGCTCCACTGCAGGTGAGGACTTGCAGAAGGGAGAGATAGAGCTCCGTGTAAAAACACGTGACCCAAGCAGTACATTGATAGAATTGCAGAGACCCCAGAAATGTAACTCTAATAAATGAGTGCACCCCAAAAGGATGGGCAAATCTGGTAACAGAAGAGACTGATATAAAGATTGCTACTCAGGACCAAATGATATGAAACACAGGAAGAAGTTCAGAGAAGACCAATAGAAATGATCAGGAGCTGGAGATGATGCCTGGCAAGGAAAGTGAAAAAGAAGTAAACGTGTGAAGTTGGTCAAAAAACAGAACTAAGGACAGAAGCATGATAATTCTGCATAAGTATTTGAAAGGTATAAACACCAAAAAAGTAAATACTATACAAAAGCACCTAATTAGGAGGAGCAGGGAAAGGTAATGTAGAGGAAAATGTTGGGAAAAACATTGCAAGAATGAGAGATGCTTGACTGGAGAGGAGTGCTCCAAGAAGATTACCTCCCTCCTTTACCAGATACATGCACACATGCAGAGCCCTCAAGCACAAGTGGGACGCAATTCCCTAGAAATTATTATCCAGTGCTTTGTGCTACTGTGTTTTAAATAACCATGTAAGAGTTTCTATCATTTTTGTGGTTACAAAAAGCCCTGTATAAAAGTGGCATATGCAGAGGTGTTGTGCAAGGAGATAGTTAATACAAAGAGTGACACCTACTGGCACACATCAATATATTTCTATGTTCGTAAGTGGGTTGGTTCAATAAAGTTTTTGTTAGGATACTCTAAAATCAACTTCTTAACTAGTAGGGCTGTGTGAAATGTTGCTAAGTGTTTCCTTTCGAAGCTGTTTTGACGTGTTTCGAGCTTGAAACAGCAAAAACAAAATGAAACAAAAAACATTGAAACATCTTTGAAATGAAATGAGGGCACTCGAAACATTTCAAAAGTTTCGAAACATTTCAAATTTCAAAGCAGCCCGGTGGTAGGAGGCAGGGGAGAGCCAGGGCTGCGCTCCAAGTGGCTCCTCAGCCCCATGTAGCTCAGCCCGGCAGAGAGCGCAGCCCTGGTTCTCCCTGCCTCCCTCCACGGGACTGCACTCCATGGGGCTGGCAGAGCCAAATGGGGGGCAGCACCGGCTCTGCCCGCCTCCCACCACCGGTCTGTGCTGCAAATTGGCTCTGCCAGCCCCATGGAGCTAAGCCTAGTGGCGGGAGGCAGAGCGCAGTGCCAGCTCTGTCTGCCTCCCGCCGCCAGGTTGCACTCTGATCAGCTCCGCCAGGCCTATGGAGCTCAGCCCACTGGCAGGAGGTGTAGCACAGCACCAGTTCTGCCCGCCTCCCACCACCAGGCTGAGCTCCATGGGGCTGGTGGAGCCGATCGGCGTGCAGCCTGGCAGTGAGAGGCAGTTAACCTGACCATGCCCAGCACCAGTCCCAGGCAGCAAGAGAAGCCTCCTGTCATCTGGGAAAATGCTAGAGAAAATAGTCAAAGAACACATTTGTGCAGGCCCAGCAGGGGAAATGATGCTGAGGGGAAACCAGCACGGGTCTGTCACAGGTAGATCCTGCCTGACAAACCTTGTAGCCTTCTATGACCAGGTCACACACTGCCTGGACACGGGAGCCGAGGCTGATGTCATCTTTCTGGACTTTAGGAAGGCCTTTGACGCAGTTTCGCACCCTATCCTCATTGGGAAGCTAGCAGACTGTGGAGTGGATGCCTACACGGTCAGGTGGGTGGCCAACTGGCTTAGGGACCGCACCCAGAGAGTGGTGGTGGATGGTTCCTTCTCGGCCTGGAGGGAAGTGGGCAGTGGGGTCCCGCAGGGTTCGGTCCTCGGACCAATATTATTTAATATCTTCATCAGCAATTTGGACAAGGGCGTGGAGAGCACCCTCTCCAAGTTCGCTGATGATACCAAGTTATGGGGCAAAGTTAGTACACCAGAGGGCAGGGAGCAGATTCAGGCTGACCTGGACAGGTTGGATCAATGGGCAGAGAGAAATAGGATGCAATTTAATAAAGAAAAATGTAAGGTACTCCACCTGGGAAGGAGGAATCCCCAGCACACCTATAGGTTAGGGAGTGTCCTTCTCAGCAGCTTGGAGACAGACAGGGATCTGGGAGTCATAATTGACTCCAAGATGAACATGAGCCAGCAGTGTAATGAGGCCATCAACAAGGCCAATCGCACCTTGTCGAGCATGAGCAGGTGCATGACTAATAGATCAAAGGAGGTGATGCTCCCCCTCTATGCGGCACTGGTCAGGCCGCAGTTGGAGTACTGCGTCCAGTTTTGGGCGCCGCACTTTAAGAGGGATGTGGAGAATCTGGAGAGGGTCCAGAGGAGGGCCACTCGCATGATTAGTGGCCTTCGTGATAGACCCTACGGGGGGAGGTTGAGAGAGATGAATCTCTTCAGCTTTCACAAGAGATGGCTGAGGGGAGATCTTGTGGCTGCCTATAAATTTATTAGGGGAGGTCAACGGGGAATGGGGGACGCACTGTTTACTAGGGCACCCCAGGGAATAACAGGTGTAAACTAGTTGAGAGTGGATTTAGGTTAGATATTAGGGAGACATTTTTCACAGTAAGGGTGGCTAGGATCTGGAATGGGCTTCCAAGAGAGGTGGTGCTATCACCTAGCTTGGAGGTCTTCAAGAGGCTAGAAAGTCACCTGGCTGAGGTCATCTAACCTCGGTTGTCTTTCCTGCGAGGGGCAGGGGGTCAGACACGATGATCCATTGTGGTCCCTTCCCACTCTACAATCTATGAATCTATGAATCTATGAATCTGGTGCAGATCCAGGGGCTGCACCCGTGGGAGGAGTCTGACACAGCCCCGCAGCCCTCCCGGGGGTGCAGGCCTCTGGATCTGTGCCCAGATGACAGGAGGCTGCTGTTGCTGCCTGGGGACAGTGGCAGCATCCGTCTTCCCCGGCTCTGGGTGCAGGCTGTGCTCAGCACTGCTCCCAGGCGGCAGTGGAAGCCTCTTGTCATCCAGCACAGATTTAACAGATTTCCTAGACATTTGGGCTGGAAGGGACCTCAGAAGATCATCAAGTTCAGCCCCCTGCCCCAGAGGCAGGAAGTCAGCTAGGGCCAAAGGATCTCAGCAAGATAAGCTTCCAAACATTTCTTAAAAGAGTCCAGAGTAGGTGCTTTCACCACTTCTGGAGGGAGTCTATTCCAGGCCTTGGAGGCTCAGACAGTATAGAAGTTTTTCCTTATGTCCAGCCTAAAATGGTCTTGGAGGAGTTTATGACCATTGGACCTTGTCATCCCTTGGGAAGCTCTGCTGAACAGGCGTTCCCCTCTTATATATTTATAGGCTGCCACTAGGTCACCCCTGAGCCTGAGCTTTTCCAGGCTGAAGAGTCCCATGGCTCTCAGTCTCTTTTCATAAGGCCTGTTTTCCTGCCCTCGGATTATGCGCATGGCTCTCCTCTGGACTCTCTCAAGCTTCTCCACATCCTTCTTGAACTGTGGGGCCCAGAATTGGATGCAGTACTTCAGCTGCAGCCTCACCAAGGCAGAGTACAACAGGAGGATGACATCCTGAGATTTGCTTAAGAAGCATCTATGGATGCAAGCCAGAGTTTTGTTTGCTTTACCAGCTGCGACATCGCATTGGTGGCTCACGTTCATTTTGTGGTCAGTCATGACCCCCAAGTCCCTTTCAGCCATGGTGCTGGCATGTAGCACTGCCGAGCCTATAAGTGTGATGTGATGTGATGTTGGTCTCCCCTCTCCCCACCCCCCTCAAGGTGGAGTACCTTGCGTTTTTCCATATTGAATGTCATCAGTTTTTTATCCACCCACTTTCTAAGCCTATCAAGGTCAGTCTGGATCACCAACCTGTCCTTGGGTGTGGTTGCCCTTCCTCAAATTTGGTGTCATCGGCCACTTGGCCAGTCCACTTCTGACACCACTGTCCACATGGTTAATAAAGATGTTAAAGAGTACATGTCCAAGGACGGAGCCTTGGGGGACCCCACTGGTCATGGAGTGCCATGATGATTCACTTCCATTGACTACCACTCTTTGGGTCCAATCTCAGAGCCAATTCCCCAGCCATTGGACTGTGATGTGGCTGAGGCTGCAGTTGGCCAATTTTTCCATGAGGAGATCATGGGAAACCAGATCAAAGACTTTTTTAACGTCCAGATATATGACATCAATCTCTTCTCCCCTGTCCAGGTGATATGTCACCCGGCCATAGAAGAAAATGAGATTGGTCAAGCAAGACCTGCCCACAACAAACCCGTGCTGGCTGTCCCTCAGGATGGTGCCATCAGCCAGCTTGTCAAGACTGGTCTCTGAAAATTTTTTACAAAGTCTTCCCAGAGATTGAAGTTAAGCTAATTGGCTTATAGTTCCCCGGATTTACTTTCCTTCCTTTCTTGAAGACAGGCACTGCATTGGCCATCTTCCAATCTTTGGGTACTTCACCTGAGCACCACTATTTCTTGAATATCCTTGCCAGTGTCTGGGCTATGATGTCTGACAGCTCCTTAAGCATTCTCAGGTACAAGATCTGGGGGCCTACACCCCCAGGAGGAGTCCAGCACAGCCCAGCTGCCCTCCTGAGGGTGCAAGTCCCCCAGATCTGCACTCCAGATGAGAGGAGGCTCAGGCTGCCTCTCCCATCTGGGACCAGTGCTGGGTGTGGGCTGCACCCAACACCAGACAAGATTGCTGTTGTCGCACCCTAAGCCTCCTCTCATCTGGTGCACAGATCTGGGGACCCGCACCCCTGGGAGGGCTACCAGGCTGTGCTGGACTCCTCCTGGGGGTGCAAGCCCCCAGATCTGTGTGCCACATATGGGGAAGCTGCTGCTGCTGCCTGGGACAAGCAGCAGCAGGAATTTTCTCCGGTGCTGGGCACAGCCTGCGCCGAGTGTTGGTCCCAGGTGACAGGGCAGCTTCCTCTCATCTTGGGTGCAGATCTGGGGGCCTGCACCCCCAGGAGGAGTCCTGCAGCCCTCCCAGGGGTGCAGGCCCGCAGATCTGTGCCTGGGTGACAGGAGGCTGCCGTTGCTGCCTGTGGCCAGCAGCAGCATCTGTCTTCCCCGGGTGTACCCAGCGCTGGTTCCAGGTAGCAGTGGCAGCCTCCTGTCATCCAGCACAAATCCAGAGGCCTGCACACCTGGGATGAGTCTGGCACAGCCCCGCAGCCCTGCCGGCGGGTGCAAGCCCCCAGATCTGCATGCCGGATGACAGGAGGCTGCTGCTGCCAGCAAATTTTACTTTCAAGAATTTGAGGTACAGTTTCCAAGAAACCTCTCTACCTATCTCCTTGAAACTTGGCAGACTTCATGCCCTGAGAAGGGGCTACCATCCCTGCAATTTGCTTCCAAATCAAGCAACAAATGACAATGTTTTAGGCATTTTCATGATTCTCCATTATAGCTTATGGGCAAAACATCGAAACGAGTCAAAACAGCGAAACAGTTTCGACAAAACGAAACAGGACAGTACTTGAAAACAAAATGAAACAATGACATGAAACACTGTCCTTTCAAAGTGATGAAATGGATGTTGAAACCAAATGATGGTGTTTCACACAGCCCTATTGACTACAGCTCACTACACGTTGTCAGAATATGGTCAATTTATCTTTCCTTTAATATGCTGCTGAGCAGTCAATGACTTTGGCAGAGTCTGAGAGTAATATTTTAGTCCCTCCTGTAATACCATTGGATATCTGAAGAAAACAGAGCTTTCTGGCTACACAGATAATATCTCTAAAAGGCTGCAAGGCACAATGAAGTAGGCTGTGAATAAACTAAAACTACACAGTTCCTAGTAAAACACTGTACCTCATAGAAATGTAACGTATGAGAGAATGAGAGTGATTTCCAATGCATCTGATCAAAATGAAATTGAATTGTCAGACCAATATACAATTAGTCTGTGCTCATTAGCCCCAGAATAGAAATATGGCACCAAGGTCGTATTGTTTTTGCTACCAAAGATAATGAAGCCAGAGAATATGTGTCGTGTCAATCAGCATTAACACTCCATTGTGCTTTTGATGGAAAGTGTTACAGCAAAAAAGGCTTAAAAAACTAAGAGAACAGAAACAAAAGAAGAGGTATACCACCAAGAGAGAAGCAACATGAATTAAAAAGAAACACAAAACAGTGGCCTGCCAAGAACTGAGTACAGTAACTTGTGTTTATTACCACATGCAAACTGCAACAGAAGTAGTTCCCTCCTGCAGAATCAGAGTTCAGGAACTCAGCACCCAGAATTGGCACCAGATTTTTAAAATAACGTGTCTCCCATTTAGGTCTGATTTCCAAAGTTGCTCAACATCCAACAGCTCCCAAAATCCTACATCAAGACAATTGGCCAAGCTTGGCCAAAGCTTCAAGATCATGAAGACAACTGGCCAAATGTGAGCATCTCTCAAGACTCCCTAAGTTTCTGAGACAATTCTGTATTAAATCCAAAAAGCAAATGCATTTGCAATTAATAAAATATCTGATGAATGCAGAAGCAAATAAGACATAGATTTATGCCAAGTGGGAAATCAAGGCCACCTTTTGATGATGAGTAATATCTGGATTACAAATCCTTTACACAAAAGCAGCCTCTGTCCATGAAGTCTGCAAAGCTGTTTACCAGACAAGGAGCTTCACAGGCTGCTCCTACAGATCAGGGGTCTTCATTTGCCTGTCAGAAACTTCCACAGCTTGTAGAATGTTAACTTATTATATCCATTCAGCATCACAACTAATCAAATGGCAGAGCAGGAACAGCTGTCCAGAAAGATGATGGGGAAAAAATAAAAACTAAACAGGGAATACTGGGACAATTAAGGCCAATGATCAACTGTAGTTGGCTGGAGAAATGGCTAGCCCCCCTCCAAGCAGAGTCTGGTAGCATGACACACAAGATCTGGTAGTATTCAAAACTAAAACTGAGATTGTTATTTTAGAAAGATTATTAAGAGGGGCCATGGTAAAAGTTTATAAAATACTAAAATACTGAATGGCCTCAAGTAGATAAATAGGAGCACCGGTTCTCCCCATCTCATAATAAAAGAACTAAGGGACATTCAGTGAAATTGAAGGGCAGCAAATCTCTAAGTAATAAAAGGAAAACCTTTTCCACATGTACTATAATTACATGGTAAAACTTACTGCCTCCGAAAATCATTCAGGCCAAGAACTTAGCAAGATTCAAGTAATGTTGGATATTGATATAGAAAGCAAGACCATCCAGAGTCAGAGTGGTCTGGAGAGGAAAATTTTGGAAGAGATATAGAATCTCTTGCCTCAAAGCTTAAGCTAACATCTAGAAGCTAGGAAGATTATCCACCCACTGTGGGAACCTTGTATCTTCCCCTAAAGCATCTGCTGCTGAGTACTGGCCATTGAGGCGCAGGGTAGGGAAACAGCTGTGGGGGAAAGAACTCTTCACAGGCCTGTGCCCCAATCACATGGGGCTGCGAAAGAGCTGCGGGGAATGGGGCTCTTCCCAGCCCCTTGTCCCGGTTGTCCAATCCAGGCATGGGGCTCGGAAACAGCTTTGTGGGGAGAGGCAGGTCCCAGCCAACCCCAGGCTGCATAAGGAAGCCTCACTGGGCACAGTGCTTGTCCCCATGTGAACAGGGTGGAAGAGCTCTGCAGCAGCAGCTCTCCCATCCCATGCACATCAGAACCCCTCCCAATGTGCACGGGGCCAGGAGACAGCTGTCTCCTGGCTCTATGTGCATGGGGACTGGACCCATGTTTCATCCAGCCCTTGGGTTAGAACCCAGGGGGAGCCTTGAGGTCTCCCTGGATACTGCAGGAAGGCAGAGAAGGGTGGGAGTAAGTCTGCTCCCAAGAGGGAGCACACGTAGACATGTTCCCCAGTAGGCTTACTGTACAGTTTTTTACTGTGCAGTAAGCCTACTTCAAATGAATAGCACGTGTAGACAAACCCACTGTGTACAATGGATGGATCCAGTTTGACCTGTGTCTGAACCAACCTGTGCCTTTTATATATCTGTGCTACCTGCAGCAAATCTATCTTTGCAGCCAGCAGCAGTAGATAGAGACAAACCCATTAAAATACAGCAGCAGAGGCACCAAAAAGCTTCCTGAACTCCAGGTAGCACAACCAATTCAATATTTTCAATACTAAGAGACAAGTTATCGAGGGTAGCAACAAGTATACAAATAGCAGAACCAAAGTCATATGGCAAAATTTGAAGAGCCACTCTACTGCTGCACCTATCCTCCCAAAGGGTAATCAAGGAACCATTATTCTCCAGTGAAGACCTATATGGAACTAGCACACAGATCCACAAACACACTTACTAATTACCTACATACATGGGTAGACATAGGATTTGCAGCTGCAAGTGATGAGGCCGGCACTGTAGGGGTGGCTGCACCCCTTCTACTGCCCTGCCTGGCAGATCACGCCACAGCAGCACCTGCCAGGGTCTTTTTTTGGGTCCCTGAAGCAGGTATGACTCCCTTACCCCCTTACCACCTATCCTGCTCTGGGCATCCCCTTCTCTCCAGCACTCAGCAGCACCTACCCTACCCTCCTTGCACTCTCTAGCAGGCGTTGCCTCTAGACATAGGAAGGGGGGACCACCTGCCACTGCTGCTGTCCCCAGCCGACCCAGAGATGGGGAAGCCCAGAGGTGCTCCTGCCTCACTCCAACATGGGGCTGCAGTGAGTGGCTGAATGGAGTGATTGGACAGTGTGCTGGGCTCAGCTGAAGACAGTAGTGGCAGCAGACAGATTCCTCCTTCCAATGCCTGTTCCTGGCCCGGTCCCAAGTGTCCCATACTGGATTAAAGCAAGTGCTAGAAGGGGAGCACCACCTACCAACACCAACTTCCCCAGCCTAGCCCAGCCTCGTACCTGGCGTAGTCATTTCCCACAACCCCAGGACAGCAGGGGAATATATAGGGAAGAGGACAGGAAGCCAAGACCTGCCTGCTGTCACTGGTTTCAAGCCCAGCTCACCATGCAGCCACTACCAGCAGCCGGAGTGGGTACAAGGCCTAGGTCAGCTGGGGCACATGGGTCTCCCCTTCCTCACCGGCTCTCTGCTTGGTCCCCCTGGGTATCTTGCACAGCCTGGACTCCAGCCATGCAGCTGCAAGGATCTGGAATTACTTGAGTCAATTGGGTAAGTAATGTAGAGTGCAGGATTTAAAAAAGGAAAACATATACAGGGAAGAATGTCAAGACTTGTGGGATCCATGGCTGAAAGATACTTAAATAGGCAAGCTACACTGTTGAAAGGAGGTGCAACTTCTTCACTGCATTGCCCCCACCTCCACCCTGCCCACATGTTGAAAAAGGCAATGTCAACAAATCTACCAGCACGGAAACAGTTCTGGACAAACACTAAAAGGAAGGAGAAACCCACCCTACAGCAAATGAAGAGCAGGGCAATTACTTGATTTGTTGTCAAAGGCAAGTATTCCATTCCTTCAAATGGAAGGACCCTCAGGAACAGATATGCTGGTTGCATAGATGGTTAGCAAGTATAAAGGATGCCATCTTCTGGCATACAAGTATCTCTTGTATAGTTCAGCTATCTGCTGGCTCAGTTAAGTTGTACTGTTTTCTCCATCCCTTGATAGTTTCTACCATAGTTTGCTGGGAAAACCTGTCCTGGTCTCTGCACAAGGCAGAACAAGAAGCTTTCTGGTTGGGTGCTCTGAAGAAGCAGCAGCCTAGAGCATTTCCTTGCATGGATGGCTGGAAAATAAATAAATCACTACATTCAATATCTTGAGGCTTTGATGTTTGTTTTAATTTCAGGGGAATGCATCAAGGGCTCGGTGAACAGCTGTGCACCCTTGGGGAAAACCAGGAGTAATGGCCTCAAACTCCTGGAAGGCTGTTTTAGGCTTAACATTAGGAAAAACTTCTTCACTGTCAGAGTGTCCAGACTGTGCAACAAGCTCCCTCCAGAGGTGGTGCAATCACCTACCCTGGAAGTCTTCAAGAGGAGACTGGACAGTCACCTTGCTGGGGTCAGCTGTCTTTCCTGCTTAGTGCAGGAGGCTGGACCCAATGATCTTCCAAACTCCCTTCCAACTTTACAATCTATGAATTTTGCATTAAAACAAAATTGAAATCTGTCAGAATAGCCCATGGAGAAACAAGAAAAGACCCAACCTATTGCAGAATAGGTCTGCAGCCACATGTTTGGGGCACTCACTTGGGGTAGGAAAATCCTGTTTAAATCCCTGCACTCCCAGATTCAAAGTGAGCACTTGAACCTGGCTCTCTACATCCCCAAGTGACTGCCCTAACCACTGACTAGACAGTAAACCTCTTTCACCCAACTCTGCCTCTCCTCCAGCTTGTCAATGACTTGAACAGATGGACACATTACATTATCTTCCAAAGTTTTGTCTGAACAGATCCATAAAGGATTACAAACAATATATAACAAACCAAGAAAAAGTTTAGTCCTTATAAAAGCAAATGGATGCAGAAAGAGAATGAAATAATATGACCTTTTACTATGAATACTTATATTATCTAACTCTGCAAACAAATTAATTCTGTCCAGTGAGATACATCTGTTCATAACAAATAATGTTTAAAAGACATAAAATAAATTAACAATTTGCAGAAGAGATTCTTCTCTAAGATAAAAACATATGCAAATTAAAGGCTTTGAAAGCAATAATTGGGTATGTAAGTAGTTTGTATTAGAGCAGGGGTTTTCAACCTTTCTTCGTTGGTGTACCCCTGGCAGCCAATCCAGAAGCAGGGAGTCCCCTGGCCTGTTAATGAATTGGGGGAGGAGGGGCCCCCCAGCAGTCAATGGATGAGCAGGGGGGCAGGGGTCCCCCTGGCCAAACCAGAAATGCCGGCAGCAAACCCAAAAGTGCTGGCGGCAAGACTGGAAGTGCCCCCTGCTTCTCTGCTCCGCTCCCATGTACCCCCTGGGGGCTTCCCAAGTACCCCCAGGGCTGTGCGTACCCTCGGCTGACAATCCCTGAATTAAAGCATGATAGTCAGCTGCTAACATGGGATCAGAGTAGAAATTTTAGAAGATGTAAGACAAAATGAATGTTTCCTAACCAAACTATAACTAGTGGGGGGAGGTAGTACAGAGGGATCTAAAAATTGTTCTTTCCTTATAAACCAGGTATGAATGTCCAAGGAATGAAAAGTCACTTGGCATTAATATGGTAGAACATATCATTCAAACTAAGCCATATGACATTAATTGTATTCTTACGGTCACTCTTGGCTACAGTTATTCTACACTAAGCAATGTGTCCAGCCTCCATTTGAAAAGGGAAAAAACAGTTGAGTGGTTAGCTGTTTCATTCTCTCTCATAAGTATGACCAAAACAAGTCCATCTAAACACCCTTTTATTTCATCCAGACAAATGGTGCCACCCCCAATAGTACCACCAGGAAGATGAAGGCTTCAGTCATTTCTGAAAAGAAGAGGTAGGTTTTAGACTGGAAAGAGAGAAATGGAGACTTGGCACTGATGTAAGAGAAGACATATCTCACTCTTTGTCTGACTGCACCTCTCCATCTTTTTGCTTTAGGCCTGAGCCAGTACTCATCAATTTTGGGAGTCTTAGTGTTAGGCTTCCTAACTGTCTTTTTGAACATGGGGTCCTACTTGGATCCCTGGAGAAACTCTACACTAGACAATGTTTGCAATGAAGAAAGAAGGAGCTGGGCCCCCACTCTTCTAGGCAGGCAAGGGAGTAGCTCATTGCTTGACTTCTGAATATTACTTTGGGCTGCTTCTATGACTGCAGGTAGAACAGGTTGGTTCTTCCTCTTTTTCCCAGCAGGTATTTCAGGATTTCCTTTGTAACTGACTGAGCAAAATGAAGCCCTTCACCTGGCATGCTGGGCACACAAAAACCCTGTGGAGATAAGGGATACTTTGGCAAGACCCTCTGAATTGGAGGGGAAAGGAAGCTGGCACCCACAGAGTTTGCTGGGGCCAAAGGGGGATGCCAGGAGCCAGGGGTGGGTGAAATTAGTTCAGCCTGCAGACACTGAAAAGTACACAGTCCCCTGAGGAAATGTGCAGAAGTTACTCCAGCTCCCTGTACTAGGAGCTTCTGCAGCAAAGCAGGAAAGGACAGGAAATGGACAGAACTCAGTGGAACTTGAGATCACAGCCCCTAGCCAGCCGTCATGTCAGTGTAGGTTATCAAGCCAGGACCCAAACAAGTGACTCCAGCAGGAAGCTAAATACCTGTTGTTAGAACAGCGACTGCTCCTGCCTCAGCTTCACTTAGCTGAGTTTCAGAAAAAAAGCACAGCTAGGAAAACAAGTGACACTGCACTACAGTGCATTGATGCAGAAATGATAGGAATTTGAGGTAAGATTAGAGACAGACAGCATAGAAAGCAAGGTAGGGAGAGACAATGCAGGGCAGCAACACAGGGACACACAGGAAAAGAGACCATGCAAAGCCCATTAGAGAGGTACATGTAGGGGAGCACAAGGGAATAGACCATGCAGCAGGGACAAAGATCCTATTCAGAGAAAAATGTAGGGGGAGAAAAGGAAGAGAGAGCCCGTGCCCCTCCTTCCCCCATGCCATGGCAGAGGGAACAGAGCTGAGGCTTGCAGGGGAGCAAACTTCAGGACAGAGGAGAGTCCATGTCATCCCAGGAGAAGCTAATTCCCGACCCGAGTCAGAGCTGTGCGATCAGGGACACAAGTGCCCAAGGAAAGGATAGGGAGGGGTTGGTAAGCTAGGTGGGAGAAGCTGCCTGGTCAGGAATCTGCAGAGGGAAGTCCTCTGTTTGGGCTGGAAAGGCTTATACAGCAGGAACAGAGACCTGCAAATGGAATCTCCTGTCTGCATGTGGAGGTACTGGGGGAGAGAGACAGCCCAGAGAGGGAGCAGGCTGTGAGAATCGCAAATCCCAAATCTGCAGGGGTGTGTGAGGGGACAATTAACCCCTTGTGTTTGCAGGAGATGTATTTTTCAGAAGGAAAGTAAAGAAAAGAAGCGTACCTGCAGTGGCTGATCAGAGACTTGTTTTTGCTGAGTTACCAAGAAAGAGCAGAGTCCACCTTCCCCGAGCAGCAGAAGCCTCACCTCTGTCACCTACTGGTGGATTGTAGTTAAAGCTGTATTGCTATTTATTGTTATGGGAAGGGGAGTACGACCAGAGGAAAATCAACCTGGGTTATGGCAGGGAGGGCTGTTTTAAAGTGTTATAACCAGGGGAATGTAATCATTTATATTGTTTGATGCAAGTGGGTCCACCCAGTGTGGTGGAATTTTTCATCTATTGTTGCAGTTGTAAATTCTATTCAAATTGTTGGTTTTATTATTAACTATATATATATATATATATATATGTATATATATATTCTCTTGATTAATCATTTCTTTCTGTATATAGTTGTGTATAATAAAGAAACCCATTTGTTTATTGGACTTAAAGTAAATTCTTGGGCAGTGAGGGTGAGGAACATACCTCTCCATGGAGCACCTCAGTCAGCAGACTTGCCTGAGGGTTTCCCAGGGCTGCCAGACCTGAGTACCTGTTGCAGCATGTATGCTTGCTTATTCAAAGCCCAGAAGCTGGAATGGGGTAATAATGCCTGGGTAGGAGCCCAGGAAGAGTTTCTGGGAGCAGGATGGTGTCATAGGGGACTCAGACAGCCTTACTTCCTGCTGCTACAGACCCTACTAACTCCATCTTTGTTTATGCCAACGACTTGCTAAGTAATGCTACCCCTTGACATACTGCTTTCAATGTTCTTGGCCCAAAACAGATAACATTCATTTTTAAAGATTTTTTTTAACCATTTCTGCTTATGCTGCCACTACAGAGCACTTCAGATGGCTTGGGTGCTTTAGTTGGTAGAGTTTCCATTCCATATTATATTTCAATTGTTTTCAAAAACAAATTTAACTTTCAATTTCTCTTGCCTATATTGCCTATTTTAAAGATAATTAGAACTGTTTTATAACAATTGTACCATAAATTACTGATATGCATTCTCAGTCATAATGCCAGCTAAATACAATCTTCATTTGGTAATTTCCATTTTTTTTAATTAGTAAAAATACACAAAAAAGACACCTAAAAAGGTTGTTACCCTGCACTGTTTCTAATGCTTTGAAGATATGTTATATAAATCATTTTTTAAATATTAAGTGGTGGGGCCCTACGCACTATTTATGCTTTGGTTGTATTTTATTCCAGTTGTTTACCTTGAAATTTCACCTGCACTGCCTCATTATCATGTAGTCAATTTAAACTGTTCTCAAACAAACTCCCTGGATATGCTGGGTTTCAGCAGTGCTAATGTATGAAAGCTAGGAGTGGCCCATACACAGGTAGCAGGGGATAGGTTAGAGCCACAATGCAGTGCTTACAGAGAGAACCAGCATGGGACTGACACAGGGGAAGATATTCTTTGAAGGATAAGTGAGGATGCAGTAAGAGAATGGTAGATCATTGGCAAAGGCAAAGGAAAAACAAGAGGCTGTGTATCAGTCCAGGGAAAAGAGTTATGTGCAAGGGTCTTCTGTTAAGAGACTGAGGCTGTACACAAGAGAGGAGAGGGGACATCTAGTCCTTCAGGAATGGAAAGGCTCTAATGTGTCTCCAACACTACAGTAAACATTGTGATGGTATAATGGGGGTAGGGTTTATGTTGCATTGTACACTCTTTACTTTGGCATTTCTTTATTTGAGTACTTAATGCAATCTTAGCATCCAGCTAATGTGTCCATTATATGAGTGCATAATGTAAGATAACACAATATAAATTAATCATACCCAATTTACATTTTCAAGTGGATTCAAAATTAGAATCATCAATTAGGAACATACATGTGAAACACTGCTAAGAGTCTAAATAGTATTTCACATGCAAAAACCAAAGAATAGAAAATATTTGCAGAGGAGCTACAAAGACAGCTATTACAGACCACTTGCTGGACAGAGAGCACAACTGTTGCCATAAATAGTATTTAATCCTATGTGAATGAGTGAAGACCTGTAACTTCTTACCAACGGCCTGAAATTGCTATAATTATGCTATGCCTTTTCAATGACAAAGAACCGTTATTAACACAGAGATAAGATTTCCTGGGGGTTCCTTGTGCCCTTCCGGAATACTGAGTTCAGCAAAATACAAACTTTTAAAAATCAACAAATTAAGAGTTAAGGTAAATACTCAAAAAACTTTAAGCCCCCTGGCTAGGGATGAACATTCAAAAAGCTGGAGCTTGAATTCATTCAATCTTTGCAGGTTAGTCTAGCCTGCAAAAATTGAACTGATTTGCAAGTGCACAGAAATTCACATTTAATTCTGGAAATGCAGGCACATGCCTGCAGTGGCTCAGGCTAGAAGGTGGCGGGGCCCTACAGCAGCCCTCCTTTCTCTTTGCTGCAGTCACGAGGCTGGAGGGAAGCTGACCTGGGGGGTATGGCCAGGCCCTGCAGGGGCTAAATATGATTGTGGAGGGGTTTAAACCCCTGGCCTGTTGGGACCCTAGCTAGGATTTGCCTGGAGAGATACGGGGGAAGCAGCCCTTGCCAGGCTTGTCCCTGAGGCCAGACACCAGCTGGAGCAGTGCCTCAGGCAAAGGGGGGCAGGGGAGTAGGGATTAAACTCCCCTATCTCCGGGTGGACACAAGACCCCAGCTGGAATCTGCTTGGCTTTCCCTCCTGCTCTTGCTCAGGTGGTGGGGGGCATAGGCAGAGGGAGAAAAAATTATTTGGGGGCTGAACATGTGCACATACACTCCCCCCGACCCCATCCCCACCCAGCAGGTAAGTCTGTGGGGGAAGGGACAGGGGGAGGGTGCAGGGATGAGGTGGGGGGGCAGATCGTGGCCCACATGGTGAGGAAGGGGGGTGGGGCACAGGCAGGGGTTGGGGTGAGTGGGGCCCCCGCCAGGCCAGGTGGTGGGACACTCGGAGCCTGGGCAGCTCGTCCAGGGGTGCAGGGTGGCTCCCAGGCCCAAGGGGCATGTTCCCCTCCCCAATCTATGCGCAGGATGGAGGAGGCTGCCGCTGTGCACTGCGCTCTGTGCCTAGCTGTGGCTCCCCCAGAAGCGGCACGGTGCCATGTGTGTCCCACCACCGGGTGGGCAGGGAGTGCAGCACAGCCTAGTGGTAGGACACACAGGGTGTTGTGCTGCTCCCAGGGCAGCTGCAGTTGGGCACAAAGCACAGCACACAGCAGCAGCCACCTCTACCCCACACACAGATTGGGGGTGGGGGCATGTGCCCCACCAGGCTTCCCCCAGGGTATGCACAGCAGCAAGAGCCCTCCAGGCCCCTGGATGAGCCACCTGGGCTCCGAGTATCCCACCACCCAGCCCAGCTGGGGCCCCACTCATTCCAGCCCCTGCCTCTGCCTGTGTCCCACTCCCTCCCTCACTGTAGGGGGGCTTGATCTGCCCACCCCAACCCCTTCCCCTTCACAGAATAGACTAGTGAGCAGCCAGTGATCCACATGCCAGGCTGTGATCCTGGCTGCGTGTGCACCCTCCCCACCCCCCACTGCCCCGCATTTGGGGGCTGAACTCCATTAGCCCTGGCCTTCCACCACCTATGGGGGGGGGGCCTGGCCAGAGCCAGTCAGCATGGCCCTGGTATCTGCCCAGAGCTGGGGCTTCTGCTTCTGCTGGGGCTGCAGGACTGAGCCCAGCCAACCCATGGGTGCTGCTGAGGGTAGAGGCAGAGAGGTAGCCCAGGCTGGGGCCATGGGAACCGCACAGCCAGATTATCCCCAGCTCCCCGTGCCCAAGCCAGGCAAAGCTGTCATGGAGCCTCACCCATGCGGCTGGCCCATGACGGCAGGACCCTTCCCAATCCACTGTGGCTGCATGACATCACAGCCTGGCAGCACAGATAGGGGCTGGCTGGGAAGTCGGCTTCCTGGGCCAGCTCAAAGGTGCTGGCAGGCCCTGAGCTGGGCAGCCACCACCATGCCCCCTGTCCTGTGCAGCACCCGGGGCTACAGACACACAAACAGCTATGAGCTGGCCGGGAACTGTTCTGCCCCCCTCACCTCCAGCTGCAGCTGCCATGGCTGCCCTGCACCGTCTGGGGTGAGGGGTGGGAAGCTTCAGCCCCACAGCTTCTGTGCAGTGTGTGGGGCTCTGGCTCCAGCTCCCAGATGCCTTCCACCCAGACATCTTGGAAGGCAGAAGGCATCTGCAGGGAAGGCAACGAAGGGCTGCCACTGGAGTTCTATGCACTAGACAGAGCTGCCGGGCCTGGCTGGGCTGTTTTTCTCCCCTCACCTCCAGCTGCAGCTCCTGTTCCTGTCCCACCATGCAGCACTGCTCAGGGTCAGGGGAGCTTCCTTCAATCCGGTCGCTTCAGCCCAGCTCAGGTTGAAGCTGCTGGGCTGAAGGAAGCTCCTCCAGCCCCAAGCCGTGCTGTGTGGTACAACAGGAGCAGGAACCACAGCTGGAGGTGAGAGGAGAAAAACAACCCTGCCAGGCCCGGCAGCTTCTGCCCAACATCTGTCTAGCTGCAGCCTCTGGACCCCTTCCATCCAGATGCCTTCCATCTTCTAAGGCATCTGGGAGGTGGAAATGGAGCTCCATGCACTGGACAGGAGTCACAGGGCTGAAGCTTCCTGACCCCCCCACCTAGAGCGGCACAGCACAGCTGCAGCAGCAAGAGCAGCAGGTGGATGCAAGGGGGGCAGAATAGCCCCCCACCGGCCCTGGCCTGCCCGCAGCTGGTTGTGCACCTGCCAGGGCCATCCCTGGCGGGGGCGAATCAAGGCAACCACCCAGGGACCTGTGCTTCGTGGGGCCCAGCAGAGTAGGGCAGAGAAGCAGTGGCATGGAGCCGGGTGGAGTGGTAGCTCCATGTCCAGCCACTTGCAACCCCCTCCCCATACACACACACTGATGCTAGTGGCACCAGCTTCTTCAGGTCTGGGGCCCAGATCGGAACGGGGACAGGGCCCTGCATGGGCTGATTTGCTCCAGGCCCTGCACCCTGCTTGGGTCAGCTCTGGTGCCTGCACCCCCAGGTGCTGCACAGGACAGGGGGGGCGGTGACAGCTGCCGGGCTCAGGGCCTACTGGCACCTCTGAGCTGGCGCAGGAAGCCCACAACCCAGCTAGCTCCCACCCATGCTGCTGGGCTGGGCTGTCACACAGTTGCAGTGGGCTGGGAAGGGACCTGCCCCCATGGACTGACCCTGCGGGGCCCTTCCCAGCCGGCTGGGGCTCCATGACAGCCTCACCCAGCTTGGGTGCAGAGCGCCGTGCTGCACCCGTGGCCCCAGCCTGAGCTGCAGCCTGCTGGCAAGGGCCCAGCCCTGGCAGCCAGCCCAGGCTGGCCCCTCTGCTTCCACCCTCAGCAGCACTCACAGGCCAGCTCATCTTAGCCCTGTAGCCCTAGCCACTGACAAGGCAGGTGGATGACAGGGGCCATGCCAGCTGGCTCTAGCCATGCTCCCTCCCCTGCCACTAGAGTGGGGATGGAGAATGTTTGACAGGGGCTCCAGTTCCCCGGTGGGGGGAGTGGGGGAGGAATAAATCCCCTCCCTGCTCCCTTTGTTTCAGTGCACCATGCATCTGGCCACACCCCAGCCCCTGCTCTGGCTACAGGGCAGAGTAGAGGGGGAAGCCCTGCTCTCTGGAGCAGAGATCGAAGCTACACCCAGGGCTGCAAAGCATCTAGGTTGCTAAGGGACTCTGATTGAACTTAAACCAGAAAGGGGTCTTGGACAGAAGTTGCATAAACCAGTTTGACCCAAATCAGTTAAGTTTGATACTATATTCAATCAGGTTTATCTTAAACCTGTTTCAGCCATGTTGAAACTGGTTTATGTGCACTGAACTTATGTTCTGTTACAGGTTTAAACCAGTTTCTGATCACTTAAATTGGTTTATATGTAACTTCTGTCCCTAGCCCCTGAAGCTGAAAGTATCTACAGGGAATTCTCTACCTGTATTTCAGATGTGGTCACTGCATGAAATGTGTCAGTATAGAATGTTTCAGGGACTGGTTGAACAACTGGCAGAGCTTTGATTGTGAAATGAGATGTCTAGAAGGCCCATGCCCCTCTGGAGTGATGAGCTATTCTTCCTGGTCCCTATGTGTATGTTTAAACAAGACGTGTATATGTCTGTGGCCAGTATAGGGGTGACTAATGAATTTTCTCCCACAGGGATTTTCCTGCCATGCCTTAAGATGTTGGGAGAATGAGAAAATGAATCATCCCTGAGAAATCCTATAGTTAATCACTTGAGTCATGGGTAAAACAAAATTTCATTTTATTGTGCTCCCCATGTGAGTGTTTACAAGCACAACAATTTGTGACACTCCTAAGCTTTATTCCTGCCCCTCTTTCTCTCTTGCCGCATTTTGTATGGGTTTTGCCCACTGCTCTGACCTCCCCTCCACTTCTTCTTTTGCCATTCAGATGCCAGAGGCATTAGTCCGCTCACAGCGATTCCATACTCATTGGACCCTAAAGGTAAATACATTTTTCCTCCTCCCCTCTCCTTAATCCAATCCCTTGCCCTGGATTTCCTCAGTGGTGCAATTGGTTGTCGAAGCAAGGCTTTCTGTCTTCACACATAGTCAATCTCCTAGTGCCCTGAGGGCAGTGTTCCCTTCGGACACCTCCACTTTTATCCCTCCAGCTTGCCACCTGCCGCTTAACTCTCCCCCAGTGTAAAACTCCCCTCAGCAGTGAACAATGTCTAATTACCTTTGCCCTCACCCTGACCTCACTCTCTGTCCCCTCTCCAGGGCTAGCCCCTCAAGTACAGGGTTGTCTTTCACCCTGTTACACACTTCCCCCCTTAAGTTCTAATTGGAGAGAGAGAAGAAAAAAAGGGAAGAAAAAAGAAAAGGGGACAGCAAGGTGAACCAAAAGGTGAATTAACAAAAAGGGGACTCTTCCCCCAGTCTTCTCCATTGGTAATGTCATTCTGGCTGTCATGAGTTATCCCAGGTCATCCATCAAGTCTTGAGAGGAAGTCAGCAGTTACGTTTGCTCTTCCAGCTCAGTGCTCCACTGAAAAATAAAATGGTTGTAAAGCTAAAGACCATTGTATCAGCCTAGCATTATCTGTTTTAGTGGATTGGAGCCACTTGAGACGGGCATGATCAGTTATTAGCACAACTAGCCTTCCTAGAAAATAGTATCTAAAGAGCTCAACTCCCCACTAAATGGCTAAACACTCTCCCTCGATTGTCGAGTAGCATGTTTCAGTTGTTCACAATTTTTTGCTGGCATATGCTATGGATCTTTCTTCTCTTCGGTGTCTCTGAAATAGTATTGCCCCCAGTGCTGTGCCGGATGCATCCGTCTGTAATTAGAAGGTTTCCCTGAAATCTGGAGTATATAGCACTGGTTCTTGAGATAATGCCTGTTTGACATCCTCAAAATCCTGCATGGATTTATGGTGCCAGCATACCAGGTTTTTCTTTCCTTTGGTAAGGTCAGTCAGGGGGGCTATGAGCTGCGAAAATCCCTGTATGAACCAGCAGTAATAATTCACAAATCCCAGGACCTCATGGTCTTGGGCCTTTGGTATTTCCAGATGGCTTCCACTTTGTCTGCCACCAGTCTTATTTGGCCTTGTCCAACCATAAAGCCCAGGTACTGGGTCTCCCTTTTTCCCAAGGCACATTTTTTTGAGTTTACAATCAATCCAGCCCATAGTAATACCGTGAAGACTGTTCGAAGATTCTGGCAGTGAGATTCCCACTCTTCTGAGAATACAGTGATGTCATCGATATAGGCCAATGTGTATTCCTGATGAGGTGAGAATAGCAAGTCCATCAACCATTGAAATGAAGCGGCTGCCTCATGAAGCCCAAAGGCCATCCTTTTGAAATGGAATAGGACTCATGGGGCGCAGAACGCCGTCTTCTCTCGGTCCCGTGTCACCATTGGTATCTGCAAATACCCCTTCGTGAGGTCTAACGTCGAAATGTATTTGGCCGTACCTATCTTTTCCAACATGTTGTCAATCCTTGGCATTGGGAATGCATTGAACACTGCTACCTTGTTGACTTTGCGGTAGTCCATGCACAATCTTAGGTTTCCATCTGGCTTTGGCACAATTTCAAGAGGGCTCCTCCAGGGGCTTCTTGACTCCTTGATTATTCCTAGTTGTCGCATCTGTTTGATTTCCTTTTTGACCATAGGTGCTGTGGCAGGCATCTCCATTTGTCATGTACGATGCAACCCTCAGGTATTTGAATCTTATGCTCTATTCCCTGGACTTCTCCAGGTACTTCACTGAATACATCCTGGAAATCACTGATGATAGTTTTTAACTCCTCTTCTGCAAACTGGTTTAGTCCTTAACACCTCATAACTAACAGGGCCCATTTTCCTGGTGATCTGGAATGGGCCCTGCCACGGGGCCAGTAATTTATACAGGCTGTCTGGCAACATTACCAGCACCTGGTCCCCTTCTTGGAGTTCTCTTTCCCATGGTTGCCTGTCATAGAACTGTTTTTGCCTGACTTGGCTTCTACCCAGTTTTTCCTAGGCAATGTTACAAGTTTTCTCCAGTCTTTCTCGAAAGTCCGACACAATGTTTGGGGTACTGACCCTCCCTGGTTCCATCTCTGTCCCCCCTTTGCTGATAACATCTATCAGACCATGGGGCCTGTGTCCATACATGAGTTTGAAATGGGTATATTGTGTAGAGGTCTGTGGGGCTTCCCGAACTGAAAACAGCAAGGGGGGTAACATGTCTTTCCCACTTGCTCAGGGCTCCATATATGCATGCACAGATCATACCCTTCAGGGTTCGGTTAAATCTTTCAACCAGATCTTCCATCTGGGGGTACACCTATGTCCTAAGCTGCTTTATCTGTAAGGTCTTGCATAGTCCCTTCAGTATGGTCAACATAAAGTTTTTCCCTTGGTCAGTGAGAATTTCTTGTGGGATCCCCACCTATGCCACCCATTTTATCAGGGCTTCCATGATCTTGGGTGCGGTCACAGACCGTAACAGTACCACCTCCAGGAACCAAGTCACATAGTCTATGACCACTAACATGAATTGGTAATTGGCTTGGCTGTGGGGGAAGGGTCCGGAGATGTCTAAAGCAATTCTATCTAAGGGACATCCCACTAATGGTAGAGGCATCAGAGGTACCTTTGGTGGTTTCATCCCTACTGCTTTCTGGCAGGCAGGGCACTCACAGCAATACCTCTCAATTATTTTGTATATTTGTTAGTGAGGTGTGCCTCAGCCTTCTCCCATCCCATATGCCACCCCATGGGGAAGGTATGTGCCCCTTGGAATAGGGATGTCCAGTAAGGACGGGGTACCAGAATCTGAGCTCGCTCTTCCCCATCCCTCCTCCTTTCCACCCAGTACAAAATGCCATCCCTTACCTTAAAAAGTGGATTCTGCTCCATTAGTCAGGTATCCAGTGTATCCTCTTCTCTTTTGGCCAAGTGCTCCTGCAAGATGTTCTGAAAGAGTGGCTCCTTGCTCTGTTCCTCTCAGAAATTGCTATCACTGATCACTTGGTCCAAGTCCACCTCCTTGTGTCCTGGGTCTGTCAGCTCCCCAAAGTATATTTCACTAGAACGAGCCAGAGAATCTTCCCCCTCATGGTTTTTCATAGCTTTGGTCACCACTTTTCTTATAGGTCATAGTTTCATAGTTGATAGGGTCAGAAGGGACCTAAGCAGATCATCAAGTCCGACCCCCTGCCATGGGCAGGAAAGAATG